>NC_143585.1:8662063-8974820 GCF_048544385.1 Mastigoproctus giganteus | reverse complement strand
AAGGTTGATATGAGTGAATTTAAAATACTTTTTTTGAAAAAGTATTTTAAATTCACTCATATAACCCGATTATCAATTCACTCATATCACTCATATCAATTCCCTAATATCAATCCGATTGTCTGGATTCACCTCGTGAATCCAGACAATCGGATCAAGATGGAAGAAGGTAGCTCTTGGCTTGGCGAAGTTTTTTATGAATGAAAAATCAAATCTCTTTATTCTGGAGAGTGTAGACTAGACGAAGTGGCGCTGGTAGTCTTGGTTCAAGTTCGCGTCTGAAGAAAGTCCCAGATGTTAAGGAAGTCACTTTGGCCAGTGATCAGAGTTATAAAACGCAGAATCGCTTTACACTGCCAACGAACAACACTAAAAGGCACTGGTTCGATTTGTTCGTACAGCTGATGTCCACACGTATTGACAAAATAGGATGTAGAGGACCGAGACGACAGTTCAAACAGTACTTTATTGGCGCAGAGATCAGACATTTAACTATCTGATAAATATATATATATATATATTGGACAGACATGTTAGGCTGAAGGGCCGAAAGACCAGATCAGTAATGCATAAAGGAATTGAGGTAGGATTGTAAGAACCATTCTTACAAAAATATTAGGATATTAAAATTTATCATTTTTTTGATAAATAGCTAATGTTTAAAAACAGACAAGCACTCAGCAGAATTTGCTTGTGTTGTGTACATTTCAATAGGGACTGGATTAGCATAGCAGCACGAGGGGGACTGGTCGAACGGTAGTACAATGGGAAGGCCAGTCTGATGCAGTTCCTGTTTACAGAATGTAGGGCTCTGGCCAACTTACAGTAGTAGGGGGCAAAAGAACGCCCACACCCTAGAACGGTGTCGGACTCCATCCAAAGTGAAGACCCCAGATAAGAGAGCACACCGTGTTCGG
Source organism: Mastigoproctus giganteus (assembly GCF_048544385.1). Lineage (NCBI taxonomy): Eukaryota > Metazoa > Arthropoda > Arachnida > Uropygi > Thelyphonidae > Mastigoproctus > Mastigoproctus giganteus. The sequence continues at coordinate 8,973,903 of NC_143585.1, read as the reverse complement.
GGATCGTAACCAAATATAAACGAGCCAACACGGAAGGCACTCTCGACAATTTCAGGGGCAGTGTTTTTTCGAAAGGAAGCGTGACGGAAGAGGTAAGTGGTAGCGGGCATCCCAGATAAAAGTGATGATGTAGCGCCGGATACTCTCATCACAAAGAAGGGAGCTTGACCTACCAGAGTCTGGTTAAAAACAATGGAATAAGTAGAAAACGAATGAAAAAGAAGATAGTGAGGGAGGACTACCAAATGATTGGACGAAAAATAAGGGAGTGAAGGGAAACAAAAAGGTGATGCAGAGAGGAGATGAGAGCCCAAGAGTCACAGTCGCGAAATCTGAAAGGAAAGGATCCGGAGGAGAATCCCAAGGAGAGGCGCGTGAGAGTGGCGGAAAGAAATTTAGGGAATGCGGGAAACGCGTACGGAAAGTCCGATCATGAAAGTTTAGTGGGTGAAGGTAATAGCGAAAGGCAGAATGATCTGGAGAAAGTCCTGAGTGTGGGAAGATCGACGTGGAAGCAGAAAAGAGCCGTACGTCTAGCGGATCAGCAGAAGAAATCAGAGTGGAGGCACCTGTGAAGGATCGGAAATCAACTACTCTTCCAGGTAGAATGGGAAGAGATCAAGTAAGTCAGTTTAGTGGATTTTACTAACGAGAACCGTGTTATAAATAAATCCATGGGAAAGAAATGGATAGGACAGTTTGAGAAGTATTGTAACGTGATGACTACTATATTGTAAGGATATGAATAGGATATAATAGAAATATAGTGAGTACGTTACTCATCTGTGAGTAGAGGTACTGGTAGAAATTTAAAGAAATGTGTTAAAACTAACAGAGTTTGTATCATGAATTGTCTAATTGCTATTAACAGAGCGAATTGTATTCGGTAGAAATTTCCTGTTTAGAATATGTAAGAGAGAGTGAAAAATTACTGGAGTTATTCAGTATATGTTGGAAAGGATATATATATATATGACCATATAAAAGTGTATAGGATAGAAAATATTTAAGATTTTGTATTGAGAACCTAGTGGAAGTTTTTGAATTGTTTAAGGAGAGTGATTAAGGGAGGACACCATTTCATTTATAATAATAATTACTGTGTTGATAAAAATTTTTATATCATGAATAATTTAGAGTGTGTAAATAATTGTTGTACAAATGGTAAATAAATTCTTGTTATGTTAGTATTCCTTGTTTCGTCTTAATAGACTGACACCTCAGAGCTGTAACTAGTAGTATGAACCATCCAAGCTAGGGAAGCTAGTATAAAGAGAAAAATAATAAATTAAAGTCCTCAGTACTTGGATCTTCTGATTAATAAACAAGATAAAATTAATAGAAATAATATATTATACAGCAGGTAGCATGTGGGCCTTGGAAGGGAAGTGAGGACCCCCTGTTTAAAGGAATAAAGAAATAAAAACAACAGCCTTTGTGGTTCCAAGGTAACGGGAAAAATAAAAAGCAAGGGATAGATTATGGTAATATAAATATAAAAAGTTAAATCCTTCATCATTTTTGCCCGTTCCCACAGGATTAAAAAGCAAACTATTTCCGTATGGTGTTCGAATTAGGAATGAGTGCGAGATCGTGCTTTATAAACCAAAATGCTGTTAGAACTCTAAGCAGAAGCTATGTGCAATGGACAAAGAAGAGAAGAAAAGTACTCTTCTCATGTACTAAAAATTTAATATGGTATACAAGGGGGGGAAGCAATAATTATGAAATTTGAGGCATTTCATATTTACATTTATATAAGGATATTCCTCATTCCATGAACAACTTAAAGTTACAATTGTGGAAGTGTTGAGATGTAATTTTCTCAGTCAGTAGAAAAAGGAATTTTCTTTGTCTAATCAAGAAACTAAAAAATTCTTTTTTTCATCACATAATGAGAAAGAATATGCAGTGCCACTAATCATTCTGACTGTAAGAATTAACGGTAAGAGGAAAAAGAAGAATATCATGGCTGGTTAATTTGAAGGAATGGATAGGCAAAAATGTGGAACAACTATTTCATGATACCCTTTTCTGCACAAGTAGTAGGGTAAAAATGTGAGTCTCAGGAAGCCATGCATTGACTGTCCGGTGTCCACCTGTAACGGCTGGAGGTGCTCTTATGGCAAAGGATATGTCCTACTAGTACATTCCGTACCAGTAAGACAAATCAGTCTTCCTACTGGTACCTCCGATGAAAATCTTTCTGTCGTATTGGATCAACTTCACCTTGGAATGCTTCATTTGACACCATTTAATATAGATTCTTTCAAGAGGACAACAGAATTACCAACGGTAAAAAAATTATATCTGAATGATTTGAGGAACATTCCCAAGATTTTCAAACTTCACCTAATTCTCCAGATCTGAATCAAAATGAGAAGGTTTGTAATATGTTCTTATGTTTGTAATACTTCCCAGTTGCAGCTTAAAATTATCCTGATGGAAGATTCATTAAAAAAAAACTACATTCTTTACATCAATATCTTTAATGACAACCTCTTGGTAATTAATTATTCAGACATGATTCCTTTTAGATAGTATGAATCAGAGCTGTAATACTCAATATGTTCTACGTTGATAATAATATTAGTAAAATAATAAGAGGAGTTTACCTCAATATAGTACGTAGAACACTTCCGTATGATACCCTCCAGAAATTAAAACGGAAAAACCGAAAAAATCGACAACTTACCGGTACATTAGAGTAAAATATAAATAATTAAATAATCAATTTAACACAATTCAAAACAATTAAAAATCAAATTGACGCAATTAAAAGAATCTAGCGAAAATATTCAAAACGATTTTCCTTCCTGAAGCTGACAACGCTTTTCGACCGTATGTCGTGATCACAGGAATGAAAATTATCGAATCGGGTTAAACCTGAAACTTAAATAGTGATTATTTGTCTTCGCGCATGCGCGAAAAGGTCCACGCATCGGAGATCAAATATGGCTGCCGAAAATTAACAGAATTCTCGTGTAATTTTATTTCTATGGTTTCTGCAATCAATAGTCGCGTATAATTACGTTGAACATTAAGTATTTTGGCCTCGTTAAATAAAAAAGTATGTTTTTCGTTAATGGCATGGAAGGCTAATTCTGACGGTGCTCAACGAGAAGCACGAACTGAGGCTTCATGTTCATTTACACGAATATTCAGAGAAAATCGCGTCGAACCTTGATAAGACGAGTCGCAATCACCGCAAGAAATGTTCAATACCAGATCATTAATTTGTGTTGCGAACGCGGAAAGAACCGAGCGATTGTTCAGTACAGTGTGTAACTTCCGTATTGGCCTGGCCACAATTTTAAATTCGGTATCTTTAAAGAATCTGTTAAGCTGTTTGTGCCACTGTTCAACATAGGGGACAGAAATAAAGTATTTTTTGATATTACTATTGTTGATTGGTGTAGTATTTTGTATCCTACCCTTAGCCTGTACCCTAATTCGGTTCACTGTGGCCATGGAATAACTCCTGTTTAAGAACCTGCTAGTTAATATTTGTATTTCTGAGTCCAAAGCAGATTCCGTCGTTGAATGTTTATAGGCATTAAGAAATTGATTAAAGATAATCGATCTTTTGTAGGTGAACTGGTGATAGCTATTATAATGTAGAAGCATACCGGTGTTTGTAGGTTTTCGATAGATGCTAAATTGTATTTTATTCGAATCCCGGGTAAGCGTGAAATTTAGAAAGTTTAATGACTTTGTATCCGTATCCTCCCTTTCCAATGTAAATTTGAGTCTAGAATGAATATTATTGAACGAATGTAAAATGTCTTGGATAGTACTACTATCGGTAATAACTAGAACATCGTCTAAATACCTCCCATAGTATGTGATACGGGGTCGAAAAAGTGTCAAATGTATCTGCTCAATCGTTGAGAGATAGATCTCTGACATTAATCCACTCAGGCTTAAACCCATTGGTAATCAAAAAATTTGTTTGTACACCTTGTCTCGAAAGGTGATGTATTAGCCTCAACTAACGGTTTAATAAAGTGAAAAATTTCCTTAATAGGTAGCTTCGTATAATTAATCGGTGTCCAGTTTTTATTTGACAAATCCCAAATGATATGTAATGTGTATTCAACGTTTACATTCGTATATAACGAGGTTACATCTAGTGAGAATAAATTGTTATTGTCGCGAGTCTACAGTCTTTAAGCTTATTAAATAATGTATCGTAGTTCTTAATCCCAAATTGTATTACCTGTCTAAAGGGTTTTATAATGTTATATACATGTGTGGCTAAGGATGAAAATGCAGAGTTCTTGTAGGAAACGATGGGTCGAATAGGAAATCCAGTCTTGCGTAATTTTACCTGACAGAAAAGTGCAGGGATATTGTATGTTCTGGACTTCAATTCCGTTAACTGAACCATAGTGATGTAGTCGTTTTTTCGATACGTGGTTAACGTTTTATTGTGTTGATTGTCCAAATAGGTAAACAGTGCTGGGTCTACTTCACGATAAGTGGAGGTATCTGACACAACTGAATCTAACTTATTAATATAATCATGTTTATCTAGTATTACCACTGTATCTCCTTTATCTCCCCTCTGTATAATAATGTCCTTATTCTCTGAAGTTCTCGTAAAGCTGAACTGTCATGCGTATTCAATTTTGGAAGTCGCGTTTCTTTTATGTTATTCACTACTTGGTTAACTTGTTGAATAAATACATCTTTTTGTGGAACATTACGAAGTCCAAATTCAATATCAATTACGCATTGTTTTTAGGTAGTTTTCGAGGTGGTAAATTATAATTTACCACCTCGAAAAAGCGAAATCTGGATAAAAGCGAAATCTGGTCCTACGATAGTGTACACGAGGAAAGATTTGTAACCTGTTGATATGTCGGTTCATTGAATACAGGATAATACTAAATTATCTACATCCGAACGATTGGTCTGTATTGAAGACCTCCATAGATTTGCGACGGGAAGCGCAGGCCTCAGAAATAAAAATCAGACACGTTAATAAATTGCAAACATTATCGGATAAGTCAAGACACGTTCATGCGAATTCTAACACATTGTCGCGGGCTTGCGACCAAGTTCATACGAGGTAGGTGACAACCCCCCCCCCCCAGACACACAACGTACTACCTCAGAATATGTCAGCTAGTTCACGAACACCCCCTCACCCAGTATTCAACGAACCGACATATCAACAGGTTCAAAGTTCATGTTCAGCGGCTATATTTGATCTCCGATGCGTGGACCTTTTCGCGCATGCGCGAAGACAAATAATCGCTATTTAAGTTTCAGGTTTAACCTGATTCGATAATTTTCATTCCTGTGATCAGACATACGGTTGAAAAGCGTTGCAGCTTCAGGAAGGAAAATCGTTTTGAATATTTTCGCTAGATTCTTTTAATTGCGTTAGTTTGATTTTTAATTGTTTTAAATTGATTTGAATTGTGTTAAATTGATTATTTAATTATTTATATTTTACTCTAATGTATCGGTAAGTTGTCGATTTTTTCGGTTTTTCCGTTTTAATTTCTGGAGGATATCATACGGAAGTGTTCTACGTACTATATTGTGGTAAACTCCTCTTATTATTTTACTAATATGATTCTTTTTAAGAAAGCCATGCTGTTATTCCCTTAAAATTACATTATTAACAGGATGAACCCGTATTATACACTTCCGCAAGATGAGTCTGTTCATATTTCACCATTTTAGCTATCTGGATGAAGAGTGAGATATTTGAACTCTCCAGTCGTTAGGGACTTTCACTGAACAAGGGAAATTTCCTATACAAGAAATTAGGATACTCTGAGTGCTATAGCTAAAGGTTTCCCTACCTTTCAGGCAGTTTCTTTTAATGCAACTGTACAAATTATGTCAACTCCAGGTTACTAGTCTTTAGATTTGGCTGCAACAATTTCTGTTGTAGCTTCTTTTAAGCTACATAATCACTCAACTCCCACTTCAGCTGAGCCATTCCTTTAATGTAGACAGAGATCACAGCTAGTTGTTTTAACAGTATATTTCAGATTCCAAATTCAAAAGGTTTTGGCTATGAAGATTGCAGTTGGTTGCAGAATCATTAGGCACTCTTACGCAAGACATAATTACGTTAAAATTGTGTTTTCCAGAAGATGTTAATGTCCAATAGGGCCCTAAATTAGTCTCTTCTATGCTTGAAAACCTGATTCTCACTTAATGTTAATCAGCTTTCGTTGTTGTTTTCAGCTGTGTCCTATGTAAATTCTCTTTTCTCTTCTAGGCGTGGAAAATTTATCTCCTCAAACTGATAAGAAATTTCTGCTGATGTTCCTTCGTAGTAGGAAGTTCAACCTGCAACGTACTTTTGACTCAATAACGCAGCATTACAAAAATCGAATCGAAAGTCCAAATCATTTCATCGCGCCTGACTTTTCTCGTGTTCCTCAGGAAGCATTTAAAGAATTCTTTACGGTTTTGCCATACCGTACCCCAGAAGGACAATCCATCGTTATAATTAGTTTAGGTAAGTATCTGCTTATGTTTGTTACAGGCATTAAACTCTCCTTATGAGCACTGCAATAAAGTAGTTTGGATTCCTCTAAATTTTCAAAATTTAGAGGAATCCAACCCGTTAATCACTCTTACGCAAGGTGGACTCAATAAAAACTATGTTGCAATCACTCAAACAGCCGAAGCTAGTGGACTGATGTACGTAGAAGGAATATGCAAAGGGATTATCTGTACTGATACAACTTTAATTCCACCACAACTGTTGTCGTATTTAATAAGAAAAGGAGATTCCTTTTTACGATGAAATTTAAAAAAATACATAATGCAGAAATAATTCTTCGAAATGCCTATTAGAAAACTTCTGAAACATTAACTTCTCTAAATGCAATCAAATTAAAAATTTGTGCTTTTGCTCATCACCAAGTAAGGTGTTGTAATTACAGCAGGGATTTAACTTATTGGTTTTCGTTGTCATTTCTTCTGCAGCGCCACTCTTGACGCTGTCGTATTTTCAGGTAGCTTTGTTTTCTAGAATGCGGCGCTATATTTATTTTCTTAAATCTTGATTGAATTTTCTTCTTAGTGATGGTGTACTACTCTGTGCATTCTCGAAATTCTAGTAAGAGAAATATTCCTCTTTGCACTGGCTCTGACTACAAGGCATTTTATTCCTTCCGTTACTGTTTTTCTCCTAAGGGTTGTTATTTCACTTTTATCAGTTCGGTGACCACACATTTTTACTACTGGGTAACTGTGTGATGGAGTTGCCAAGTGCCCTTAACTTTAACGAAAAATCTCTAAAAAACAAGCAAAAATGGGCAAGTTCGTGAAAGTCTTCGATTATTCAGTTTTGGGTAAAACTAAATTAAGTTAACAAATAAACATTATAAGGCCATTTATTATTTAGGGCAGGATCATAATCATATTTAGAATCCGTTTTTGCAGTTGTTTTTACAACTTCAATGGATGCATTTCAGGCATGAATAACTAATGGTGCTGACTAACAGTTTGGTGTGTTCGCCTAGGTTTGTACGAGTTGCATATTAATTTTACGAATGAATTACTAATTTATATAATCCTATAGGTAAAAACTATGATAAAAAGCAATATAGAAAATAAAATGAAAGAGCAAAGTGAAGAGAAAATGAAAAGGGTTAAGGAGGAAATGGAAAAACACATTCATCCACGTGGATGTGGATGAATGTGTTTTTCTTCCCTACTTCGTCAGCGACTTTGAACGGACAATAATTCAAATTATTTTATCAGAATCACCCAGAATTTCTTCTATAAACCATTTACGTAATGTGTCTGTAAATTGTGTGTGTTCTCTGGTCAAGTTGCCTGTTTTGCTGGACGAAAACCCACAGTTTCTGGGGGAAATTTTTGCTATCTACGCCTGAGATCTACTAACCGAGCCACAGTTTAAAAAACCCATTGAAGTTTCTCGCGTCATCGATTGCCTTCAAACCCAGGCGTTTCCCACCCTGTGTGGGGAGGACGATAGCCGTGATAGTGTGATAGCCGCCAGACCTTTGAACGGACAGATAGCCATAAGAAATGAATGTCCCATACACAGTATATGGGACAAACTTGTATATACTGTATTCAATTATTGTTGTAGGTATTGCGGTATCCAGGGTCGCCCCTATGTCCCGCAGTGTCATCTAAAAGCATAAGCTGAGCCAGCAGGAAATTAAAAAAAAAAAAAAAAAAAAAAATAGAAAAGTAAAGAGCTTCATCTTTTTAAATGTTTGTCAATTAAATGTGAATTAGTGTGTGTTATGTTGTATGTTGCATGCTGGCTCCTGGCATTTTGCAGTCCCGGGAAAGAACAATGACTGTCTTTCCCGGGACTCCCATCCCTAGCCACGAGGAGGCAGCCAGGGACTACTATTTGACTCTTATTGGTGCGGCGCACCGTAAATAAATGAGTGGGAAATAGAAGGAATAGAAAGGAAAATGGGGGAGGGAAAGGAAAGTTGTGAAAGAGGATTAAGAGAAGACATCCTCTGAAAAGGAAGAGAAGAGAAGATTAAAGCGTGGATAGTAGATATATACAATTAATTTAAGCAGTGCTAAACAGGTATTCCCCAACCAAAAAGAACAATAATTATTGTAACAATTTCAAACAATAATAACAAATCAAAGAAACAAAAAACAGAACAACACAATTTGTTGTTATGAGACTATTAAAAAACTCTAAAGACACTTTAAAAGTAATAACCCTGAGAAACCTAATAGAAATTTTTTTTTCCCCTTCTTTTCCCCTTTTTTTTTTTTTTTTTTTATATATAGGTGAGGAAATAAGCATCTTACTTCGATGCAAACAGGGTTAACTAAATCACACAACTGTAATAATTATTGACTAAAACTGCAGACAATAATATCGATTAGAGACTGGAAAACACAGACGGCAGAGACTGCAAATAAATTATTTACAGTAAACAGGATGAAAAAAGAAGGTGTATTAAATTTGCGGTAACAATGGCGGTTATTGTTTTTCAATTAAAATTTTGATGTTCTTTATGGATAATTAATCCAAACGAACCCCCACCAGCGAGCCGTAATCCAAAAAGAATACACCTTCAAAACATTAAATAAGAATTTAGAGTAAAGTTCTAAGTTATAAGAAACAGTAACCTTTACAACAGCACACCAAAACAACCAAAGGTAACCACCAAGATTTGGTGGCATCAAAATATCATTATTTACAAAGTTTACATTTATGTACACTCATCTGTTTTAGGAGAAGGACTGTATTTTTCAGTACAGTTACTAAGAGAGTTTTCACAAAAAATTAAATTAAAGTTTAGGTAGTTTATTAAACAGAATTAATGAAGGTCAACAAACATCCACCAGCCAGAAACTGAAACTGAAATTAAAGATACGTTATAAGTTTCGTATGGTAGAGTCATGCAATAAAGACATTGTTTGTTTTATAGAAAGTTAAAGAATATTGATTTTCAATATTTACAAATAATCACTGCGAACTGCAAGAAACAGTAATTATTTAAAATATAAATCTATGAACAATTATATACAAAAGTAGAATAAGAACTATGTTAAAAATACAACAGTCGTGAATATTTGGTATCTATTTTAGCCTTTGGAATGTTTTAAGGAGGACGAAAATTGGTTAATATCATCAGTTTTCTCCTTGCAAATAGCTGATTTGCAAAATGTGTGAATGTATTGTAGTTTTCTTGTGAGGAAAAGAAAATATGGAAATCAGAATCACTATACACATTAGTGATAATTTGAAGGGGTTGTCGTAAATCTGTGTAAAAAACACAATCAAGAATCAAATGCTGGACCGTTTCAATAGAACCACAAAAACACAAAGGAGAAGCCACTAGATGGAATTGAAACAATTTACTATTTATACTACCATGCCCAGTACATAAAAATGTTGGATGAAGACCTGGGGAGAACCAAGGGAGATTAGTTTTGCTAAAAATAGAGACAGAAGGTAAAAATAAGTAGGTTAAACGTCCTTTCAGAGACAAATCCCAACCATTTTGCCAATCCAGCATAAGTTGCGATTTTATTCTTTCTAGATCAGCCTTAACAGGCTGGGAGGTATCGTTAGAATAATCACCAATTGTTGCCTGTATACCTTTCTTGTTACAGTATGTCAAGTATTGTAGTATTACTTCCAAGTCCATTGGAAGATGTCCAGTTATAACCTGCAGGGCAGCAGAGGAAACAGTCCTGCACGCCCTAGAGGTGGTAAGAAGAAAGAATCTCTGAGCTGCTAAAAGATATTTCTTAAACAATACATTTAATATTTTAGGCCCCCAAACACCAACAGCATAACAAGTAATCGGTAAGAAGAGACAATTGTAATAGAGTCTTAGCGTATGTGGTTTTATACTGAAACGACTACGTGTTACGTGAATGAGTTTTCCTGTTAAGGTTCTTATTTTTCCTATGAGATATTTGGCATGGAGAATGAAGTTGAGTTTCTCATCCAAGAGAACTCCCAAGTACTTGTAAACGTTGACAGATTGTATTGATTCACTATGCAATTTAATGACTGGAGGTGTTTCAGCATTTAGGCGCCCCTTAAACAGCAGTTGTTTGGTTTTGCTTATTGAGATCTCGAGCTTATGTGTACTACACCAGCCATCGAGATCTCTGAGCACCTCATTGGCACGTTCTTCCAATTCCGCCCTGGAATTGCCATGGACAAGAACGACCAAATCATCGGCGTAAGCGACTTTATCTGCATGATTGATGTCTTTTGAAAGCCAGCCATCAAGGACGATAGTCCAACAAGTTGGACCCAATACCGAACCTTGAGGGCACCCACGAGTAACCGGTCTCCGAACGGTGGTAATCCCAGAGGAGACAATAAGGTTACGTTCTGTAAAGTAGCTTGTGATTAGTCGATATAGAGGAGCAGATACCCCAGCCTCTCGGAACCTCTCCAGGACACTTTGCCACCAAACGGTGTCAAAGGCCCCTTTGAAGTCCACGAAGAGACCGAGAACGTACTTGCTGTCAGAGGCAGTTATTAGATTTAGGGTGTGCCTTATGGCATCCACCGTCGAGAACCCAGATTTAAATCCAAATTGTATGGAAGAAGAAAGATGTTTACTGGAGTAAGTTGGAGAAAAACGAAGCACTATTAACTTTTCCAGAACCTTACCCAGAACTGGAAGGAGAGCAATCGGACGGTAAGATGAAGCCAGCTGAGGAGGCTTATCTGAACTTTTAAGCAGTAATTTAAGGTGCGCTTGCTTCCAAATAGGTGGAAAAATACCATTATTTAAGCATGAATTTAGTAGATTTATTATTGGGATTGGACAGAGTTTCCAAAAACGTTGCAGTACAGAGACTTCCAGCAAATCAAGGCCAGGACATTTATTAGGATGCAAAGAAGAAATTGAGTTATCAATTTCCAAATGTGTAAAGAGGTCTTCATGAGAAGAACTGACATACCCAAGATGTGCAATTCTCATTGCTGTTTGAGTTGGACTTTCTGGAACAGAATTATCGACCTGTATAATTTCATCCAAAATGGCATTAATGGTGTCTATCCAATTAAGGGTCTCTGTGCCGTCTTGTCTTCTGATTGAAGTAGAAATTATACCAGGATGGATTTTATCAGTGACCAGCTTAAATACGAGGCCCCATGGATCAGAATTTAGACTCTGTTGAATAAGACTATCCCAGGAATTGCGTTTATTATGGTAAATTTGATTAAAGTATTGCTTCCTTGAGCTTTTATAAACTTGATATAGTCTAGAGACCTCATTCTGAGGACGATTAGCTCTCCTGGATTTTTGATAATTTCGTCTAGCTGATTTCAGATCCTTTCTATACCTGGTAAGGTCATCAGACCACCAGGGCACTGAATTAGGTCTACGCCGTCTCTTTTTGAGAGTACTGTCAGAGACAAGGTTAAGTAAAGTCATAAATTCAGAAAGATGAGAGAGTGTTTCTAAAGAATCAAGGTGTTGAATACGACTTTCATTAAAAGTTTGTACCAATGTGGCATCAAAGTCAGACCAATCAATTTGTTTTGTCTGGAAGCGACAAAGATCTGCATTACACGAGATAACTCGCGTAGGAGAAGAGAAGCAAATTTCAAATGTTATTGCATTATGGTCACTCCCGGACCATGAGGGGTGAACGGACCAAGAATCAATACCAGAACCAAAGGAAGTGTTGGTGAGTGTTACATCGATGCTAGAAAGACCAGAACTAGAGGCAAATGTAGGGGGGGGGGTGATCCTGCGAATTCCAAACTGTAAGCTGATTTGATAAAATAAATTCCTCCAAGAGTAAACCTTTGGGGTTTGGAGGAAAATCAGACCATAAAGATGAAGAAGCATTAGCATCCAACATGAAAAGAATTTTATTTCCAGCAAGGGTATGGAGTACGAGCTCAAGATAATTAATGAAATGTATATACTGTATATATGGGTGCTAAGATAAAAAGAAGTAATAAGAATTACTTAATGCTGTTCATCCTGTGATCTCAGCGCCTTCATCCGGGCCATCCGCCAAAATCAAAGGAGGAAACGGCAATAAGTAGGTGAAGCCTCTGTTTCTGACATGAAATATACGCAGCACGTGGTGCATGTGAAAAGTAGGTAAAGTAAGGTAGGGTTAAAAGTTAAATGTAAATCATAATGCATGTGTATATTTTGTAGCTGACCCAACAGAGCTGGACGTTAAGATTAAAAGAATAGAAAGATAGAAATAGGATAACTTACTGGGGTCGTGTAAGTTGTTTTGTTACTGCAGTGGAGTAATAAAAAAGTTTCAACTCAATGTGAGCTAAAGGATATGACGTTTACACTGGCGACCCCTAGTGTAAGATTTCTGAAAAATTAAAATTAAATAAATTAAATTATGTTAACTACACCACGCGTCAAAAGTTGATTTGGAGAAGTAGTAAAATAAATTAAATTAGAGAAGTAATAGAACTAGGATATTAAGGGCAATAGGTTATAATTAGGCAATAGATAATAACTAGGCAATAGAACAAGGAAATAGTACAATAGAAACAATAGAAAAGTAGTACATTAAATTAAATTAAATCACTTACGTTACGAATGTAAAATGGGGTAGGGGTTACCCCATTTACGTGAAGGAATGTATCCCAGGAGAGAAATGAATAACAATCTAGCAAAGTAGCGGTAAATAGTCGTTAACTTTGTATAGGCGAAAAACCGCCTATACAAATTTTAGCAGCAGAAAAGGAGCGCCGACCGGGCTAGCCGAGTGGGTAAAGTACCTACCCGGCAACCCAAAGGTCGCGGGTTCGATTCTCGCCTCAGGCTTGGATCAAAGTACTGCAAAAAAAACCTTGGGAGGTGCAATATGGCCACAGAAGCCGATGCGTCAACAACTACCAAATCAAAAAAAAAAAAAAAAAAAAAAAGAAAAGGAGCATCTGAAATATTGCATTCGATAAACTAATGGCTCACGAGAAATAAAAATATAGATGTAGGAAAGTATAAAGAGTACTGAAGAAGACAAATTTTATATATATATATATATATATATATATATATATATATATATGTTATATATATATAAAATATATATATATATATATATGTATATCCGATAATACAACATAAAACATAAGCCAGTAGTATGGCAAAAAATGTAGAGCGAAAAATTAACATAAAATAACGTAAAAATAAACAAACAGGGAGGGGGAAGTAAAGGTAAGATATAAACAGTAGCCAATGGGGCATAATGGTCAGTCTATTATTTTGATATTTTGTTTTTCTTTCAGTAGTTCTTTTAACCCCCTTTTTTGGTGATGTTTCAAATTTTTCGGAACTGGTACCTTCTAGGAGGGTACCGCTAAATCATATTATAATTGGCATTATTTTAAATTTTATATCGGTTTTATTAATTTGAATTAAAGTGCTAAATTATACAGGGGACTATCGGCTACCGTTTATATCTTACCTTTACTTCCCCCTCCCTGTTTGTTTATTTTTACGTTATTTTATGTTAATTTTTCGCTCTACATTTTTTTGCCATACTACTGGCTTATGGTTAATTTTATTTTGAATTATCGGATATATCTGGGCTTCATGTGGAGGAGGTGCATTTTGCTGCTTCTAATGATAGCTTAATATTTATTTATTTATTTTCTTTATGTTAAACTTTTAAGCCATTATTTAAATATATATATATACAGTGGCGTAGCTACCATGTAGGCAGGCAAGGAAATAACCTCTGGGCACGGGCTTTTTAGGGACCCGGCGTCTGATTGTCTCCTGTTTTTGCAGTTTTCCTTAAGTTGGGGGCCCGAACATTGTTCCATGTTCTTTGCCCTCGGGCTCGAAAAATGGTAGCTACGCTACTGTATGTATATTTAAATATATATATAATATTTTGTAATATATAGAATTAAGTATGCCAGAGCCCTTACTATGAGGTTGGGCTTCACAACCCCAGCAAGCACAGTGTCTCTTAATAACTTTTTGTACACTTTTTATCTTTCTGCTGTCTATGTCTAATGTTCTTTCCTATCTTAAAACTATTAGTGTAATACGAGGGTGAAACGAACCTTCCTACTGTCCTAGTTCTATTGCTATTTTTCGTCTTTATTTATTTAAAATATTCCTTTTTCCCTTCCCCTTCCTCAATTTAATACCTCACCCATACCATCTGCTTGTTCTAAATCTATTTTATAAAATACATTGATTTCCTGTCTATACAAAATACACTACACTAAATTCTACATATTTATATTAAAGTTATTTATATTAATCATTTTATTCTAACTCAATACTTATTTTTATCTAAATAAATTACACTGTGTTGGGACTACCTTGTCCATACTGTATTAGAAAGTGCTAAATTTATTTTCGTTGTTTTATCTTACCTTTTTTTGGCCTTTCACTCTCTTCTATTACTATGGACAAATATTGAACCTCAGTTCCTGATAAATGGTTAGGTGTAGTCCCCTGATGAAATAACCTGATCATGTATCAATATTTATTTCAGCTGACATCAGATCAAGCATATTTGCATTACCTATATTCGACCATTTTCTAAAATTCTTTTCCCCATATCTGACGACAGCTACACCATTTTAATTATATTTTTATTTTTATTTTATTAATATTTTGATGCACTAATTTTACTTCACAGTTCCCCCCAACTTTCCTAATTCATCAAAACCTCTAGGATATTAACATTCTTTCACCTTTCACTAATCTACTACACTTCTTTTTCTGCCTTCCTCACCCTTCTAGTTACTGGCACTTTGTGTAACTTTCGCATCCATTTATCCATACTTATTCAATATATTAATACAACTTATATATACTCTTGCATCCTTTAATGCTGCTTTCCGCTTTTAGGTGCATCTGTCATACCAATTATTAATCTTGCATTCACTGAAATAATTTCGTCACCTGTATACCTTTTTTCATATGTAACTCGTTAAACATTACCTTTAAGGGGTTACATTGAATACCCATTCATATATATATATATATATATATATATATATGTCTTTCTCGGCACCTGCACGAAAATCTACAATCCCTCACACCTTTCTCATCGCCAAGCAGTGCTTATCTACTTGCAGTTTTAACTTCAACAAACTCTCCGGCAGTACCACACTGGATATCAAGATGGTCTTTAATTCATACTCCTCACAATGAAGTTCCCTCTCTATGTCCAATTTATGTGCTGCTTACAGACCTGAATAAATTGTCCCAATTGCAATTTGAATCTCATGATACAGAACGGGACAAGATAATTTTCTTTCTGCATTCAGTCTTTGCTAGTGGTGCAGAGCTCAAGGATAGCCAGGGGAAATTGAAGGGTCAGTTGGATGAGTGTCCCTCCTCCCGAGGGACACTCATCCAACTGACCCAGACTGAATTTACCAAACTGTCAGCCTCTACCAACATCCATGCAGGTAACTAAACCCACTAATTTTTAACTCGCTGGCTATAAATTTATAACTCATCGACAGAACACCATTGGCCTTCCTTGCAACCTGTCTACAATGCTCGGAAAAATTCATGTTTGACCGCATTGGAACACCTAAGTCCCTTTCCTCCACTTCCGGCTTTAGTTGAACTTCACCATGAGTATACGTTATTTTGGAGTTACTGTTTCCCAGGTGTAATACCTTACGTTTTGATGGATTAAAGCAAAATGTAAGGTATTACTAGGGGCAGCTCGTTAGTAGGCACTGCAGAACCGAGCACCCCAGCCTTTAAATCTAAATATAGAATGAACGGTGTTATATGAAACTTTATGACGAACAATACAACACAATGAATATTTTTAATAACGGGTCCCCCATATACTATACTCATCCTCTATTTACAATAATCATTTTAATAATAAACAAATAAAACCACGAAATCGTTTTCAATTTTGAAGTATAACCGTAGGCGGAACTGTACGCTACACATTCCACATTTTGGCCTCAGTTGTTGAGTCAATGGTTAGTTGGCAGGTTTTCATACGCATTATTTAGAGGTCATAAAACTAGTCAAAGGAACTGCGGAGCTAGTAGTGCCGATTTGAACAATGCAACAAACTTGTATGAAAAATGTATTAATCTATTTTCCACAAATAAAAACCGAAGAATGGATTTTATTTTTAAATGAAATTTCAAGATTACCTAAGTCTGTTAATGGGAAGTGTCCAGTTAATGTTTGGTAGTATTTTTCACTTACTTATTAGTATTAAATTATTATATTAGGGCCACCCGTAATTTCTTACATCTACCCATATATTTATTTGTCTGTAAATTGGTGTGTTCTCTGGTCGATTTGTCTGCTTGCTGGACGAAAAAAACCTTAATTTCTGGGGGGAAAAACCTTGATATCTACGCTTGAGACCGACTAACTCAGGCACGGAGTGAAAATAGCCCATTAAAGATCCTCGCGTCATTGACTTGATTCGAATCCGGGCCTTTTCCACCCGGTTTGGGGAAGACGGTGACGATACCACTGTGCTACACGCGCAGACTTGCCTATTAGTATTACTGTCTATGCCTATATGTCTTATAACCAAGGCAATTTAATCTAACTTTAAGAAGCAGCACCCCGATACATCAGAGTCACGAGCAGCCACTTGGTATTAGCATATTTTTCTGACCATCCCTGAAGTCTGCCTAGGTCACTCTGAAAAAGCTCTGCTTGGCGGTGATCATTAACTATTCTACAAATCTTTACATCATCTGCAAATCTACACATCACGTCCTCTATCCCATCATCGATGTCATTTATTAAAATCAAATACAACAACAGTGGTCCCAATACTGATCCTTAGGGAACCCCACATCTTACATCAACCCAATGTGAGGAATAGCCATTTATCACAACGCTCTGCCTCCTGCCCTGAACCCATTCATCTATCCATCTGAGGATTTTCCCTGTGATTTCAACCTGTTCCAGCTTATAAAGTAAATGCTCATGTGGGACTTGGATCAAATGCATTGCTGAAATCCAAATAAACAGTGTCGAAATTATTCAAAAAGTCCAGCTCTTGAATGGCCCTGGAAAAATAGCTAACCAGATTAGTTAAACATGATTTTCCCTTTACAAAACCATGGCGAGTATCCTTCAGAATTCCATTGATATTAAAATGATATTGAATTCCACCCTCGATCGTTGTCTCTATAATTTTCCCTACTACTGAAGTTAAACTACCCCACCGGTAATTTCCCACTTCACTCTTAGAACCGCCCTTATGTATTGGAGATACATGGTACTTTTCCAATCCAACGGAATCACTCCTAAGTCCAATGATGCTCTTATAATTAGCCTCAATTGTTTAATGCACTCATTTGCCACCTCCCTTAAGATTATAGGATACATGCTATCGACCCCAGGAGCCTTACTGGACTGTAGGCTCGAAAGGTTTTTCATTAAATAAACATGTAAAATTTCAACTTCATTAATTACATTTTTTTTCAACATCACTCCCATAATTTCTTATTGACACGAAGAGTTTTTCTTCTGTAAATATCAACGCAAAGTAACTGTTGAGTTCATCTGAAACTTCAGCTAGGATATCTAATAGTATCCCACGTCCATTAAGGGTCCGATCCGATCTGGTTTGCCCTTCTCTTCTTTGCATTTATATATGTGAAGAATTCCTTATCCCCCATCTTTGGCAGCGATTTCTCATAATCTGCCTTTGCCAGCATAACCCTTTCAGTAGCACTATTACAGATCAATTTGTAGCTCTTATAGGTTTCAGTACTTTTTATTGCTCTCTACCTTTTCTATGCAAACTTTTTCTTCTAAAGTAATTTGGCAAATTCATTATTCATCCAACTTGGAATCCTCCTTGCGCAGTATTTTTTAATGGTATATAAGCATTCAAGGCTTCTCTGATTAATATTTTAAAGGTAAACTATAGTTCAACTGTATTCGCTCTCTTTGGGATATAGAGGTGAATATCACTTTCCTTTCCTGAAATGATAATCCATTCCTTTGCCTTTAACAATTGCTACCTCTCTCTTCATCGTCCACTGTATAACTCCGTGATCACTTTCTGCTACTGGTCCCTATACTGCTAGCCCTATTACTATGTCATCTGCTTAATGGATGATGATCAGGTCTAGAGTATTCTTTTCTCCAGTACTTTCTCTGACAAGTTGATACAAATAACAGTCATCTAGTTTATTTAAAAATTTTATTCCCGTGTGGAGTTTCCTTCCAATTTTCTCCGATCAATTAGAGGCAAATTAAAATCACTCATAATAAGACATTGACGCTTACTTTTCCCATTCCATTTGTATGTAGAGGCTCTCATCATAATCTTCACAATCACGTGGCCAGTAGATTACTCCCACTCTCGTTATACCTTTGCTTCCAACTATCTCACACCATACAGATTCTATGGTAGCATGTGAAATATCTGAATCCGGGAAAGCTTTCGTCGGGCTCAGGCTGCTTTTGATAAGAAGCATGGCATACAGCACACAGAAAAACACACCACTAAGGATGTTCCACCTTTGTTGTCATTTGAGTTAGTGTAATTAGCATAGGGTAGTCGTGCGTAATTTCGTAAAAAATGATACGTGCGTTACTACTAGTAATTATTTATTTTATTTTTGTGTATTGTGTAATGAACTCTGCTTTTCAGCATTTCACAATTCCACTGAAAATTAATTTCATTATTTATATAGGTTACATAGAGCGTCAAGAACTTTGCGTCGAACTGATGTTCCAATGTATGTATGCATTAATTGGATGGGAACTGGAACACGAACTCACCCAGATTCACGGTGCTAAACTGATCTACAACATGGATAACACAACTTTCTCGAATTTTTCCAAGCGCGTTGGAATAACTTTATTTGTAACGTTAATTAAACAAATTCAGGTAAGCGAGTAATTATTCATAATAAGCATGTTATTTTTTCAATTTTGCACTTTTAGAAACATTGACACCGGAAAAATATTTCAGTTTGTTATTTAAACAGCGTGGAGCGAAAAAACCCAGTTACTGGGAAGAAAAACCTTGCTAGCTACGCCTGAGACCGAATAATTAAGCCACGGAATGAAAAAAGCCCATTAAAGTTCCTCGCGTCACCGACGGGATTCGAACCCAGGCCTTTTCCACCCGGTGTCGGGAGGACGGTGACGATACCACTGTACTACCCGCGCAGACAACGTCTACAGAAAGGACAGACAGGATAGGAATGGAGGAGGGATTATGCTATTAGTTAAGAAACACATAAAATCCAAGCAAGTGAAGCCAGTCGACACCCGAGTCGACACTCGAGCTAGGAGTTTAGTAAATAAATTTCATGAATTTGAGGTATTGCTCAAAACATCAAAGGCAGATATTATTGGGATATCAGAGACGTGGTGTCACACAGATATAAGGAATGCAGAACTGGAATTTGGGGAGTACAATGTCTACAGAAAGGATAGACAGGTCAGGAAGGGAGGAGGGGCTATGCTATTAGTTAAGAAATACATAAAATCCTAGGAAGTGAAGCCAGTCGACATCGCTGGACAGTGCAGTGTGGAGTGAGTTTGGTGTGACATAAGGATTGGGAGATCAAAATTGAGAATTGGAGTGTGGTATAGGCCTTATGACTCTGAGGAGTATAATAAGAAACTGTACAGGGAAATAGAGTGGGCCAGTAAATCAGAGAGTCCCAGATATTGACTGGAATTTGTGGGATGGTCACTCACACATTAGCAAGGCTTTTGTGGATTTATTGGATGATTGTTTTCTACATCAGCATATTCGGGAGGCAACTAGACTGTTCATGATCCTGCTCAGGTAGCTAACAAACTAAATCAATATTTGCATCGACATTCACACATGAGGAGTTATTCAGGAAGGGGAATACCATAGATGAAGTAAACACTGGCAGTGAGCTAGATGGTCTTGTAATAATTGAGAGTAAAATGGGGGAGAATTTGTTGAGAATAAATACAAGAAAAGCACCTGGGGTGGATGGGATCTATCCAGTTATATTAAAGGAGGCAGCAAAGGAAGTAAGCAATCCATTAGCCATAATTATGAGAGCTTCCTTGGACTCAGGGGAGGTACCCACAGACTGCAGATGTGCAAATGTAACCCCAAATCACAAAGGAGGATCAAAGGCTGACACAAGTAATTACAGACCTGTAAGTTTAAATTCTGTTCCAGGAAAATTAATGGAGGCACTGGTTAAAGAAGCACTGCAGGATCATCTTGACAAGAATTCAGTTATAGCTCAGATACAGCATGGTTTTGTTAAGGGAAGGTCTTGCCTGACCAATTTGATTGGATACTATGATGTAGTCGCAAAAGAATTGGATGCAGGGAATAACTTTGATATTATGTATTTGGATCTTAGAAAGGCTTTTGATACTGTTGCACATGAAAGATTGCTGCACAAATTGGAGCAGTGTGGCACTGGTGGCAAATTGTTGCTATGGATAAAGGGATGGTTGAGTGGGAGAAGACAGAGAGTGGTAATTAATGGACACTACTCATCGTGCCCTAATATTATTAATGGAGTCCCTGAGGGTTCAGTGTTGGGTCCATTGTTGTTTTCTGTATTATAAATAATATTGATGATGGTATATCAAGCTTAATGTCCAAGTTTGCAGACGGTACAAAGGTTGGCATGGTGGTTAAGGACACTACTGACACTACGCTGCTGCAACAGGATCTGGAAAGGTTGAGCAGTTGGGCGAGAGGTGGCAAATGAAGTTTAATATTGAAAAATGTAAAGTACTACATATTGGAAACAGCAACCTCAGAGCAACGTATCAACTCTGTTGTACTACACTGACAGTGGTAGAGAATGAAAGGGACCTGGGGGTGGTTGTGCAGGCAGATATGAAGTTCTCTGAGCGGTGCAGGCGGGCTGCAAGATTAGCTCATTGTGTCTTATCAATGACATACAGGAATTTTTCTAGCAGGGATAAGGAGGTGATTATTCCCTTGTATAAGGCAATGGTCAGGCCGCACCTTGAGTACTGTATACAGGCCTGTAGGCCTCATTTCAAGAAGGAAGTGAGCTACTGGAGCGAGTGCAGAGAAGGGCAGCAAGATTAGTGAATGGAATGAAGGGTTGCTCTTACGAGAAAGCTTAAGTTTTGCAAATTACAGTGTCTGGAGACTAGGCACCGGCGAGGTGATCTGATAGAGGTGTATAAAGCCTTGAATGGTTTGAGAATGCTCAATGCTGATGGAATTCTTTTTCTTGTTCAGAATAATCACCTGAGAGGGCATAAGTGCGGAAATTTGCCTTTAGCCAGCGGGTAGTTCGTTGGTGGAACAGACTTCCATCCCTTGTTGTGGAAGTTGATAGCCTAAATAAATTTAAGGCTGAGCTGGACAGGTATTTCGAACGAAGAGAGGGGTGAAGTGGAAGCGGTTTTTTTTTTTTTTTTTTTCTGGCTAATGCTGCATAAGCTTGCTTTCTTGCATCATATGCCTCTATTAATGCTAATGCTAAAATCATTAAGGCAATATAAAGTCATGTTATTTCTCAGGGCATTCGATCTTGTTTTGCAAAGGGAAGATCTTTTTTTAATTCAGCTCAGAAACTATATATGACAGTGCCGCTAAAGGGTACAATGGCATTATCAATTTGAATTTGATCAAAAATTCGCCATGAAATATTACTATATCAACTGGAACGTGAGGAAATCCCAGGTAAATCCATGGAAAATTTACAGGATAGCCACACAACAAAGACTGGAGGATATTCGCGATTAATGACTGCTGAAGAATGGGAGAGGATTAGGACAGTGGGACACCACAAGGGATCTAATTGTTTGACTGCTCCTGTTTCTTTTTTTTTTCTTTTCTTTTTTTTCTGATACCTATCAGGCTTCACGAATTATGACCAATACTTCCTAGATCCTCCTTTTGCTCTCGATACAGCAACTATCCGACGTGGCATTGATTCATCAAGATGTCGGAAGCAAACGGTAGGTATGGCTAACCAGGCTGTGTGTAATGCAGTCAGCAATGCAGGTATGGAGGTGATTAGTGTATCCAGACGCCTGATATGCCTTTCCACAGTGTCCCACAAGTGCTATATGGGATTGATATCGGCGGAGTTCCGAGGCCAATCGATATGCTGGAAGTTAGAACTGTGTTCCTCAAATCATTCCTGCACAAGACGTGCCCGATGGCTCGTGGCATTGTCATCTTGGAAGACACCTTCGCCATTCGGGAAAAAAGTGTAACATAGCGGGATGTTCACAGTCAGCAAGCAGTTGACGATAGCGGAGAGATCACTGATACTTTGTTCCACATGCACCAGGGATCCAATTTCCTGCCAGTGAAACATTCCATACACCATACAACCGCCTCCACCGGCCTGCACTTTTGATACCATGCATGATGGATCAAGAGCTTCATGTTGTTGAAACCAAATCCGTACTCGACCGTCTACGGTGTGGAGTAAATAACGTGACTCATTCGACCAGCACACCTTCTTCCAGTCTTCTAACGTCCAACTTGCCTGCTCTTTGCACCAGGCGAATCTTTTACGCCGATGAACCTTGGTTAGGAGAGGATGCCGCATGGGTCCTCTGTGGTATAGCCCATACGTGTGAGCGTGCGACGCATGGTCATGTCAGATATTGTTCCGGGTTGGCCCATGTTGTATTGGGTAGTCAACTTTTCATCAGTGCTGCGCCTGTTCGCCTGTACGAGCCGTCAGACTCTGCTCTCACCTCTAACATCAACCTTTCAATGACATTTTCAGTTTTGCCATCGGGTCGTTTCTTGGCCATTTTAAGTAACATCTGTTTATTTCCACGTCAGTCGGCACCAGGGAACCGCCTGGTTCGGCTAGAGGGATGTACATAATAAATATTCAAATTATATAATAAGTGAGTTTAAAAAATATATGGACACACATTGTAGTTACAGGTAGCTGACATGATATAACATTAAAGTTTCGAAACTGTGAAGTTGACACAGTCAATAGTTTTACTTTGTACAGTTCTTTCAGGGTGTCCTGTTTGTAGCGCTTCGAGCTGCAGAAAGCTGAGGCATCGATTCCGAGGGAGTTATATAGTAGGGCCGTATTTGCCCGAAACACTGATCCTGAGTATTGTAGGTTCTTGTAGTGAGGATCGTAGACATGTTGTTGCACTGCACCGGGTTCGTTGGATAGTTCCATTCTCAGGTTGAGCACGCTGAATTCTGATGGGATCCTTCCACTTGTTCAGATCACAAACCTAAGGGGGCATAAATTCAAATTAAGAAAAGACAGATGTAGATTAGATGTGCGAAAATTTGCCTTTAGCCAGCGGGTGGTTAATTGCTGGAACAAACTTCCATCTGTCGTTGTGGAAGTTGATAGGTTGAATAAATTTAAGGAGGAACTGGAAAGGCATTTGGAGGGAATGGTGTGATTTTTTTTTTTTTTTTTTTTTTTTGGCTGATGCTGCATAAGCTCATACACTTGCTTTCTTGCATCAAATGCCACTGCTAATACTATTATTACTACTACTACTATATGTCGGGTGAATCCTTTCGGCCTCAAAGGAGTTGAGAGCCAATGTGTGCAGATTCTTCTTCTTGGTGATGGTTTCCCATGGTTTCAGGCCGAGGTTTGCATAGAGCACATTCCGAGAGATGGTGAAAAGGTGGCTGGCCCATCACCCTGTTTAACCATTGCAGGAGCCATTACTCTGTCCCAAGGAATCTCTTGAGTTGAGCAGCAGAGGCCCTGACCAAAGTACAGATGCATAGAGCGGTACGGGGATCAAATTTCTTTGGACGTAACCCAAGATGAGCACTCGAGGCTTAACACCGATCAGCTCCTGTCGGATTGCCCAGAGAGCAGCAAGCGTTTTCTGCCTGGCCATTTTAGGTGGTCTTTGAAGGTTAGTCTGTCACCCCACTTCAAGTCCAAATCGGTGTGAGAGTTTACCTTTTCAATGACGGTCCCGTTGATTTTGAGGGTAATTTCATTCTATATCTTCCTTTTTGTGAAGGTCATCTCAGCTGCTTTCTGAGGGTTCAACTTTAGTCCGAGACATCGTAGATAATCTTGAAGTTCAACCAGGACGTTTTGTGTTTTAAAGGCGACTGCATCCATTTTTGCTCGATCATCTAATGTGACGAGCATCTTGAGATCGTCAGCATATGAGAGGAAGTTTTGGTGCTTCGCAAGGAAGGGCTCCAAAGTAGTGGCGCAAAGAACCATAAGGAAAGAACTCTCCCTTGTGGGATGCCGACAGAGGTCGTGATGGTACTCTCCAATGTATGGTTATATTTGATAATAATTTTCCTGTTGTTAAGAAGTTGGTTTAGAATAACAAGTAGATTTCCTTCAATTCTGAAGTAATATTTCAAAATGTTCACAATAGAGAGCGCTAATCTGTCGGGACCAACTGTAGGTTTTTTGGATAGGCTGCTAATTGCTTTCATTATCATATCTCGCGAGATCGTAACATGCATAAGTGAAGTCCTGGCTATATCTGTGATGGCCGCTACAGGGAGGGGAGGATCATGTTGTTCCAGATCAGGGTGGAAGGTTGACTGTACCCACTGTTTGAAGGTGTCTTCATTCATTACCACCTGCCTGACGTCCACGTATAGTAGCGATGCGTTTAGAATGCCTGAGTCTTCTTTGAATATATGTGGTCTTGAAGGGATCCAGGCCTTTTCCAAGTTCTGTAGGCTTTTTGTTTTAGATTGAAAACTGGCTTTACCTCAGAGCAGAACCACCGCTTGGTTTTGAGGAGATTGTTCATGCCTTCACCGCACCAATGAGAGCTATGTGTTTCAATTCGTTAGAAAGAGCATTTATTGCTTCGTCCACAGGTTTGGAGTAGAGGTTGTTCCAATTGAATGCTTCAAGTTCAGTGACGATAACATTTGGCTTGATCAGGTCAGTTGAGAACGTAGTTACAATACGCACTGGGTCCACGGTTTGCTCACTGAGACTAAGGATGCAAGTGCCTGTGCGGATTGAAAAACAATTGGGGGGTGGTCCGACTTGAACTTGGAATTATAGGGAATGATTTTAATATTCTCGAAATTGTGAAAGACGCTGTCAAGGACGGACCTGATTACCCCAGTTGGTAGGGTATCCAGGGGATGAGCCCCAAGGTAAGCATGATATCTTCCATGTCTTGCTTTGCCTCCTTGAACCTTGGCAAAGACATGTTAAAATCCCCTAAAATGGTTGTTTGGAGTTCCGGCAGAAGATGGGAAGATAACCATGGAAAAATGTCGTCTCTGATTGATAGGGTGTATCCTGACAGAAGATACACGAGATTGATTTGGATCATTTTTCCATTCTTGCTGAAAGTTGCAATGACTGCTTCGTAGTTTAGCGTTTTACTGATGTGAACATAATATATCCTCATCATCCGCTTTCACAAACTGCGGCCGCACCATCTACTCCTCTTCAATAAATGATTGGATGAAGGATGCTTCCCTAAAGAATGGAAGTTGGTCTTCCTTCGCCTCATCAAGAAGTCTCACAAGCCACCAACAGACCCCCGCAGCTTCCGGCCTATTGCCCTGTGGCTAACCTTGGTAATGTCCTTGAGCGACTCATGGCTCTCAGGGTTGTCTCCCTGCTACAGATGCATCATTTGGTCTCACCAACCATGCCAGTATGGCTTCACTCGTGGAAGGTCGTGTAAAGAAGCACTTTTCGATCTGATCTTACATATTGACAGTTCTGAAGAAATATTCGAATTGGCCATCTTCATAGACTTCGAGGGAGCATTCCACACCGTTTGGTGGGTTAGTGCCTTGGCAGGCCTTCCAACTGCCGCCTGCCCCGGAAATTATACAGCCTCATCCAGAATTATTTTTTTCCGACCGAGCAGTTATTCTTAAATCAAAATTCCAGCAAGTCACCAGATTAGTAAATCGAGGTTTTTCCCAAGGGTCAGTCCTGGGGTCCCTCATTTCTAATATAGTCCTCCAAGACTCGATCTCCCTCACCTTCAGGAATGCGAAAATTGTGACCATCGCTGATGATCTCCCAGTGGTGGTGTCAGGGCATTCTCGGAAGGCCATCGAAGAAAACGCAAATCAGGTCCTCGACGATCTCTCAACTTGGGCTGCACTTCATAAGTTGCATATCAATCCAATAAAAGCTAAAATGATGCTATTCAAGAATAAACTGGATCTCAGGCACGCCCACCGCAGGTAAAGATATTTAATGCCCAACTGCCAATCGTCACCGAAACCAAAGTACTTGGGGTGATTATTGACTACAAACTCAGCTTTCTCCCACATCCTGTTCATCTAAGAAAAAATGTTAAGAGATTCTCAGGAACCAATATACACATATCTAAAAATTATTGGGGATTGTCCAAAAAAGTCCCTGCGGTTCTATTATACAGCAGTATTTTTACCAATTGTGACCTATGCAGCCAGAGCCTGGTCCCATCGGGTAACTCTTGTGAAGATGGGGGACAAGCTTGGAACCATCCAGAGGTCAATGTTAATGGCAATCTGCGCAGTGTGTAGAACTGTTTCCACTCCTGCCATTAAGGTAATCGCGGGAGCACTTCCGCTCGATCTATATGTCACCTTCCGTGGGTTGTGCTTCCGAATTATGAGAAATATCCCAACAAAGATCCTTAACATTGAAGTTAACTTGCATGCTGACCACAAGGCTGAGAAGACCCGTTGCTACAACGAGCTCTTCAATATTTGGCA
Organism: Mastigoproctus giganteus; assembly: GCF_048544385.1. Lineage (NCBI taxonomy): Eukaryota > Metazoa > Arthropoda > Arachnida > Uropygi > Thelyphonidae > Mastigoproctus > Mastigoproctus giganteus. Next base: position 8,946,807 of record NC_143585.1, on the reverse strand, counting down.
AACTCGACGGATAACTCAACACTGGGCATTGTCACAAGAAGATTCCTACCTGATGTAACCTATGCATCCACTAAATCTGTACAGTCTTAGTTTACCCCATTCACTAGAAACATCATACCTAATTATCGGACACGGATCCACGAATAAAAAATTACACCATCTGGGTCTCCACCCAACAGATCTCTGCCATTGTGGAGCCAAAGAGAACTGGTGGCATGTACTGTTCGAGTGCATTACGTTCGCGGATCTGAGATACAACCTTGTCAGCTGTACACAGATCTGTGGAGAGCATCTGGAGCTGTTCCTACGAACCCTGGCAACCTTCCTGCACTGCAAACCTACTCAGCTGAAGTCTTTAAGCGCAGACGAAGGATTAACAGACCCCCATTGGCCAACATCGTTGACCCAACAGTGAACTGAAACCGACCATGTATTCTCCCGCCCACTTCCTAATACATGGACTGCGGAGTTTGTTTCTGCGACCTGTGTGTAGGACGGAAAACACTCTCTTTTTTTTTTCATCTCTTCTTTACTCTTCGCTTTCTTCAGTGTGGTTGTCACGTTGTTTTTTTTTTATTTATTTATTTTTTCTAATTTTATTTATTGTTTTTAATTTTTTTAAAAATTTTATTATTTATTTATTATCATTATTTTTGTTGTTGTTGTTGTTGTTGTTTCGCGTTCTACAGTGATATCACTTTTTTATTTTTTGCACCACGGGAATATTAATTTTTTTTCTCCTCTGGAGTGGGCCCCCAAAAGAATCTGGCCCACCTGTTGCCAACATCAGGTGGGTCAGAGTCTCGTATTGAGACGGTATATGTTTTACTGGGGCTGGCCCACCTTCCCGTGGTGCGGACGAGTACCCAGATTCATATGTACAGGTGACTGATGCTTCTGGGTGTCCAAGCGGCCAAACACAAAAATAGAACACACACATAATGCACACACGAACCTACGTCACACACATATCTGGCCCATTGGTAGCGATACTGTTCTTCACAGAGATACGAGGTGGAGTTGAACAAACGTTCTAGGAGCCGCCCCTTACATATACACATGTCATCACATGTCCACATGTGAACATGTAACTATCCCGTCGATGACGGGAGGAACTTTAATGGGCTTTTTTCACTCCGTGGCTCAGTTAGTCGGTTTCAGGCGTAGATAGCAAGGTTTTCTACCCAGAAACTGGGGTTTTTCGTCCAGTAAACAGACAAATCGACCATAGAACACACGCTTTTTTAGCAGACATAAGACACAGCACGGTAGGTGAATTTAATTATTTGGGTGGCCTAAATATAATAATAGTTTTGTGAAAATGTCACTGCCTGAAAGAGGTCTTGAAGAAGATGATAACTCCGCCTCCTCTCTTATCTTTTCTGGAGTTTGCTAGATAGTGATAACGAGTGAAGGAGAGCAGCACCACGAAGTGTTTCCTCTCATCAACCCAAGTTTTCGAGATGCAGATGAAATCTGTCTTTCTAAAGGAGCAGGGCTTGCAAGGTAGCTTGTTAGCAAGACTCCTAACATTTTGTAGAAATAAAGTTAATGACGTTTGTGTAACATCAATTTGTCTCTCGAAAATTGATTGCTATTGGGGTCTAATATTGGCCTTGCGTTTGGTGTCATTTTTTGTTTCAATAAATGGCTTAATTAAGGCACCTGCCGGCCAGACTGCTGGGTTAAGGACCCCTTGTATGTGAGCTCTAGGGCAAGAGAGCACAAAAGTAGAATAGGGTGGTAATTTGGTTTTTATGGCTCTAACATCTTCCTTAATGCCCAGCTCTTTGTCTAGGAAGCTTTTTATAGCAGTGGCCTCGGTAGTAGTCCCCAGCCTAGTGATAAACAGCCTGGCTCGGGTAGTCACGGCTGTGATGCGTAGGTTTCCCAAAGGAGCCTGAGCAGGAGAGTTTCACTGGGAGTTTCCATCCGCTCAGTGCGCTTATTGATTGATCTCGTAGCGTTCGAACCGGCTGGATTCGACATGCTGCTTGGGGTAGACTTGCTTCTAGGGAAACGGTCTGCATTTATGCTGGCACTTGCTATCTGAACAGCTTTTGAAACGATCTCGAGGGTTCTCTGGGATTAACCAGGGGTTCGTGTACAGTTCTCTCAGAGGAGAAGGAGGTGGTTGAGTATGATTCACTGCTGTAAGAGTCATAGGGTGGTCTGAGTTCTGTGAAAGGGGTAGTTGTAAAAGGGGAGCTGAGAGGTCCTAATTGATAGTCTCCTTGGGAATGCTTGTTGAGGAAGCGGGAGAAAAGAGGAGCCGGAGTTGGTGGTATCTGGGTGCTGTGGTTTTGTAGGTCTCGATAGGTTGGTTCGCGGGGCTTGTTAGATATGCTCTGTTGTTGTCCGGTTGTCTATTGTGAGGTTCCACTTGTGCAATTCTCTCAGAATCGGCTTTGGACGTATATAGCTTAACAAATTCCTGTGATGTAAGTTGGTAATGACGGAGGCATCACCAAGTTTGGAGAGCTCTGAAAGATTAACCAAGTCGGTGACTAGGAAAGTTACGTCCTTAATTTGTTTCCTGTGCAGTAGCAGTTCATCTCTAATCTCAGTGGTTTGAATTTTAAGTCGATAGTTATCGCTAAGCAGTTTTGCCACGTTCTTTTTCATTGGTTTCACCATCCCTTCAAGACTGTGACGTTTAGGAAGCTTAACAATGTTGCGAGATGAAGGATTCTGGTGGGTTATTTCCTGTATGTTGGGAACAGTTGTTTTAATTGATGGGGGAGGGAAGTCGATTGAGATGATTTGCTGCTTTTCACGCATATCAGGTGTTTGGAAGTCATCCAGTTTTTGTTTATCGACTTGTGGTACTTAGCAGCTTTTCTGTTTGATCCTAGGCAAGCTTCCATAGACGAGTTGGATATTTTACTTGGGATGTCTAGATTCGCGCTGTTCTGCATTTGGTTATATTTGTTTAAGTTTTCAATACTCTTCCCAGAACCAGCATGATCCAAGATTTAATTATAATGCTGTTTGGAATATAATGTGCTATCACTAGTATGCCTCCGTCTACCTCGATTTCTGTAGAGTTGCTTTCTGGGGGCAACTGGCTTAATGTAGGCTGAAATATCTGCATTAACATTAGCATCATGGCTCTCATTTACGGGCGACTTTATCCCAATATCAAAATTCGTTTCTGAATGGTTGGTGGGTTGGCTGCTTGTACGTTTATCCTGCGATATTACCAGGCTAGCTGCAGTCTCAGTGAGTCTGGGTGATTTCCTTACTTGTGGTTTGCAACTTCCACTGGTAGTTTCCTACAACGCGAACATCCCCAACGAGCTCTCTTAATAGACAGACGAAAGGCGTCTTAAATCTGCGACTCCGCTGCAATCCCAGCATAGATTCCTTCTACATTCGGCAGTACAGGTCAATACAATAGATACCTTTTTCTTGCATTCATCACGTGACATTAGGCGACCGGAACCGGAATCCATCACGCTTAAAGGTAATACCCGTATTCCTAGAGTGCAATTCCTCTGTAGATGCGTCAGGACAGGCAGAGTTAAACTATTTTATACAGAGAAGCACGCTGGATTTACGCTGTTGTCACGTGGAGTGTTTTAAGGGCAAACGCCTTTAGATAATTTTCAGAAAGGGTGGCCTCTTTCTCTAACTAAGTCACACTAAAGTCAGTCCTGGTACACTTTAACTACGGCAGCTCTCGAACGCCCCACCAATTCAGCCTTTTGAGAAATCGTGGCACCAGCTCGTCGAGCACCTACAATCTGTCCTTTATCAAAGTCCGATAAATCCTTCCTTTTACCCATCGCTCTCGGAATTTTACTACTTATTGGACCACTGACACCTTATCTATGCTACGTAGGTCGACTAACTCCTCACTCTCTCATGCAGTCAACGGGTCGCATTCAGTTTTCATGGAGGTGGTCATAATTCAATGATCACTCAGTGTATAGTTCAAAGGAATAAACAGATTTTTGTTACAATTTTATTTATTCTCAATTTTTTTTCTCAAATGCAGTGCATTGGAAAAATGACAATGCCAAAATATAGTGCCCTATATACTTTGAGGGAAGGTCGAATTAAATACGTACAGAGGGTGGATAAAATAATAGAAACACGTTTGATAAGAGTTAGAGATATGCATTAATATGGCGATCGGCCACACTTCGTTTATAAAGCAGTTTGCATTCTACGTGGAAAAATAGATTCAAATAAATCTCAATGAACTGTCTTCAGCGGAATATTGGAACATTGTTAATGGAGGAATGTTTCACGCTCCTTGAGTGATGCAGGCGGATGAATCTGCTTCTCACTGTTCTCTGAAAATTTATCCACAGTGGCTCGATAACCTTTAAGTCTGGTGAATGTGTAATCAATCGATGATGCTTAGCCACAGTTTCATTCCTTCAAACCAACATTGAGCACATCTGGCTGTGTGCATTGAAGCATTATCATTATAGTGGCGTGGCAATAGCGACTTGCAATAAATTTCGGTTTATGAAATTCTCACCCACTGTTTTGCAATTCTCACCCACTGGCTGGACAGCTGACACTCACATTAAGTTCTGAAGTTCTTTTTATGGTAGCTATTTTATGTTTACGGGGTACAATCTTTTTCACTGTCCGGTAGTCTCTTTCAGTTAGCGCTTCGATTTTCTTTCACAAGTCTTCCTGTCAGATTTTCATTTTCAATAATTGATGATTGCAGACATCGCTTTTGAAGAGTTGCGCTAGATACGTTAACCACCTCAGCAGTTATAGTCATCGATGCCCTACTAAAATGGTACCAACAATTTGAGCTGATACCATAACTATGCGAAAACATGTGATCTTCACACTTCAACGGCTGTGCAGAAACAAAGGGTAAATAAATAAAACTACAAACCTCAATCCATTTTCAGATTTGTCCGAATATTCAATGTCAGCCTCGTAGATCCATTGACGAGCAGCTACGAAAATATTTGTTGCAAGTTTCATGACTTCATTTGTCCCTATCAGAAACAAATATGAAGCAATCACTAGGGATTGAACTACATATTTGAAAGATTACCGGTGTTCCTTCGATAATGATCATTGAAGGAACAAAGGAAATCCTTCATTGATCCACACTGCGTATTTGACTGGGCATTATGGCTCGCTTTCTCTCTCTCACGATTTCGTTAAAAAACAGAAAAATTATGAAATTTTCAATAACAGGCTTTTATTAACTCTATGTAACTTTGCAGAAATATAACTATATTTTGAATAGGACACTCCTCTAATATATAATCTTTTACTTGCTTCTAGGGTAGTCTTGCAGTTCGACTAAAAGAAATTCACGTGTTTAACACATCCTATATTATCAAAGCAGCTTGGTTTGTGATAAGGCACGTTCTTAGTGAAAGTTTACAAAAACGGGTAAGTTAGCACTTTTAAATTCAAAAATAATCATTTAGACTTTTATGTTATGATTCCAGCATTAATATTAGTAGCAGAAAATGGTGCAAGAGAACAAATTTATGCAGCATCAACCAAAAGAGTACCCACATAACCTGCCCATCCCTGCTAAAATTTGTCTATTTCTTTCTTAAATTTATTCAATCTGCCTACCTCTACAACAATATGATGAAATATATCGAACAGCCAACTACCCGCTAACTGCAAAAGCAAATATCATCAATTCTTCGATCATCCTCTCGGGATTGAAATTTATGCTTTGTCTTGTGTTTCCTCTAAAAAAGAGTAAGTATGCCATCAGCGATCCGCTTAAGGACATCTTAAAATACAGTAAACATATTCATTTCCATAAATATTTCAAACAGAACTTCTCGGAGGTGCCAAGACTGAAATCGTTTTTGGTAAGAGCATCCTTTTGTTCCCTTTAATAATATCGTTGCTTTTTTGTGCACCTTTACCAATAGATTCGTGCTATGAGGCTTCGAAACTAAACCTGTATGCAATACTCAAGATATGACTTAAAACTTTCAAGAAAAATTTCTGTAGAGTACAAAATGAACCTGGCTCTAAGCATCTTGTACTATCCATAGTGTCTTATCACACAAAAGATACGTTATTCGGGGTTTACTGTTACCATATGAAATACATTGCATTCTTAATGTCGAACTTCAATCGGGACTTTTTGCTGTTGTGTTATAATCACTGTCATTAATCACCATGACAACCGTCGTATTAGTATTAGTATTAGTAACGGTCGCATGGTGCAAGAAAGCCTGTGGCTTATGCTGCACCATCCAAAAAAAAAAAAAAAATCCGAACAAAACAATGATAAAAACAAAAAATAAATAACGAAATAATAATAATTAATAAATAAAAAATAAAATAAAATAAAAAATAAATAAAAAGGAAATTAAACCTATCATCCTATGCGCTTCCCTTATCCGAAAGTACTATCTCCAGATTACCTTTGAATTTCCCCAAACTGTCGGCCTCGACCACCCATGAAGGCAACTTATTCCAGTAATTTATAACTCGCTGGCTAAAATAAAACTTCCTGCAGTCCAATCTAAACATTTCCCCCCCTAACTTGAATTTATGTCCCCGAGTTCTAGCATCATTTATAATCTTGAAACTTTTGTCCTCATTCATTTTACTGATGCCTCTCAGAGCCTTAAACACCTCAATCAAATCTCCTCTAAGCTGTCTAGTTTCCAAACTCTGCAACCCACACTTTCTTCATAAGGCCACCCTTCTGCCGATCTCACCAGGCGAGTTACCCTTCTTTGCACCCTTTCAAGAAGCTCGATGTCTTTCTTTAGGTGCGATCTCCATACTTGAACACAGTATTCCAAGTGTGGTCTAACATAAGCCTTATATAATGGCATTATCACGTCCCTATCTATACTTGCGAAAGTTCGATAGATCATCGATAGGACACCATGGGCCTTCCTTGCAACCTGTTTACAGTGCTCAGAGAATTTCATGTCTGACCGTATCGTAACACCCAAGTCCCTTTCCTCTAGTACTGGGTTTAGTTGAACTCCACCAAGTGAATAGGTTTTTTTGGGATTACTGTTTCCCAGGTGTAATACCTTACACTTTGTTGAATTAAAGCACAGTTGCCATTCTTCTGACCATTCCTAAAGTCTATCTAGGTCTCTCTGAAGAAGCTCAGCTTGACAGTGATCATTAACTACTCTACCAATCTTAACATCATCTGCAAATTTAGACATCATGCTCTCTATCCCTTCATCAATGTCGTTTATGAAAATTAAAAACAACAGTGGTCCTAATACTGATCCTTGGGGAACCCCACTTCTTACATCAACACAATCTGAGGAATAGCCATTTATCACAACCCTCTGCCTCCTGCCCTGAAGCCATCCTTCTATCCATCTAAGGATTTTCCCAGTGATTCCAACCTGTTCCAGCTTATAAAGCAACCGCTCATGTGGGACTGAGTCAAAAGCTTTGCTGAAATCTAAATAAACAATGTCGAAATTATTCCCTAAATCCAGCTCGTGAGTGACCCTTTCGAAATAGCGAACCAGATTTGTTAAACATGATTTTCCCTTTACGAAACCATGCTGAGTATCCTTGAGAATTTCAGTTCGATCCAAATGATCCTGAATTCCACCCTTGATCATTACCTATATGATTTTCCCTACTACTGAAGTCAGACTGACAGGTCGATAATTTCCAACTTCACTTTTAGAGCCACCCTTATGCATGGGAGGTACATTTGCACTTTTCCAATCCAAGGGAATCTCCCCAGAGTCTAGTGATGCTCGCATAATTAGCCTCAATGGTTCAATGCACTCGCTTGCCGCCTCTCTTAAGATTATAGAGTATATTCCATCAACTCCAGGAGCTTTACTGGTCTGTAGGCTCGAAGGTTTTTCATTAAATTATCTTGCGAAATTTCAATATCATTAATTACATATTTTTTAACTTCGCTCCCACAATTTCCCTTTGGCACAAAAGGCTTTTCATTTGTAAATATCGATGCAAAATAACTGTTGAGTTCATCTGCAACGGCAGCTGGTGTATTTATTACTATCCCCTTTCCCTTACGCAAAGGTCCGATCTGGTTTGTCCTGCTCTTCTTGGCATTTATATCTGTGAAGAATTCTTTATCCCCCCCTCTTTGCTCTCTTTGCTAGTGATTTCTCATAAACTGCCATTGCATGTCGAACCTTTTCTGTGACTCTATTACACATCACCTTGTACCTGTTATAGGCTTCAGTACTTTTATTGCTCTGTAACCTTCCCATGCCACCTTTTTCTGCTTAAGTAATGTGGCAACTTCACTATTCATCCAACTTGGAACCCTTCTCGTGGAGTATTTTTTTAATGGTATTTACGCATTCAAGGCATCTGTGATTAATGTTTTCAAAGCGTACCACAGTTCAATTGTATTCATTCTCAGCGCGATATCTACCCAGTTAATAGAGGCCATGTAGTACCTTAAGGAATCGTAATTTCCTTTTCTGAAATTAAAACCCATTCCTTTGCCTTTTAATTCTGCTACCTCTCTCGTCATCATCCACCGTAGAACTCCGTGATCATTTCCTGCTACTGGTTCTTCTATTGTCAGCCTTGTTATGTCATCTGATTCATGTGTGATGATGAGGTCTAGGATATTCTTTTCTCTAGTACTTTCCCTGACATGTTGATACAAATAACAATCATCTAGTTGATTTAAACATTTTGTTCCCCATGTCGAGTTTCCTTCCCATTTACTCCAATCAATTAGAGGCAAATTGAAATCACCCACAATAAGGCATTGACTGTTACTTGCCCATTCCATTTGCATGTAGAGGCTTTTGTCATAATCTTCACAATCACCTGGTCTGTAGATTACTCCTCCCAGCATTACATCTTTGTTTCCAACTATCTCACACCATACAGACTCTATACTAGCATGTGAAACGTCTGAATTCGGGAAAGCTATCGTCGCACTCAGGCTGCTTCTGATAAGAAGCATTACTCCACGACCACTTCTGTCTAACCTATCCTTCCTAAATACATAATACAAGCCGTACTGAAACTCATCCTCCCCAATTTCCGGGTGGCACCACGTCTCTGTAAGCCCTATTATGTCCGCGTTACTTGTTTTAACCAGCAGTTCGAATTCGCTCATTTTATTGACGACACCTCTAACGTTACGGTATAAACAATTAAGATTTACTGTTCTTGTATATTTAACAACCCTAACACAACCCTTGAAGTTTTTTTAGGCTCGCTTCCCTGGCATTAGCTACCCGCTCACTTGAAACGTTTCTGCCTTCAGAACATCTAGATAATACGTCCAGTTGCGGTAACAGATAAGAACTCTTAAGGTATGTGCAAGAGTTACATTGACCAATATTATCAGATAAACGCGTGTCAGTATTACCCACATCCCCCGTAACTAGCAGTTTCCCTGAACCTTTAAGGTATCCTCAATAATACTGGCAAAAACCTTTGCACCACCTTTGTTTAAGTGTATCCCGTCTCTACAAAACAAATTCCTTCTACCTACAAGTGTGGGCCATGCTCATAGAAATTTACCCCCTAAAGCCTTGCAGATTCCTTCAAGTCTTGAGTTAATCCACAAGGCTCTTAACATATAATTCCTCCTATCGTGTCTTGGCAGAATTACAGACACATAGACATTATGGCCTATCTCGCGACATTTCCACAGCATGGTCCTGTATTTTTCCAACAAATCGTCAGATCGTGTACGTTTAATGTTATTTGTCCCCATGAATAATAATATTTTCTTTACCCCCTTCAAAATCTGACAATCTGCTGGTGACATAATGAATAGTTGCTCCCGGCAGAGATACCCTGGTTCTGCTCCACCTATCTTTATTACAAAAAATATTCCCCGTTTCCCTGACAATGTAGTCTCCTAATAAAACAATTTGCTTTTTAACCAGAGTAGTTTGCACTTGGTTTTTCTGTTTTGTGGCTCGAATCGGATGTGCATCACTTGGTAGATTGCTGGAGTTTTGAGTCCCTGACGAGCTCCCAGATGCATTATTTTCGAGGGCAAGCACTCGTTTCTTCAGGGACTCAAATTGTTCCATCAGTGCACCAAATTGTAATTTAAGATCGGTGCACTCCTTACATCGATCACAAAGATATAATTGTGTAAAGTTAACTTTCATTGATATTTATTTAATTTTATAATGGTAGTTACGAGATCTGCCTTAAACACGTCACAGGGTATCGTGACTCACACGGAAATAGCCGATGGCGATTTACGGTTGAGTCATGATTTAATCCGTTGTGGAACCTGTGGAATGTTTTCCAAGGTCGACCTGGTGACTAATGCTACCTCACCTGGGGATTCTTTTCTTTGTGATTGATGTAAGGAGTGCACCGATCTTAAATTACAATTTGGTGCACTGATGGAAAAATTTGAATCCCTGAAAAAGCGAGTGCTTGCCCTCGACAATAATGCATCTGGGAGCTCGTCAGGAACTCAAAACTCCAGCAATCTACCAAGTGATGCACACCCGATTCGAGCCTAAAAACAGATTTTAACAGATTTTAAAGGGGGTAAAGAAAATATTATTATTCATGTGGGGACAAACGATATTAAACGTACACGATCTGACGATTTGTTGGAAAAATACAGGACCATGCTGAGGAAATGTCGCGAGCTAGGCCATAATGTCTATATGTCTGCAATTCTGCCCAGACACGATAGGAGGAACTATATGTTAAGAGCCTTGTGGATTAACTCAAGACTTGAAGGAATCTACAAGGCTTTAGGGGGTAAATTTCTATCAGCATGGCCCACACTTGTAGGCGGAAAGAATTTGTTTTGTAGAGACGGGATACACTTAAACAAAGGTGGTGCAAAAGTTTTTGCCAGTATTATTCAGGATACCTTAAAGGTTCAGAGAAACTGTTAGTTAGGGGGGGGGGGATGTGGGTAATACTGACACGCGTTTATCTGATAATATTGGTCAATGTAACTCTTGCACATACCTTAAGAGTTCTTATCTGTTACCCCAACTGGACGTATTATCTAGATGTTCTGGGGGCAAAGACGTTTCACGTGAGCAGGTAGCTAATATCAGGGAAGAGAGCCTAAAAAACTTCAAGGGTTGTGTTAGGGTTGTTAAATATACAAGAACAGTAAATCTTAATTGTTTATACAGTAACGTTAAAAGTGTCGTCAATAAAATGAGCGAATTTGAACTGCTGGTTAAATCAAGTAACGCGAACATAATAGGGCTTACAGAGACGTGGTGTCACCTGGAAATTGGGGATGATGAATATCAGTACTGCTTGTATAATGTATTTAGGAAGGATAGGTTAGATAGAAGGGGTGGTGAGGTAATGCTTCTTATCAGAAGCAGCCTGAGTGCGACGAGAGCTTTTCCGGATTCAGACATTTCACATGCTAGTATAGAGTCTGTATGGTGTGAGATAGTTGGAAACAAAGGTATAATGCGAGTAGGAGTAATCTACAGACCAGGTGATTGTGAAGATTATGACAAAAGCCTCTACATGCAAATGGAATGGGCAAGTAACAGTCAATGCCTTATTATGGGTGATTTCTATTTGCCTCTAATTGATTGGAGTAAATGGGAAGGAAACTCGACATGGGGAACAAAATTTTTAAATCAACTAGATGACTGTTGTTTGTATCAACATGTCAGGGGAAAGTACTAGAGAAAAGAATATCCTAGACCTCATCATCACCATGAATCAGATGACATAACAGGGCTGACAGTAGAGGAACCAGTAGCAGGAAGTGATCACGGAGTTCTACGGTGGATGATGACGAGAGAGGTAGCAGAAGTAAAAGGCAAAGGAATGGGTTTTAATTTCAGAAAAGGAAATTACGATGCCTTAAGGTACTACATGGCCTCTATTAACTGGGTAGATATCGCGCTGAGAAGGAATACAATTGAACTGTGGTACGCTTTTAAAACATTAATCTCAGATGCCTTGAATGCGTATATGCCATTAAAAAAAAAAAAAAAAAAAAGTACTCCACGAGGAGGGTTCCAAGTTGGATGAATAGTGAAGTAGCCACACTACGTGAGCAGAAAAAGGTGGCATGGAAAGATTACAGAGCAATAAAAAGTACTGAAACCTATAACAGCTACAAGGTGATGTGTAATAGAGCCACAGAAAAGGTTCGACATGCAATGGCAGTTTATGAGAAATCACTAGCAAACAGAGCTAAGAGGGGGGAGGGAGGATAACGAATTCTTCATATATATATATGCCAAGAAGAACAGGACAAAGCAGATCGGACCTTTATGTAAGGGAAAGTGGACAGTAATAAATACACCAGCTACCGTTTCAGATGAACTCAACAGTTATTTTGCATCGATATTTACAAATGAAAAGCCTTTTGTGGCAAAGGGAAATTGTGGGAGCGAAGTTAAAAAATATGTAATTAATGATATTGAAATTTCGCTTGAACATTTAATGAAAAAACTTTCCAACCTACAGAGCAGTATGGCTCCTGGTATTGATGGAATATACCCTATAATCTTAAGAGGCGGCAAGCGAGTGCATTGAACCATTGAGGCTAATTATGTGAGCATCACGACACTCTGGGGAGATTCCCTTGGATTGGAAAAGTGTAAGTGTACCTCACATACATAAGGGTGGCCCTGAAAGTGAAGTTGGAAATTATCGACCTGTCAGTCTGACTTCAGTAGTAGGGAAAATCATGGAGGCAATGATAAAGGGTGGAATTCAGGATCATTTGGATCGAATTGAAATTCTCAAGGATACTCAGCATGGTTTCGTAAAGGGAAAATCATGTTTAACAAATCTGGTTCGCTATTTCGAAAGGGTCACTCACGAGCTGGATTTAGGGAATAATTTCGACATTGTTTATTTAGATTTCAGCAAAGCTTTTGACTCAGTCCCACATGAGCGGTTGCTTTATACGCTGGAACAGGTTGGAATCACTGGGAAAATCCTTAGATCGATAGAAGGATGGCTTCAGGGCAGGAGGCAGAGGGTTGTGATAAATGGCTATTCCTCAGATTGCGTTGATGTAAGAAGTGGGATTCCCCAAGGATCAGTATTAGGACCACAGTTGTTTTTAATTTTCATAAACAACATGGATGAAGGGCGTGATGTCTAAATTTGCAGGTGATGTTAAAATTGGTAGAGTAGTTAATGATCACTGTCAAGCTGAGCGTCTTCAGAGAGACCTAGATAGACTTCAGGAATGGTCAGAAATATGGCAGCTGTGCTTTAATCCAACAAAGTGTAAGGTATTACACCTGGGAATCAGTAATCCCAAAAACACTTATTCACTTGGTGGAGTTCAACTAAACCCAGTACTGGAGGAAAGGGACTTGGGTGTTACGATACGGTCAGACACGAAATTCTCTGAGCATTGTAAACAGGTTGCAAGGAAGACCCATGGTGTCCTATCGATGATCTATCGAACTTTTGCAAGTAGAGATAGGGACGTGATAATGCCATTATATAAGGCTTATGTTAGACCACACTTGGAATACTCTGTTCAAGTATGGAGACCGCACCTAAAGAAAGACATCGAGCTTCTTGAAAGGGTGCAAAAAAGGGTAACTCGCCTGGTGAGATCGGCAAAAGGGCGTCCTTATGAAGAAAGACTTCGAATATGTGGGTTGCTGAGTTTGGAAACTAGACACCTTAGAGGAGATTTGATTGAGGTGTTTAAGGCTCTGAGAGGCATCAGTAAAATGAATGAGGACGACATTTTCAAGATTACAAATGATGCTAGTACTAGGGGACATAAATTCAAGTTACGGGGGGAAATGTTCAGATTGAACTGCAGGAAGTTTTATTTTAGCCAGCGAGTTATAATTTTCTGGAATAAGTTGCCTTCATGGGTGATAGAAGCCGATAGTTTGGGGAAGTTCAAAGGTCATCTGGATAGTACTTTCATGTAAGGGAAGCGCATAGGATGATAGGTTTAATTTCCTTTTTTTTTTTTTTTTTTATTAAATATTATTATTTAGTTATTTATTTTATTTTATATATTTTTTAGTTTTTATCATTGTGGTTTTTTTTTTTTTTTTTTCTTTCGGCTGGTGCAGCATAAGCCATAGGCTTTCTTGCACTATGCGGCCGTTACTACTACTAATACTAATACTAATGCACCTCCCAAAGTTTGTTTTTTGCAGTACTTTGAACCAAGCCCGCGGCGGGATTCGAACTCGCGACTGTTGGGTTGCTAGGCAGGCACTTTACCCACCCGGCTAGCCCGGTCGGCCTCAAACCATTCAAGGCTTTATACATCTCCATCAGATCACCTCACCGGTGCCTACTCTCCAGACAATGTAATTTGCAAAACTTAAGCTTTCTTAGTAAGAGAAACCCTTTGTTCCATTCACTAGTCTTGTTGTCCTTCTCTGTACTCGTTCCAGCAGCTCTATATTCTTCTTGAAATGAGGCCTCCAGACTTGTATACAGTACTCAAAGTGTGGCTTGACCATTGCCTTATACAAGGAAATAATCACCTCCTTATCCCTGCTAGAAAAAGTCCTATATATCATTGACAATACACCATGAGCTACCCTTGCAGCCCGTCTGCACTGATCAGAGAACTTCATATCTGCCTACACAATTACCCCCAGGTCCTTCTCATTTGCTAGCACTGTCAGTGTAGTACCACAGATTTGATACGTTACTCTGGGGTTGCTGTTTCCCTTATGTAGTACTTTAGATTTATCAATGTTAAACTTCATTTGCCACCTCTCAGCCCATCTACTCAGTCTTTCCAGATCCTGTTGCAGCATCATAGCGTCAGTAGTGTCCTTAACAATCCTGTCAACCTTTGTATCATCCGAAAACGTGAACAATCAGCTTGATATACCATCATCAATATCATTTATAAATACAGAAAACAATAATGGACCTAACACTGAACCCCGAGAGACTCCACTAATAACATTAGACTACGATGAGCAGTGTCCATTGATTTCCACTCTCTGTCTTCTCTCCATCAACGATCCCTTTATCCATAGCAGCAATTTGCCTCTAATGCCACACTGGTCCAATTTGTGCAGCAGTCTTCCATGTGCAACAGTATCAAAAGCCTTTCTAAGATCCAAGTATATAATATCAAAGTTATTCCCTGCATCCAGTTCCTTTGTGACTGCATCATTGTATCCAGTCAGACTGGTTAGGCAAGACTTCCCCTTAACAAAACCATGCTGTGTCCGAGCTATAACTGAAATCTTGTCTTGATGATCCTGCAGTACTTCTTTAACCAGTGATTCCATTAATTTTCCTGGAACAGAAATTAAACTCACAGGTTTATAATTACTTGTGTCAGCCTTTGATCCTCCTTTGTGAATCGGGGTCATATTTCCACATATCCAGTCTATGGGTACTTCCCCTGAGTACAAAGAAGCTCTCATAATTATGCCTAAGGGTTTGCTTACTTCCTTTGCTGCCTCCTTTAATATAACTAGATAGATCCCGTCCACCGCCAGGTGCCTTTTTTATGTTTATTCTCAAAAATTTCACCCCTAATTTCCTCTCAGTTATTACAAAATCATTTGGCTCCCTGCCAGAGTTTACTTTACCTCTGGCACTCCCCTTCCTGGTTAACTCCTCACGTGTGAATATAGATGCAAAATACTCGTTTAATTTGTTAGCCACCTGAGCAGGATCCTCAACTGTTGAACCATCAATATCCAGTGGACCAATCTGATTCATCCCCTTCCTTCTAGAGTTTACATAGGTAAAGAACTCTTTTCCGATTTTCTTTGCATCCTTTGCCAAGGATTTCTCATAATATGCCTTTGCCTGCCTAATCACCTTTGTGACTTGGTTATAGACCAGCTTATATGCATCCCATGCATTTTATTCTCTGTCACATATCTCATTAGTTCATCTGACATCCATTCAGGCCTAAACTTTGAACAATATTTCCTAGTTGGTATGTATAGCCTAGTAGCTTCCAAGATAAGTTCTTTGTATGCTTCCCATTTTGAATTTTCTGTTGGTAACATGATCAATTGGTCCCACTGTAAAGAATTTAAATACTGTCCTAGACCATCGTAGTCGCCTTTACGAAAGCAAAATCCCTTCCCATTTACCCCTAATGGTAGTTACCTCTTTGAGTAAATCCCACTCTAGCACACTGTGATCACTGCCACCTAGTGGTTCCTTTATCTGCAGATTATTAATGCATGAAGAATCACTACTGATAATCAGATCAAGAGTATTTATTACTCCTTGTAGTTGCCTCCTGAACATGCTGATGTAGAAAACAATCATCCAATAAATCCACAAAAGCCTTGCTAGTGTGAGTGACCAACCCACAAATTCCAGTCAATATCTGGGAAATTAAAATCCCCCATTATAAGACTCTCTGATTTACTGGCCTACTCTATTTCCCTGTACAGCTTCTTATTATACTCATCAGAATCATTAGGCCTATAGCACACTCCTACTCTCAATTTTGATCTCCCAATGCTTATGTCACACCAAACTGACTCGACACTGCACTGTCCAGCGATGTCTATTGGCTTCACTTTCTTGGATTTTATGTGTTTCTTAACTAATAACATAACCCCTCCTCCCTTCCTCTCCTGTCCTGTCTATCCTTTCTGTACAGACGCATTAATCAGGAATATAAGGGGCAACCGAAACTGCCAATTTTAATATGCTTGAGCTAGGAGCTGCCGTAGTTAAATTGAACCATAAAAAATGTCCTGGCCCTGGCATTGGCCTCATTGAGAATCAAGTAATTGAAAAATTTTATGAATTCTTTCCTGAGATTTTATTGAACTTATTTAATAAATGCTTGCTAGAAGGGCTTTTTCATCTTGAATGGAAGCTTGCACTCTTAAAAATCTTGCATAAACCGGGAAATCCAAAAACAAATCGCAGAGCATACAGGCCAATATCTTTATTGGCCAATCTTGGCAAATTATTTGAAAGGATGATTGCCCCAAGGATTTTAAAATTATTTACAGAACATAAACTCTCCTCTGATTCCCAGTTTGGATTCAAAAAAGGACGTTCCACTGAGGACGCAATCTCAACCTTGCTGACGTACATTCAGGACGTAAACAGCAAATATGTTCTTGCTGTTTTTATTGACTTTGAGGGCGCCTTTGATTCCCTTTGGTGGGAGAGTGCTCTCAGGTCACTGCAACTGGTAAGGTGTGATGACTACCATTCAAAATCCTCAGATCTTACTTTAAGGACCGACAAATTAGAGTACGTGCAAAGCATTTATCGTACACGACTACCGTTTCAAAAGTATGCCCTCCGGTTTCAGTCTTGGGACCTCTCTTTTGGAATGCAGTGCTAGACCAGTGGCTCACGAAGAATAGCGATGAGTTCATCAAAGTTACATATGCAGATGACTTGGTGGTGGCAGTGCAGGGAGGATCAAGACAAATTCTCGAACAAAAAATTCAGTCAGTTTTGAATAATTTAGTGGCATAGGCGGGTTTAAATAAACTAAAGATTTCTGTCACCAAGACCAATTTCAT
Organism: Mastigoproctus giganteus; assembly: GCF_048544385.1. NCBI lineage: Eukaryota > Metazoa > Arthropoda > Arachnida > Uropygi > Thelyphonidae > Mastigoproctus > Mastigoproctus giganteus. Next base: position 8,929,417 of record NC_143585.1, on the reverse strand, counting down.
GGTGTTTAAACACCACTTCGATTATGGAAGGCCACCAAAGGTAACCCTATATGGTACTCAAATTCCATATGTACAGAACACCAAGTAGTTGGGTTTAACTTTAGATGATCGTTTCAGGTTTCATGTACATATCCCTAAAATCAATTAAAAAATCAAAACGTTCGTAGCTGCAGTTGTTAGAATTTCCCGCAAGGAATGGGGTTTATCCAAAAAAACTCTGGTATTGTACTACAAGACGATATTTCTTCCCATTGTAGTTTATGGTGCTGGTATTTGGTTTGCGGCTGCTACCAAGGTTACAACTAAAGCCAAGCTTCTGTCCCTGCAACGTACAATGCTGCTTACAGTTATACGCGATCCCAGGAGAGTGTCGACAAATGCCTTACAGGTTATTGCAGGTACCATCCCCTTGGATTTACACATTATTTTGCCAGGTATTGTATATAACTTAAAGAAGGGAAGGGCGTTACAAATATTGAATATCACCTCTAATCCAAATAACAACATAAAGGAGGAAAAACGTAGAATTTGGGGTGAGCTTGTGAATTGCTGGCAGCAACGTTGGGATTTGAGTGAGTATGGAACCATTACAAGAGGCTTCATTTCAGCCGTAAACTTTGCAATGGACAGGAGGGTGTCTTCTTGGTTTGCTCCCACCATAACCACGAGTTACTTAATCACTGGACATGGCTTAAGGGCCAAACTATTTGAAAGAGGATTAGAACCTGACCCCTACTCTTCGTGCGGTGAGGTTGAATCTTGGAGACATGTCATCCTTGAATGCGGACTGTATTCTTCAGACAGGCAGGAATTACTAAATAGGTTACCAAACCTCACAGAGAATAATTTACCTCTCTTGGTTCAGAGCTGGGACATCTTTGCTTTGCTTCAGGAATTCTCGGCCAAAGTTTTTAAAAGAAGACAGGAGTTAAGAAATCTATTGCAGGATACCAATTAAGGGAAGTGCTGCACATTTGACGACAGAACACCTCTTGTAATGTCATCTTTATAGGATGTTTCTTGTTTACAGTGCGAGATGATCTTCTGCTCCTGGATACCCAAATGCAGTTTTGCATTTGTGGATGGACTCTAAGTGGAGATAATGTTAATCTAAGTGTTAATGTTAATGTTTCTAAGTGTTATTGTTAAGTTAATGTCATTCTAAATGTATGTATTTGCTATTTACATGTAAATAATTGTATAATGTCGCTTTTGTTTCAACAAGTATACATTGTTCTTAGTTGGATTTTTTTTTTTATTATTTTTATTTATATATTTTTTATTTTTTCGCTGGCTTCCAAGTTTGGGCAGCCTTGGGGGCGGGATTGCTGGCACCTACCTGTATAGCACTACTTCCGGTAGGTGCGGGATTTGTGCATTACAGCACACACGAGAATGGTTGATCCCGGTGTTGCTTAGTCCCTCGTGGCGAAATGGCCTGACATAACACTCTTTTTTCTGGCCTGTTTTGCAGACGTTCTGAGCTTTCACAGGAGTAAAAGGTGGAGATGGGCTTATTTCTAGAAGCCACCCTTCATATCAGGACACACACAATCAATGTACAGAAAGACTACAGTATATATAAGAGCATGTATATAAATCTGTATATAAATATTGTATATAAATTGATTAATATATCTTGAGAATGTATATACAGTTGTGTGTTAATAAATAATAAATAAAAATAAAAATAAAATATCCTTTCTGTACACGTTGTACTCCCCAAATTTCAGTTCTGCATTCCTTATATCTGTGTGACACCACGTCTCTGATATCCCAACAATATCTGCCTTTGTTGTTTTGAGCAATACTTCAAATTCATCAAATTCATCAGAGCGAAAGGTATTTGATCAAAAAGATATGGAGAATCGATAACAGAGATTATGATATTGAAGACAAAAAGAGACCCATGGAGTTGTAGTCTTGAGTGAAGAGGAATGATTCTGAAGCGACCACAAAAGCTCCATAATTTCGACAGTTAAAGGCAATGTGATTTTGATAGCGTGAGAATTTAATGAATTTAATTTGAATTCTCTCAAGTCTGTGAGAAAGATATTCCTGTTGTGGGGACCAGATAAATATCACAATAATCAAAAATGGGAAGTATAAGTTTCTCTTAGAGAAGAATTATAACTTTGTCACTCTTGAAAACAGAGGAAGAACGCTTGATTATTCCAAGAAGTTTGGAACTCTGAGATATTAGGTGATCAACGTAGGAAGTGGGATGAATATCAGATCGAAATTGGACACCTAAATCCTTGAACGAATCAGTACTTGCAATTAAAGGGTTTCCAATATAATAATCAGTAAGGATGAAGGGTCCAACTAAACGATTCGAGGGAAAGCGACATAATTTACATTTTAACGGGTTTAGAAACAAGTTATTTTTATTGAGCCAGAGTGAGAGGGAATCAAGACAGGACTGGACTTCATCTCTGTCAGTTGAAGAACGAACAACTTTGTAAAGTTTAATATCATCTGCATAGAGTTGCCACTCAGCATTAAGGACTGAAATAAGGTGTACAAATCATTAGTATAAACAATAAAGGAGAGCGGACCCAATGGTGAGCCTTGAGGAACACCTTGCGAAACAATAACGGAGTCGATGAAGTACCATCAATTATTACGGAGAGTTTATGATTTTAATGCAATGAATCAAGCAAATCCAGTAAAGGGGATCGTAGACCATAAGATGACAGCTTGAACAGCAAAAGATCGATGTGGACAGAGTCAAATGCTTGTGAAATATCAAGGAAAAGCGAATCGATTTGATTTCCTTTGTCCAAGTTTGTTTGTTTGTAGGAAATGAGAAAACAAGGCAAGATTTGAAACAGTTGATTTCCTGAGAAGAAAAGCATACTGATGATTATTGATAAACGGGTGAAGATAGGAACTAAGATATTTATAAAGCCGGAGTTCAAAAATTTTCGCAATTGTATTCAGTATAGTAATAGGTCGGTAGTTATTAAGCTTAGCTTTATCACCCTAATAACTACAAAATTTAACAAATGATTCGCTGTAAAAACAACAGTATATTTATGATAAACGTCTTCTTCTGGACATTAAATAACATCAAGAGTCTGGACAGTCCACGTAATACGATGTTAAAATATCCAAAAAATTAGAGTGGTGACCAACTTAACAAAAAACACAACGCATAAGAGCTTTTTAAAATGACTGAGATTAAACTATTTTTATAAAGGTGAGTATAAGAAAGGGGTGTGCCAAAAATATTAATAAATATCATCGAGGACAGTAATTTTGTTAACTTTTATAAGGGTGATATAGAGGGCCTTGTAACATTGAACAATTTTAGACATTTTATAATAAATTTATCAATGTAATTAAAGTAACGAAATTATGCATTCATTTGCTTATGTACACCAGATGCTATTAACAACGAATAGAATACCAACGAAATCCTAATGGATTTCGTTGGTATTCTATTCTAATTATTTGCATCCTGAATATGTTTATTCAAAGGCCACGATATTTTGTATGTACAATACTCCAAAAATAACGCATTAATGTCTCTCTCTTCAAAATGATTAATATTACATTTTTACTTGTACAAGCAGCCATTAAGCAATGGCAATTGGTAGATTTTTCGATTACTTTGGAAAGAACAATAAAAGAATTAGGAAATGGCTGGATATAGTTAAATTTGATGCAAAAGAGAAAACAGTAGTAAGGGAGGATCAAAAGAGGTCACAAAACACTTACAAGATTTGGACCAACAGTTTTAATCACATGAAGAACAGCCATATGTTATTAGAGACACTGACATCAAAATTGTTCAGGATTACTCTAATATTCTCGTGTCACAAGTCTACAGCAACCATGGAAGGAAAAAGTTTGGTAAGCCGTAGGATGGGATTTACCAAAACCATCGACGCAAAAGTAAGAGCAAAAGTAATCTGTTAATAAATCATCTTTAGTTTAATTGAGGATGTATAAGAAACATAACTATACAACAGAGGTGGAGCATCGATTGACAGAAGTTGTGGCCAATACTTTTTGCAAGAAAATAGAAGGCTCGTCTACTATTTGTACAAGAAGCAAGTTTCATACATTTAGTGTCCGAATTCTAGTTTTGACGGTTAAAAACTTTTTACAGCTGTTGCAAAACATCATGTAGGCACAAAGCGAAGCTGTTGATTGGAAGAGAATCCAGCAGCGATATGTTATATTCTTATCTTAAACAGCAGTAGTCCATTATTTAAAAAAACAATGTTTAGATAGGGGATGAAATTTTAAGGTGTAATGTAGTATTAAGGACTTCACGACACTCCAAAAAAATAATCTTACTCACACAATCTAATGAAACATTTCGTTTACAATATTTAAAAATAGTAACAGCACTAAGAAAAAGAGCTATTGATATCAAGCAGATCATCTCATATCGTACTGCTTTCCAGTTTAATCACCATCATATTAGGCAAAGAAGTGCAGAGTTTAGCCAATTTGGCTTGCCTAAGAATAGAGCTTTGAGGTAAAGTAACTATTTATATTCAGCGACCAATATCATTCTTGTGTTTGGTGGTGTACTGTGACTTGTAAATTTTCAATTGGCCTATCTATATTTTATTTTCCTTTTGAGTGTAAATAAACAACGAATATTTATAAATCAGCTTTATCTCTCTATGATTTCAGCATCTCTACAGGGTGTTTCAGTTAAACGTTTCAGAACTTCTAAGAGGGGTAGGGTACATCCTGACCACTCGAAATCATATAGCAATGTGGGGTCGGAAATGCTTTCCTGAAGCGGTGTTGTACACAGAAGCACCATAAAGAAAAGAGACCGTAAGTGAGAAATCGTTTTAATAATACATGAAAAGAAGCAAAAGGTACATGGATTAAAGTAAGTGTTCCAAGTTTCTTCCACGGGCTACAATGCACGCCTCACATCTCCGACGCATGGACATCCGAACATTCTGGAATACTCCAGGCGAATTTCGAATTTCTTCGGCAGCTACTGCGATTTTTGCAACCAGCTCCTCAGCATTGTCAACAGGGGTGTCATAAACTAGCGATTTCATATGACCCCAGAAATAAAAATCAAGACATGATAGGTCGGGTGACCGAGCAGGCCAACGCACGGGACCACCACGTCCGATCCACTGTTGACCAAATGTGACATCCAGGTAGTTACGAACATCTCCGCCATAATGGGCAGGGGCTCCATCGTGTTGGAACCACATTGTCTGTTGCGTCGATGCAGCAATCTGTTCATCTCTCAAAAGTTGTGGCAATACTTGCTGCAGAAAGATCAAGTAGATAGGTCCGGTTAGACGACACGGTAACAGGTAAGGTCCGATGAGGTGATCTCCCATAATACCGGCCCATTCATTGACCGAAAATCGAGTCTGTGCTGCACGACGTCGCACGACGACTTCTGTGTACAATACCGCTTCAGGAAAGCATTTCCGACCCCACATTGCTATATGATTTCGAGTTGTCAGGATGTACCCTACCCCTCTTAGAAGTTCTGAAACGTTTAACTGAAACACCCTGTATAAATTACAAGTGGCGGATTACTCAGATTAATACTTAAATTACAAGTAGTTGATGCCCCCAGAAAGTAACGTGCAAGGGTAATGTAGTGGAGAATGATAACCTTGGAGAATGGTAACTTTGCATTGACATTCACACATGAGGAGTTATTGGGCGAAGGGAATGCCAGAGGTGTATTCAACTCTGGCAGTAAGCTAGATAATCTTGTGATAACTGAGAGTAAAGTGGAGGAGAAATTGTTGAAGATAAATACAAGAAAGTCGCCTGCGGTAGATGGGATCTATCCAGTTCAATTAAAGGAGGCAGCAAAGGAAGTCCCTTAGCCATAATTATGAGAGCTTCCTTGGACTCAGGGGAGGCACCCATAGACTGGAGATGTGCAAATGTGACCCCAATTCACAAAGGAGGATCAAAGGCTGACACAAGTAAATATAGACCTGTGATTTTAACTTTTGTTCCTGGAAAATTAATGGAGGCACTGGTTAAAGAAGCACTGCAGGATCATCTAGACAAGGCTTCAGTTATAGCTCGGACACAGCATGGTTTTGTTAAGGGGAAGTCTTGCCTAACCAATTTGATTGGATACTATGATGCAGTCACAAAGGACTGGATGCAGGGAATAACTTTGATATTATATACTTGGATCTTAGAAAGGCTTTTGATACTGTTGCACATGGAAGACTGCTGCACAAATTGGATCAGTGTGGCATTGGAGGCAAATTGCTGCTATGGATAAAGGGATCGTTGATGGGGAGAGGACAGAGAGTGGAAATCAATGGACACTGCTCATCGTAGTCTAATGTTATTAGTGGAGTCTCTCAGGGTTCAGTGTTAGGTCCATTATTGTTTTCTGTATTTATAAATAATATTGATGATGGTATATCAAGCTTAATGTACAAGTTTGCAGATGACACAAAGGTTGGCAGGGTTGTTAAGGACACTACTGATGCTATGCTGCTGCAACAGGATCTGGAAAGGTTAAGCAGATTGGCTGAGAGGTGGCAAATGAAGTTTAACATTGACAAATGTAAAGTACTACATATGGAAAACAGCAACCCCAGAGCAATGTATCAACTCTGTGGTACTACACTGACAGTGGTAGAGAATGAAAAGGACCTAGGGGTAATTGTGCAGACAGATATGAAGTTCTGTGAGCAGTGCAGACGGGCTGCAAGAGTAGCTCATTGTGTCTTATCAATGACATACAGGAATTTTTCTAGCAGGGATAAGGAGGTGATTATTCCTTGTATAAGACCACACCTAGAGTACTGTATACAGGTCTGGAGGCCTCGTTTCAAGAAGGATGTAGAGCTGCTGGATCGAATACAGAGAAGGGCAGCAAGATTATTGAATGGGATGAAGGGTTGCTCTTACGAAGAAAGCTTAAGTTTTGCAAATTACAGTGTCTGGAGACTAGGCACCGGCGAGGTGATCTGATAGAGGTGTATAAAGCCATGAATTGTTTGAACATGCTCAATGCTGATGGAATTCTTCCTCTTGTTCAGAATAATCACCTGAGAGGGCATAAATTCAAATTGAGGAAAGACAAATGTAGGATAGATGTGTGGAAATTTGCCTTTAGCCAGCAGGTAGTTGGTTAGTGGAACAGACTTCCATCCCTTGTTGTGGAAGTTGATAGCCTAAATAAGTTTAAGGCTCAGCTTGACAGGTTTTTCGAACGAACGGAGGGGTGAAGTGGAATTTTTTTTTTTTTTTTTTTGGCTGATGCTACACAAAGTTGCTTTTTTGCATCATAGGCCTCTACTAATGCTAATGTATTTTTTTTTTTTTTTTTTTCAGATCGTTTTCCACGACAGTGTTGAGACACTGCATGATTACATCTCCCCAGATCTTCTTCCATCAGAATATGGAGGAACTCTCGGACCTCTGGAAGGACTTTCTCTGTACGATAAGATTAAAGAATGGTATCCTCAGTACACTAGCTATTATCGCTATGGATACAAGTGTCTCTGAAACTGCTCTCTTCTGTTTCTGTACTGACATAGGAGATTAAATCTTCAGTGAAATTCTATTATAAAGCTGCGATTTTGTCATTTATGCTTCCAATAAATTATTAAATGAAAGGATCCAATGATGGATCCTTTCATTTAAAAATTTTAGAAAGTCTGCTATATTAACTGTATAAAAAGCTAAATATTGCTTTGTGGGGTGCTATTCCATAATTATTAAATAAAATATAATAAACTTTTAGCATCAAATAAATCCTGAATTTTTTGAAATTTTCAGATATTAGCAGCACATATTTTACATATTAGCAGAAATAGAAGCAGTAATACCATCAGTAGATAAGGGATGAAGTAATTCATTATAATGAATTCAGTATGTTCGGGAGAGATAGGGACGGTGAATTAAGGCTTCTTAATAACAGATGTCTAAAGGCGACCCGGCTATTTCCAGCTCAAGATCAAGTTAAGATGAAATTTTTACTTTTTTATTTTGGAATTTATTTTGTGGAATTTCGACACAAAAACAAATGCTTTAGTATTCAGTTAAATGAAAATTCCCTCCCCCCCCACTCACAAATCCAGATGCTTTAACGAGTTAATTAGTATCTGGAAGACCAAATTGGACCATCCCATTGGTGCAGCCACAAGAAATTTCTGCCTGATGTGACCTTCTTATATTCTAAATAGTCTAAAACCTGGTGCTCTTTAACTCAAATTTAATTTTCATTATTATATAGGGTTACCCTTAATTGATTACATAAACCCGTATTTGTGTCTGTAAATTGATCTCTGATCGATTTGCCTGTTTTTCTGGACGAAAAAACCCCAGTTTCTGTGGGAAAACCTTGCTATCTACGCCTGAAACCGAATACCTCAGTCACGGAGTGAAAAAGGCCCATTAAAGTTCCTCGCGTCATCGACGGGATCCGAATCCGGGCCGTTTCCACCCGGTATGGGGAGGATGTTTTCATTTGGTTTTTAGGAGCATTAGCAACTAAGGCCATATTGCTCCGGGGATATGCGGTGGTCATTCCCTGACCTAACCGCATGCTTCGTATTTGGTGGTCACGGGCTCGAACCCCGTTCTAATCAAGAGGCGTATGCTACGCACTGCTGCTCCTGTTCACCTGGCTACGGAAGCGCCAATGTGCGTGGGGAGGATGGTATTAATATGATACTGCTGTGCTGCCCGCGCAGACGGTGCTCCTTAACTCCTTAACTACGGAAACTTCCTTTCTGGTAACTGGACATGGCTTCCTCAATCAAAAACTCCATCAGTTTGGCTTGCATCACATCGACCTCTGCCGCTGCGGGAATACAGAAGTCTGGAGTCACCTGCTCTTTTACTGTACAATCTACGACGACCTTAGGGTGAAGCTCGGAACTGATGCACCTGATCTCTCTCCAGGGCGTCAGGAGTTGCTTCTACAGAATAAAAGCCATCATTCAGCTCTTCAGAACTTCACCTCCGCAGTCTTTGCTCCCAGAAAGAGAATCAATGTCAAAGTAGGGATCCAAAATAGTCCGCCACATGCACCTCTGTAAGTGGAACAACAGTTTGCTTCTCCGCTATCCTGGATGACAAAACATGTAGTTTCAGAGGACACTCAGAGATTTACATGTAGTGTTGGATTGCTCATGAATTAAGCACATCCCTACCAAAATGAGCTATCTATGCTTTCTTCTATGGTTCGTGTACGCAAAAATTGTAATTGTACTGATCTTAAAGGACATCAGTACTATTTTTTCACCTGAAGGTATAAGACTTCATATGTAACACAGAATATGCTCTGTATTTTCACCTGGTATCATGACATCATAATGAATAGGAAATGGCAACATTTATCTAAGTTTTAATGAAAACCCCAAACACGAGAGGTATTGGAACATATTTACCTATACCACCGAGTAATGCCTGGTAACACAGAGGGGCGCCATTCCTCCATGTGGGGTGGGCGCCACACCTCGACCCCTGCTTACGTTGGTTTACCCCTGGGTGATCACCCACAGTGTGCTTGTGCATGGAGGTTATACCCAGGATTACTAACAGTCCCACCCTCGTGAAGGTGCAAGCAGAGGATTTGGCTTTCGCAGACCGTCCGGACTTCGCCGGAATTCGGTTCACATGACTTGAGTGTCATCTGAATATCAGTTCCAACAGCGTTTTAGACTCCCAGGTAGCAAGTACAGCTTGTCTGGCATATCTGAGAAAGTGCCTGTGACAACCTCGAAAAACGCTCATCTTAGATATACCTGTTCTTCATCTTCTTGTAAAATACGCATTCCGATGTAAACCGGTTTATGTAAAGTTACTACTGTCCTTTTTTCATATGAACCGCACATAATTTTTGGTCAAATATATCTGATTTCTTAAAGTTAGGTTTAGCTATTAATTTTCAAACTTTATTTCCATTACAACATAATCTAAAATCAATTCATTTTCTTAAAGTTTCATAGTCTCTCCATAAACAGAATTATTGAGGAACTTTCTTTCCCAAATGTGTTATAAGCTTTAGTTGGTTTATCTCTATTAAAATCTATGTATGAGTATAACCAGTTGGATTGCTTGAATTTTAATAATTTGTACGTGTACGTATTTTTGTTAGATTTAGCCCTGATTCTAAATACTTCCTTCAGTTTCTGTAATGAAATACATACCTTTCTTTATTATATAAAATAGTCATTACATTTGGATATTTTTTTTTATTTATACTTGATCAGGAGCTAAAAGTAAATCGTTATGTTAATCGTGTTATTCTTTAGTATAGTGCAGGGGTGGCCACGAGTCGATCGCGGATTTAATTTTGGTCGATCACGACGAATTTTAAATATACAGTCATCCCTCAATTTGTGCAATGTAATTTTTGAGATGGTAGATCGCAAGGACATTTTGAAGGAAAGAAGTAGATCATATCACAAATTAAGTAGGCCACTCCTGGCTATATTGCAGTTCTAAAATATATCCAGTTTTTAATCATCCGAGATTTGAGTTACATTTATATATGTATCTGCCCATTTAAATCCTCCTTAAGAGAATTTTCACTCATCGCCGATCCATATAAGTCATTTGTATCTGCGACCATTAAGAATGTTGATAATTCGTTTTTATTAAAATATTTTTAGGGATTAATTATTTGCTTTTGTGTATCTAGTGTAAAATCGATTATTTCCTCCTGTAATGTTAAGTAGAAAATATATCGATACCAGTTATTAACTGTAATTCAAAATTTGTCATTTTTAACATTACAATTCAGGATAAACTAGGACTTGAATAATACCAGTTCTCGATATCTGAAAAACAGTTTACAAAATATAATTCTCCAGATCTCAGCCCAATTGGCAATATTCGGAATAAGTTGGAAAGGCAGTGAGGCTTCGTACTTCTCTAATCACCACAATACAGAGAGGAGACAAATCTCCTTATGGAAGAATGGTCAAATCTGGAAGAATATTATTTGAAAAAAATCATACATAAAAGTTTGTTTTTTTGAAAAAAATTCTTCGCAATAAAGCTTATTTATTTAAATATTCTCATGCACATTAAATTCACCTTTAGCGCTCACTTTGATTTGCAACGCTGTTGAGATTTATTACGTGCTTTATCATGAGATCAGAAATAACAAATAGATAAAAACAAGGACCACTCTCACGCCAAAAAAATCATAAAATGATTATATTTGCTGTTCATTCGAAAAACAAATTATTTTATTTTATTATTATTTTTTTATAAAAAACGTGAGTTCCAGTTTCTTAAACGAATAAGATGGCGAATGTGAAGAACGTAAACTTGTTCTAGTGAAGGTTATCAAGTACATGTTATCTGTTCATCGACGTCATTTATTTTCATTTTGCGACCAATATAAAGTGGGCATATAAGGTGGGCAAGCTTTCTCAAAGTGTTATAGATTTAACCTGTGAAGCCTGGAAGTTCTAAATTTCTGAGGCCAGTACTGAAGTTTGCTCAAAGAAATTCGCAGACAGATTACAGGGTAAGATAATCATTATTTTAATGATCTAGAGGGAACATTATCATGGGCTCGGTCTAGTAAAGCAAATAGCAGAAGATAATTTAGGAGAATCCGGCTGAAAAAAGTCTCTGAATACAGATTTTGAAAAGTGAGCAATGAAGCGAAGAGAGCAGTGTTTTTAGTTAATTCCGGTGGCTTAACTAAAGGTTAAATATCACGCGTCTGGTAGACAAAACTTTTGTTTAAAATTCGTTTAAATTTAATTTATGTAATTTACAGATCTTATCTGAGTAATTTTACGAAATTACGTTTTACAATTTTTGGAACTTTAATCCTTAACTAAAGTATTTCTTCTAACTTCAACTCTTTCCAGTAACTTCTGTAGCATAATTTCAACTTCACTGTTGGATAAATTTATGTTAACAGTTTCATTTCACTAATCCTTGGTTTACTAAAATTTTGTAATACTTTTATAATTTAAATTCTGTAGGACATTAAAAATTTTAATTATGTAATCTTTCTTAAGTTGAAATTTTACCTAAATACTTGCCGTTACAAAAACGGTTTCAATATGTCGTCCAAGGAAACCGTTACCTTCTGCGCAATGGTGTCCTTGAAGGGCAATCCCAGTGTGAATCATGAGTTCGTCGTTTCTCTTGCATGTGCCATATATTAAAATTTCAGTCACTGAAGAAAGGGGTGCTTGCCTTAGAAACAAATGCAACTGGAAGCTCGTCAGAGACTCAAGTATCTCGTGACCTGTCAAATAATGCACCCCCGATTCAGGTCCCAGTTGTTGTTGTTAGTTGATTTTTAGGAGCATTAGCAACGAAGGCCATATTGCTCCGCGGATATGCGGTGGTCATTCCCTGACCTTTCCGCATCCTCCGTATTTGGTGGTCACGGGCTCCAACCCCGGTCTAATCAAGAAGCATGCGCTATGCACTGATGCTCCTGCCCACCTGGCTACGGAGGCGTCTCAGGTCCCAGAACAGAACAGACTAGTCAAGTGTACACTGCTCCAGTTGAAGAATATTTGGTTTTATTAGGTGACTATTCTCAGAAACACAGACAGCATTTTTTTAATAAAAATGGGTGCACCAGAACAGAGTGTGTTTGCGGGAGAAAAACGTGTTACCACGGACTGTCAGATTTGGGGGGGGGAGTCTTAGTTGTCTGACGACACCGGGGGGTTCCCCATCTCCGCGTTAGGGGGGAATTAAACAGAATATTACTATTTATGTGGAGAAAATATATCAAACAAAAAACACCTGCTAAAGATTTGTTGGATATATATAGGATCCCCTGAAAAAAAAAAAAAACTGCCTGGAATTTGGAGTGTGCCTGCAATTCTGATAAGATCGGAGAAATTATATGCTTAAAGCTTTGTGGAGTAACTAAAGCCATGGGGGAGTCTGCAGATCTGCAGTGGGAAAGTTTATTAGCGTGACCATTTGTAGGTTGAAGGAATCTAATTGTGGAGACGGTATTCATTTGAACAAAGGTACCGCAAGTATATTTGCCTGTATCATTCAGGACATCTTAATGGTTTAGGAAAACTAATACTTAGGTGAGACAAAGAAAGTTAATAGAGATCCCTGTTTATTGATGATGTGGATCAAAGTAATGCTTTTTTTTTTTTTTAATGAAACCGCATACACAAGAAGAATTAGAACCTGTAGTACTTAGTATCGTGCTTGGGTTGGAGGTTGAGAAGATGAAAGAAGGTATTTGCTGACGTTAGACTTGAACTTCTGTTGACTGTCATTTTCAGGAAATACATATGAAGGAAGGTTGTTCCAGAAACCGGCGGTTGAATGAATAAATGAGGAAGCTGAAAAGTTCGTTCTGTGACTTTGAAGTTGGACAGTAAATGGATGCTGGCTGCTGGCGACATGTGTTCGAACTGTTTTGAAAGAGAGAGCGGCAATTATAGAAGCCAATTCAGAAGAACAGTGACCATGGAAGTATCTGTAGAAGAGGCAGGCAGACGAAAAAGTACGTCTATGAGACAGCGAGTGGAGAGAATCTGTTAGAGATGAATCATTAATTAACCTAACTACCCTCTTCTGGAATCAAGAAGCCTGACAGAGGTTTTGGAGGCACCACCCCAGATGTGGGAACAATATTCCATGGTAGGGCAGATTCAAAATTTGTACAGAGTGAACAGCTGTTTGGAAGTAAAGTAACGCCGAGATCGAAAGAGAAAATCAAGTTTTTTAGATGCAGAGAAAGCAATATTTGTAATGTACTTGTGCCAAGAGAGATTACAAGTCAGGTTTATCCCCAAAAGAGATATATCGTTTTGCCAAGAAATCGGAGTGTCACCAGAGGTAAGCATAGAAGCAGAAGACTCGTTTTTGCAAGATATAAGACAAGACTAAGATTTAGAAGGATTGAAATCAACAAAGTTGTCTTTGCCCCACTGGAGAATTGCCTGGATACCGGCACTTAAGGAATTGGTAGCGGATATTCGAGAAGTTGGAGCTGATTGAGCAGAGCAGGATTTCTCAAAATGGAACGTGGAATGCAATGTGCTATCATCGGCGAAACTATGAATAGGATTTCCAGTCAATGGAAGAAGGTCATTAATGTACAAGAGGAAAAGAGTGGAGGAAAGAACTGAACCTTGGGGGACACCAGAATTAGTGGAGAAGTTAGAAGACAGACAGCCATCTACCATCACCCTCAGTGAGCGATCCGAGAGAAAACTGAATAACCAATTAAAATGAACAGTTGACAAACCATAATGATGGAAACTTGTTCTGAGACCTTTATGCCAAACACGATCGAAAGCCTTTGAAATTGTCAAGAGCAACTGCTTGTGTTTCACCGAAACTTTCTATTGAATTTGTCCATAAAAGGGTAACATAAGCCAGAATATCACCAGTGGATCGACACTGACGGAATTAATATTGGCAATCGTTGATCAGACGGAAGATTTCTGGATAGTTTAAGAGTTACGGTTAATTGATTTCTCCATTACTTTGGAAAAAGATGAAGTAATTGCAATGGGACGATAATTGCTCTGGAGGGACTTGTCACCCTTTTTAGGAACTGGCTGGATATGAGCAAATTTCCAAGCAGAAGGAAAAACACCTTTGAAACAAGAAAGTGAAAAAAGACGGCAAAGAACAGTAGTAAATTCAGGTGCACATGTTTTAAGAAAAAGTGGCGATATACCACGAGAACCTGGATCTTTCTTAGCATCAAGATTCGTCAAAAGCCTTCCGACATCCATTTGACGGAAGTCCATAAGAGGCATTCAATAGAGCGTGCTGGGAATGGTTGGAGGTGTTTTACCAAGATCATTAATATATGTTTTGGAAGAAAAATGGGATGCTAGCAGGTCAGCTTTTTCCTTAGCTGATGTGACAATAGAACCATGTAGTTTTGACAGAGGGAGGAACAGAGATGGGCTAAAGTTGCTGCCAATAACTTTGGCAACAAACCAGAATGCTCGGCTACCATTGGGGCAAGAAGCAGGTTTTCTTCTCTTAGCCTGTTCAAAATCAACTTTGGATTGATTAATACCTGATTTACAATTGTTGCGAGCTTTGGTGTAGGCAGAAAATGAAACTGAAGAATTGGAAACAAGCCAGTTACGATATGCAACATTCTTCTCTTGAACAGCATTAGCACATTTATTTCAAAACCAAGGTATACATAAAGGACGAGATTTTAATGAGGAGTGTGGAATAAAGGGTTCTATTCTTACAAGAATAATTTCACTGACATGATCTGAGCAAACGTTGACATCAGAAGTTTTGAAACAGTAATCCGACAAAGGAAAAGAAGAAACGAAATCTCGCAGGTCATCTCATTTTGCAATCTTGTAATGCCAAGCAATACGAGGTTGGGAACAACCATGAGATCAAGGCTCCATTGGAGAAGAGACAATCAACAATTTGTGTGATCTGAGGTGCCTAAAGGACCACTCACTCCGACGGTGTACTATGAAGGGTTGTTTGTGAGAAAAAGATCAAGCGTGCTGGCTGTATGGTTAGGATAGTCCGGTATTCTTATAGGTAAATGAATAATGTGTGCAAGGTCATTAATAATTGCAAAAGCCGCAGCATATCGACCAGCTGGTTCGATGTGACTAGAAAACGGAAGCCAGATGGAGTTTTGAACATTAAAATCACCAAGGAAAATTACTCTCTGTTAGGAAAGTTGGACTGGTGAAACTCAGGTTGCAAAGACAGGAAGTCAAAGAGCTCCAAGTGATTAATGGAGTTGGGAGAACTGTGGAGACAACAGATGCATTTGGCACAATGAGGTAGAGAGATCGAAAGGAGGAGATTCCAAATTACCAAGTCTCTGACAGGGAATATCGGAACGAACATGTGCACAAGTACCACATTTGAGGCGAATGGAATCATACAGCAAATAGTTTGGGCAACTGAGTTGAGTAGTAGTTGAATCTATCGATAACTGAGATTCTGTGAGAAAAGATACATGGGGTTTGGTAGACTGCAAGTGGAAATGGACATCGTTGAGATTAGAATTGAAACTACGTATGTTTGTCAAGTGAACTAAGAAGTGTTTGCAGATATCTCGAGAACTATTGATTGTTTCGGACACTGCGGGTATTTGCAAGATGTTTTTAGGGTAGCAACGGTTCAAATGAGCGGGAAGACAATGTTAGGGAAACGTGCCAAAATAATTAATAGGGTGTATGTGTGAGTAGTAAACTGCAAATAAATACTTAATTTAACCCTGAATACAGTAATGTCAGAGTAATATCAATAAAATTATTGAATTCGAACTCCTGGTTAGGACAACTGATGCTGACAGCAACGTGGGGGGGGGAGGGGGCAGAAAATTGCTGGTGACGAGATCTACTATGGTAGGTATAATTTATTTAGGAAAATTAGCGAAGATAGAAGGGGTAGTGGGGACATATTTCCTATCAAAAGCAACCTGAGCGCGAAAAGGTCTTTCTCTGAGTCAGAAATTACATCTGCCAGCATGGAATCTGTGAGGTGCGTTAGAAGCAAAGGCATATTGGAATAGCAGGAATCTACATATCATAGGACTTTGAAGAGTGTGACGACAGTTCTTACATGTAGATCACGTTGGCAAGCAAGTGTAAATGTCTTATTATGATTGACTTCAATATGCTCTTAATTGATTGGAATAAGTGGGAAAGAAACTCACCCACGGAAACAATCGTTTTAATTAAACGAGATGGTTATTATTTGTACCAAAATAAATATTACAGAAAATACTATCAGTAAGAATACTCTTGACCTCATCATTACTCATGAATCAGACGAAATCACAGGGTTTAAAAATACAGGAGCCATTAGCAGGTAGTGATCAAGCGGTCGTTAGTTGGAACATGAAGAAAAATAACTTTTATAAGTTTTTATTCAATGTATTACAGAGTTTAAATCCATTGACGCTATATGTACAATATTACAAGACAAATTAAATAAGTGTATTTTAGTATGATATAAATCTAAATGGACATGTGGACATGTGTTTTTGTAATGGGCGGCACCTAGAACGTCAGTTCATCTCCGCCTCGTATCTCTGTGAAGAACAGTACCACTGTAGAAGGGCCAGAAATAAGTAGTGTATGTTTGTGTGTATTCTGTGTGTGTTCTGTTGTTGTGTCTGACCGCTTGGCTACCCAGAATCATCAGTCACCTGGACAGATGATTCTGGGTACTCGTCCACACCACGGGAAGGTGGGCCAGTCTCAATGGAGCTCGCACTGTCTCAATTCGAGACTCTGACCCACCTGATGTTGGCAAAAGATGGGCCAGATTCCTCTGGGGGCCCACTCCAGAGGAGAGAAAAAAAAAAAAAAAATAAATAAATAAAATAAAATAAAATAAATCATAAACAAATAAATAAAAAGTAAATGAATAAATAAATAAATAGAAAATAAATGAATAAACTAATAAAAAAAAATAATAATAAATAAAAATAAAAATAAATAAATAAAAAATAAATAAAAATAAATATAAAAAAAAAAAAAATTTGGGAATGTTGCTCCCTATTGAGTAGCTTCACCAGACAAAGAAGTAGAATTATTCGTAGACGTATAACAAATTCTTCTTCTTGTGAAAACATCGGATGCAAACTGCTGAAGAGCAACATAAGAATTCTTGTCTCCCACCAGCAAAGTTTCATGCCCATGAGAGAGTGTAGAAACTGACGAACGAAGAACATCTCTAAAGTCATTATACAGCGGACATTCAAATAAAATGTGGCTCCAATTTTCATTTTCCCCGCATTGACAAGCTTCCGTCCTAGAAAGACCAAAACGACATAGTTTTTCGTTAAGAGATCCATGTCCCGTTAAGAGGAAGGATGTATATAAATCCAAAGAGAACCAGACAGGTTTCTGCTTTACACAAAAGGTCACCTCAGGGAAAAAAGTCCTAGTAACAGATCCGACAGATGACGTATCCCAGCGTGTCTGCCATAGATTTATCATTTCATTCCACAAACGATTACGTTCTTGCTTAATATCTGAATTAATGTTCAGAACCAAACCCATAAATTCAGTTGATAGTTGGTTTTTTAACCTATAACAAAGACCTCTGTAAGCAACGTGAAGGTCCAATGGCAATACACCTGCAAGAACCTGCAGTGCAGAAGTTGAAACAGTACGACAAGCTCTTAACATACATAATAATATTGTGCGTTGCATAGTAGCCAACTTCAATCGAAATTTAACAGTTCTAAGCCTGTGAAACCATACACCTGCCGCATAAGTAGCCATAGGAAGGAATACGGCATTATAATAAATTCTCATGGTACGTCTAGAAAGTCCCCAGTCTGAACGAGAAATTTTTACAATAGCACCAGTGAATCTTCTGATCTTTGTTGTTACATTATTTAAATGAGAGACAAAATTAAGCTTTGAGTCGATTGTAATCCCAAGTAATTTAGTTTCAGAGACAAGTGGAATCCTGTTATTATTAATCTTCACTAAAGGGGGTCGTTGAGGGTTTAAATGTGATCCAAAGATCATCATTTTAGTCTTAGACAAACTTATTGTCAATTTATTATCCACTGTCCATTGAAATAAATTTTGTAAGACATCATTGGCATTACTGTCGATAGCAGATCTAGATGAACCATGAATTAAGATAGTGAGATCGTCGGCATAAGCGATGATTTTAGTGCTACTGAAACAACGGGAAATCCAATCCTGTAATACCATATTCCATATAAGAGGCCCTAAGATAGATCCCTGGGGACATCCTCGTGAGACTTCTCTAGACACCTCCTGAAATTTAGATTTCACTAAAATGTGACGATTACTGAAATAGCTTGCGAACAGATGGTACAGTTGCTGAGAGCATCCAGCTGATCGTAACCGTTCGAGAGCACTCTGCCACCATAGAGAATCAAATGCGCCCTCGAAATCAACAAAGGTAGCTAACGTGTACTTTGATGTTGAATTCTCAATGCTGCGAGCAAATTCAACAAGTGCATCTTCACAAGACTTCCCTACACAGAACCCGTATTGATTAGAGGACACCATATTTTTCGACTGAAGAAGATCAGTAACACGCAGAGTCATTAGGCGCTCTAGCAACTTCCCAAGATTTGGCAAAAGTGCAATAGGCCTATAAGATCTAGGATTTAATGCTGGTTTATCTGGTTTTTTAATCAGTTTTAAAAGCGCAATTTTCCACATATCAGGAAAGAGACCTTCTTGAAGACATTTATTAAAAAGTAAAAGCAGTACTTGTGGACGCAATTTGAAAAATCGCAAAATAAATGTATTTTCAACCAGATCTATCCCTGGACATTTCTTAATATTAATCTTTTTAGCAACAGAGGTTAACTCATCAATGGTAAATTCTTCTGTCTGAATATTGGTGGTATAAAGCGAATTTGCAACTCGAATATTTGAATGTACAACAGAATCAGTAGTTAGATCATCCACCGGGAATAGTCTGTCAAGAATAACATTAACTGTATTTATCCAATCAGTAGTCTCCAGGAAATCTTCTTTCACAGTGCCGTATACGTCTAAAGAGTGAATCTTATTACGAGCTATCTTATAAATAAGACCCCAAGGATTATCATTACCAGCACTGTGAACAAACTCCTTCCATGTTTCCCGTTTACGTGTGGCTATAGCCTTTACATAACGTTGTTTGAGTAAAATGTATTGAGAGTAAAAATAAGCTACTTCATCAGAATGCCAATCCCTACGTCGACGCTGATATTTTCGACGGGCTTGATGTACCTTTTTCCTTAAAGAAGACAATTCTGAGGTCCACCAGGAACAGGTCTTTAAACTAATCTTTTTCTTGCTGGCCGATTTGTAAGAGGCCTTAAGTAATGACTGGCGTAATAAGGCAGCAATTCCAGCAGCCGTAAAAGAGTGAAGAGACGAAAAGTCTTGTTCAGGGAAATCTGCAGAAATGGATGAGTCAAATAATTCCCAGTTTATATGATTTATAGAAAATCTGACTAAAGCTGGCTGTAGTAAAAATTGATCTCCAGGTTTAGAAAAATCAGTAACAACAAAAAATAGAACCCGATGATCACTTGTTGTCCAATCAGTAATCACCATCCAATCACGAACAATTGCTTTAAAATTAAAATTAGTTAATGTCACATCAATATTTGATTCTCCAACAGAGCTGGAAAAGGTTGTTACTTCTTGAGGTAGGTTTATTACATTTAAGCTGTTATTAATAATAAATTCCTCCAACATATGACCACGACGATCACTTCCATTACTGAACCAGAGTGGAGATTTAGCATTTACGTCAGAAGTTATTAAGACATTCTGTGGACCCAAGAAATTTAAAGTTGTTTCTAGATAATTCAGGGATAAATTAAAATCTTCTGAGGGAGGGCAATATAGAGAAATTAAATAAAAATTCAAATTCAAATATGTAACCAAAATACAAGTAGCCGTTCTATTGCATAAACCATTGATTATAGTGATATCAAGCTGACTATTTAACACCACAATACATGTTTTAAGTTCCTCAGAGACCGGTTGAATTATACGGGCAGTGAGTGGAAATCCCGTTACCTTTGAGGTTGCACTTTAACAATATAAGGCTCTTGAATTGCAATAATATCAATAGCATTTTGCTCAGCAGACACTCGAATTTCGTCCGATACTGCTCTAGAACGCTGACCGTTAATTTGCATAATCCTAATACCAGCAAGCAAAGACACAGGAGAATCAGCAAGAACATTATTATCTCCAATAACAGCTCCATCTCCGGGAATAAAACTTCTATTGGTATTATTATAACTATTATTCATTGGCGGTCCTTAATCGTGCCGTCTGTAATGCCCGTAAGTACTCGGGACACGTGCCGTCCCTAACCGAGTGCTGATATTCCTTCCTACGTCTCTTACAGTTGATACAACTAGGTGGCTCTTCCTTAAATGGACACTCATTAAATACGTGCCCACTTCGAGCACAATCTAAATATAAATCTAAATATATGCACACAAGATATACAAAATACACAGACACACACACACACTGGGAAAAACATATGAACTTTTATTCAGTATCGGAACCGCCGCCTTCGTTTCGAATCACCGCAAGTGTGCGGCGCAGCATGGATTCTATAAGTTGTTTTAGTGCGTTTTGATCTTATCTTCCATCAACACATCGCGTAGCTGCAAAACAGTTAAAGGACGAGGTTTTCGTTGCCGAATAGCTCTCCCCGGCATATCCCACACGTTCTCATTAGACTTGAAGTGAGATAATATTGAAGTGGGGGGGGGGTAGAGAAGATGCCGGAAATCCATGGCATGTTCTCCAACCATTTTTGCACTATTTTGGCATTACACAATGGAAATATGCTGCCCTCAATACCTCTTGCATATCCCGTCCACAAAAAAGAAACACACGCAAACATGGAGAACATCCTTTTAGGTGTACACTATAAAAAGTATTAGTGGAAGATTTGTATGTAGTGATTTAAAGGTAATCGCCATTTTATTATAACTACAAAAGGGTTTCACTAAGTATTGTTGCTTTCTATGAGAGCGGGATGGTCGTGCCAAGGATATGCACTATAAGAAGAGGAGTTGGTCCCAACGAAAATCATTAACACCTGGAATGAACAACGTAGAATTTGAACCTCTGGTAGATCCAAATAAAATTTTTCTATCCACCACTGCACATAAAATTGGGGCTCGTGTAAAATTTCGTGAAGGCTTTGGACGTGAACAGTCGTGCATTCACATATTTGCAACAGAAATTCATAAGGCTTATTACAGAGAAGATTGTGGCAGGCGTTTTCATTGGTCCACAAATAAGGCAACTTTCTGATTATTGCTAGATGGTGAAAAGCGATTCTCCCAAAGCTTAATACGAGCGAAAGGCGGAAAGGTCCCGTATTTGATACATACTGCATATTTTTTTTTTCTTTATGTGAACCCCAAACACGAGAGGTATTAGAACCTACAGTACTTAGTACCGTGCTTGAGTTGGAGGTTGAGAAGACGAAAGAAGATATTTGTTGACATTGGACTTGAACTTCTGTAGATTTTAATTTTCAGGAAATACGTATGAAGGAAGGTTGTTCCAGAAAACGGCATTTGAATGTATAAATGAGGAAGATGAAAAGTTGGTTCTGTGAGTTTGACGTTGGACAGTAAATGGATGTTGGCTGGTGGCGGCACGTGTTCGGACCGTTTTGAAAGAGAGAGCGGGAATTATAGAAGCCAATTCAGAAGAACAGTGCCCATGGAAGTAGCTGTAGGAAAGGCATGCAGCAGAAACAGTGCGTCTATGAGAAAGCGAGTGGAGAGACTCTGTTAGAGATGAATCATTAATTATCCTAACTGCTCTCTTCTGAATGGAATCAAGAAGCCTGAGAGAGGTTTTGGGGGCACCACCCCAGATGTGGGAACAATATTCCGTGGCAGGGCGGATTTGCGATTTATACAGAGTGAGCAGCTGTTTGGAAGAAAAGTAACGCCGAGAGCGAAAGAGAAAACCAAGTTTTCTAGATGCAGAGGATGCAATATTTGTAATGTGCTTGTGCCAAGAGAGAGATTAGAAGTCAGGCTAATCCCCAAAAGAGATATATCCTTTTGCCTAGAAATTGGAGTGTCACTAAAGATAAGCATAGGAGTAAAATAATCCTTTTTGCGAGATATAAGACATGACTGAATTTTAGAAGGGTTGAAATCAACGAAGTTGTCTTTTCCCCACTGGAGAATTACCTGAAGATCGGCATTTAAGGAATTAGTAGCAGATTTTCGAGAAGTTCAAGTTGATTGAGCAGGACAAGGTTTCTTAAAATGGAAAGTGGAATGCAATGTGCTATCATCGGCAAAACTATGCATAGGATTTCCAGTCAATGGAAGAAGGTCATTAATAAACAAGAGAAAAAGAGTGGGGGAAAGAACTGAACCTTGGGGGACACCGGCATTAGTGGACAAGTTAGAAGACAGAGAGCCATCTACCATCACCCTCAGTAAGCGATCACAGAGAAAACTGGATAACCAATTACTAAAAACAGTTGGCAAACCATAAGATGGAAGCTTGTTTAGAAGACCTTTATGCCAAACACGATCAAAGGCCTTTGAGATGTCAAGAGCAACCACTCGTGGTTCACCGAAACTTTCCATTGAATTACTCAATAAATGGGTAACATAAGCCAGAATATCACCAGTGGACCGACACTGATGGAATCCATACTGGCGATCGTTGATCAGACGGAATGTTTCTAGGTAGTTTAAGAGTTAGCTGTTAATTGATTTCTCCATTACTTTGGAAAAAGATGAAGTAATTGCAATGGGACGATAATTGCTCTGGAGGGATTTGTCACCATTTTTAGGAACTGGCTGGATATCAGCAAATTTCCAAGCAGAATGAAAAACACCTTTCGAATAAGAAAGTGAAAAAAGTCGCAAAGAATAGGAGTAAGTTCAGGAGCACAGGTTTTGAGAACAAGTGGAGAAATACCATCAGGACCTGGGGCTCTCTCTTAGCATCAAGATTCATCGAATCCTTCTGATATTCTTTTGACGGAAGACCACAGGAGGCATTGAATGGAGCGTGTTGGGAATGGCAGGAGGTATTTTACCAAGATCATTAATACATGAGCTGGAAGAAAATGTGATGCTAGCAGGTCAGCTTTATCCTTGGCTGAAGTGGCAACAGAACCATCTGGTTTGGACAGAGGTGGGAGAAGAGATGGGCAAAAGTTGCGGCCAATTGCTTTGGCAAGAAACCACAATGCTCGGGTACCATTAGGGCAAGAAGCAAGTTTTATACTCTTAGCCTGTTCAAACTCTAGTTTGGACTGATTAATAACTGCTTTACAATTGTTGCGAGCTTTGGTGTAGGCAGAAAATGAAACTGAAGAATTAGAAACAAGCCAATTACGATATGCAACATTCTTATCTTGAACAGCCTTAGCACATTTATTGGAAAACCAAGGTTTTGATAAAAGACGATATTTTAAAAGGGACTGTGGGATAAATGATCCCATTCCTGCAAAAATAATTTCACTGACACGATCTGAGCAAACGTTGACATCAGAAGTTTTGAAACAGTAATCCGACCATGGAAAAGAAGAAAAGAAGTCTCGCAGATCATCCCATTTTGCATTCTTGTAATGCCAAACAACACGAGGTTGGGAATAGCCATGAGATAAAGGTTCCATTGGAGAAGAGAGAATCAACAAGTTGTGATCTGAAGTGCCTAAAGGACATTTCACTTCGACCGTGTACTTAGAAGGGTTGTTTGTGAGAAAAAGATCAAGCGTATTGGCTGTATGATTAGGATTGTCCGGTATTCTTATAGCATTAGCATTAGCATTAGTAGAGGCATTTGATGCAAGAAAGCAAGCTTATGCAGCATCAGCCAAAAAAAAAAAAAAAAAAAAAAAAACCCCACTTCCACTTCACCCCTCTGTTCGTTCAAAATACCTGTCCAGCTGAGCCTTAAACTTATTTAGGCTATCAACCTCCACTACAAGGGATGGAAGTCTGTTCCACCAACCAACCACCCGCTGGCTAAAGGCAAATTTCCGCACGTCTATCCTACATCTGTCTTTCATCAATTTGAATTTATGCCCTCTCAGGTGATTTTTCTGAGCTAGAGGAAGAATCCCATCAGCATTGAGCAGGCTTAAACCATTCAAGGCTTTATACACCTCTATCAGATCACCTCGCTGGTGCCTAGTCTCCAGACACTGTAATTTGCAAAACTTAAGCCTTTCTTCGTAAGAGCACCCCTTTGTTCCATTCACTAATCTTGTTGCCCTTCTCTGTACTCGTTCCAGCAGCTCTACATCCTTCTTGAAATGAGGCCTCCAGACCTATATGCAGTACTCTAGGTGTGGCCTGACCATTGCCTTATACAATGGAATAATCACCTCCTTATCCCTGCTGGAAAAATTCCTGTATATCATTGACAATACTCCATAAGCTACTCTTGCAGCCCGTCTGCACTGCTCAGAGAACTTCATATCTGCCTACACAACCAACCCCAAGTCCCTACCACTGTCAGTGTAGTACCTCAGAGTTGATACGTTGCTCTGGGGTTACTGTTTCCCATGTGTAGTACTTTACATTTGTCAATGTTAAACTTCATTTGCCACCTCTCAGCCCATCTGCTCAACCTTTCCAGATCCTGTTGCAGCAGCTTAGTGTCAGTAGTGTCCTTGACAACCCTGCCAACCTTTGTATCGTCTGCAAACTTGGACATTAAGCTTGATATACCATCATCAATATCATTTATAAATACAGAAAACAATAATGGACCCAACACTGAGCCCTGAGGGACTCCACTAATAACATTAATCCACGATGAGCAGTGTCCATTGATTACCACTCTCTGTCTTCTCCCCCTCAACCACCCCTTTATCCATAGCAGCAATTTGCCTCCAATGTCACACTGCTCCAATTTGTGTAGCAGTCTTCCATGTGCAACAGTATCAAAAGCCTTTCTAAGATCCAAGTATATAATATCAAAGTTATTCCCTGCATCCAGTTCTTTTGTGACTGCATCATAGTATCCAATCAAATTGGTCAGGCAAGACTTCCCCTTAACAAAACCATGCTGTGTCTGAGCTATAACTGAAGTCTTGTCTAAATGATCCTGCAGTGTTTCTTTAACCAGTGCCTCCATTAATTTTCCTGGAACAGAAGTTAAGCTCACAGGTCTATAATTACTTGTGTCAGCCTTTGATCCTCCTTTGTGAATTGGGGTCACAATTGCACATTTCCAGTCTATGGGTACCTCCCCTGAGTCCAAGGAAGCTCTCATAATTATGGCTAAGGGTTTGCTTACTTCCTTTGCTGCCTCCTGTAATATAACTGGATAGATCCCATCCACCCCGGGTGCCTTTCTTGTGTTTATCTTCAACAGTTTATAGGTAAATGAACAATCTTGTGTTTATAGGTAAATGAGCAATCTGTGCTAGGTCATTAGTAATTGCAAAAGCCTCAGAATCTCGACCTGCTGGGTCGGTTTGACTAGAAAACAGAAGCCAGCTGGAGTTGTGAACATTAAAATCACCAAGGAAAATTACCTCACTGTTAGGAAAATTGGACTGGAGAAAGTGAAGTTGCAAAGAGAGGAAGTCAAAGAGCTCCAAGTGGTTAGTGGAGTTGTGAGAACGGTAGAGACAACAGATGAATTTGACACAATGAGGTAGAGAGATTTTAAGCCAGAGAAGATCAAAGAGAGGAGATTCCAAATTGCCAAGTCTCTGACAGGGAATATCAGAACGGTCATATGCACATGTACCACCTTTGAGGCGAAAGGAATCATACAACGAATAATTTGGGCATCTGAGATGAGCAGTAGTTGAATCAACCGATAACTCAGATTCTGTCAGAAAAAGTACATGGGGTTTGGCAGATTGCAAGTGGAAATGGACATCGTTGAGATTAGAACTGAGACCACGTATATTTGTGAAATGAATTAGGAAGTGCTTGGGAGCTTTAGATCTTTTCGCAGTTAAGCTTGCTCTATTCGTTTGACAATTCATTGTGTATTCAATAGTAAGGAAAAGTGGGTGGGACATGCTGTATGAAGTAATGACATTTTTGGATATGGCGTACACGTCGTAAGAATATACCCAGATCCTTGATATAACGTGGCCTCGACAATGCTTCCCGCATACACACTACTCGGACTCCCTCCAGTCACCATCTGGCAGAGTAGAAGTTGCAAGATTATACACTAGCTGATCTGGAAGCCTCATAGAGAGTTACCAATAGGTTCGGTCCGGTGTACTAACTAGCGGCCGGCTGCGAACACCTTTTTAGAGCTGTACCCTCGAAATGTAAGAAATGTAAGGAATAGTGGATCTCGCCACGACGTTCATCATGATCTCAAAAGTCTTCAGTCATACTGCATGATGGAAGAGATAGGGAACGGTTGACCGGAACTTAGCTCTAGAGACTAAACATGGGTTCCACCACTTCAAGCCTCCAATAAGCAAAGTGGTGGTATTTGACCGGTTGATGAGAGTCATCTACCACCTTACTGCCATATAAATAAAAAAAATTTATAAATATAAAAAAAATTTACTTTTTTTTTTCGAAAAAAAAAAAAGAGTCAATCTGAAATTTTAAGTACTGTTTCAGTGTTTATCTCCCCAAAATCTATAAAATAAACTTGTTTTCATGCACGTAACAAAATATAACCCAAAATATTTTGTACAGGCAAATCTCGGTTTAGAAACGGGTTCTGTTCCAAGACGTTGGTTTGTTATTCGTTTTGTTCTTTACGTGTATCTTGCATTCCTGAGCTCTGATGATACGTATCGTATACTTTAGCAGCCATTTTAAAGCATTAAAACCATGTACTAAACATGAAATGGTCTATACAATACTTTTTATTATAAAGTATGTATGCGGTTAGGGTTTATCGTATACGATAGGCAAAATAAAATTAGAAAAGAACAAAAAAAAAAAAAAAAACAAGATATCGCTAATTTTAATTAAAACATTATTACAAACTAGAAATAAAGAAAATGAGTACTAACATAATATGTAATGTACATACATATGTATTCAGCTTTTATTCGTCAATACCTTCGTCAGAGTTCAATATTTTCCGCATAAGTGACACTGGGCGCAGATGAGGTAGATGGAAGGGCATCTGATAATGAATAAACAGCTGGGTTATCCCTTTTTTAAAATGTTTTTATAAAAAACTGCACATTTAGTTTCTTATTTTCTTCAAAAATCTCACCGTTGCATGCCAGTCACAAACGCCTGTTTTCACTTTTGTAATTCTTTGCATATTTGAGTCTTCTTCAAAGATTGCCAACCCCCCTCAGAAATTGATTTAAAAGCTGCAGCCATTTTCTGGCTTGTAAATGTTTTGGGAAGCTGTGGAATATCACGTTCTTCTGTTAGTTCAGAATTTAGATGTCTCTATATCAATTATTTCATCGGTTGTTAATTCCTCAAAATGTGAGTCCAACAGCTCTGTCACATTAATCACATCAAGATCGAGGTCCATTTATTGCCTAGTTCAACAATTTCTTCAATCACGGGTTCTACTGGCTCCTCGGAATCATTTAAATTATTCACAAATTATGGACACAAGTTTTTCCACACACCACTTAATTCTCTTTCCTTCACATCCCTCCCCAAACGCCAGAAATGTTTTGCAATGCATTATAAATGTTGTATGCCTTAGTTTTATTAACCAAGAAGAGTTCACTATAATAATTATCATATGATGATTTTCTTATAATTATTGTAATACAATTCGACCACTCTTTTCAATTGAGTTTTGGCTCTTAAAATGGGCCATAAACAAACACAGACTTCCTCCACAGTTAAGGATAATTGAAATGGCCAGTTTGATAAACTTTCACAGGTTCCCCATGAAAATTAGGGTGAAACGCCTTACCACAACTGTAAAAATGATCACTGGCAAGATCTCGGCACCATCATTCTGGGAGCTGTGCTCTTGGAGAGTCGCTCAGCCTTCCCTCAGAGCGACTCCAACTCTGTGCCTACATCTAATCCGTCTCCACCTATCCGATAGGTTTCTGCCATTTCAGCTACATTCGTGTGCCCAGTCTTTGGATGCTGACCTTAATAAGTTTTCTTTTGACAAGGAATACAGACGCTGCATCCTTAAATTGTACTTCCCTATCCCTGATCCTTCTTCTCGAAGCTCGCCTTAATGCAACAAGCCAGCAATATGACATGAAGATGGCTTACTAACCTTTCAGTTTTCCACCTATATATTCTTTGTGCATTGTGATGTATATAATTGTATTATACTTTGAGTGCTAAGTTGTATTTACTTTTATTCGTCTACATAAGTATTTTCTTATGTTTAATTTATCAATTCCTTTTCTTAAATATTGTAGTATTACTGTTAAACCCAGGTCTTGTGGCCGTGAAGGACAACATTGCGATGTATCCATTTGTAGTATTATTATTGCAATAAAGATTTTTATTAACTAATAAATAGATTTTTTAAAAGTTTATTTATTTAAATCTTACAATTATGTTCACTATACGTTTGGTATTTCGTTTTATAAGGGACACTATCTATTGGCGAAATTATGATTGAATTGTGACGTTCGTCACAGCGAATGTTCGTAAATCGAACGTTCGTAAACCGAGAGTTTCCTGTACAGTGTTATTGCGTTCTGCACCCTTTCCAAGAAATACAATTTCTAATTATATGACGTCATCACAATGCAAAAACATCTAACGGAAGTTTCTTGCATTGCAGTTATCTTGCCAGTGATCAAGAAACCGGTGTCGGTTCTCAAAAATTATTCCTTTGAATATTTGCCTTATCGTGGAGCACTCGTATAGTTAATTTAAAGTTCGTTTATATTGGAAATAACTCATGGAGAAGAGGAAGAAGACATCCCTTTTAAAGAGAGAAGTGTATGAGCTATACTTCATTTTCTGAGATCATGAGAACTCTTATATAAGATTTTACAAAAATATGTAAATAAAGCTATTTTATTTTCACCTTCATGCCCAGGGTGACATATGTGAAAGCCAAAACTTTTTTCTGCTAAGCTATGGTGGCCTTTTCCTTGATTGCTATCTCATAACGCAGATATCAGCTTCTATATCACTCTGCGCATCGTCCGTATTTTCATCTTTTGTCCCAAATTAGCAAATGTAGTCACGTTTTCATTTTCCTACTTTATAGCCATTCCATCTTTGTGTTATTCTGATCCACGTAACGATTGCGAAAGGAAGCTCAAGAAAATAATGTAAGTATTTATTTGGCATTATTTTAACAACGTAAGTAGAAAGTAGGTTTGGTCAAAGAGTTCTGTGAATGATCTCACATCTCGAACGCATAGCGGTAGCTAAAAGATTGCGAACGGACCTTACAACCAAATCTTTTGAGAACACCACACTAAGCTTTAAATTGTTACGCACCTGTCTAGCGAAAAGCTGCTTTGAGTGATCCTGTTTTTTTCATTTGTGGCATACTGAAAATGGCGAAATTTGAACAACTTACGAACATTAAAAATTGCTCTAAACTTGGGAATTGAGCTACTGACAGAAAATGCTTGATACAGTTTACGAAGATAATGCCATATCCCAAAATAAATACTGGTTCTAACCGTTCTGTGAGGGCGACTTTCCTCTCGAAGTTGAAGAAAGAAGATTTGTTTTAAGATGTTTCAACGTCTTAACACAATCAAAACATCGGTCTACGCCATTATTCGATCGGATTAACATTTTACCATCCGAGAACTGCTGAGGAGATGACTCTTCTTTGATTCTTCATGAGTTCGGGCCATTTTGAGTGAGCATTTTGTGCATAAAGGGAACAATCCCAATTTTGTTCCAGGCATTCTCACTCGAGATGAAAAACAGCGTTAAACTGTTTCGTCACAAGCCACGTGACTTTTGCTATTTCCAAATTATTAATTGAAAAGTGAGTCGATTCAAGCAATCCAATCAAAAATGGATTAGACCGCCGACTTGGTCATGGAATTCCAAGAACAAAATACAGGACTTTACAGGTCAGTGCCTACACTAGGCAACAGTCTGTCAGGGGTAAGTCATGCGCTGACTTGGAACAGACTGTTTAACACTTCATGAGAGAGATTCGGTAGAACTCAGGTATATTTCAGTAGAGTTATGGATTTGCAAAGGCAAAACCAAATAATACAATAATAATTCTTTAGTGGAGCAGGAGAGCAGAGTTGGAAGGGACAAATGGTCACATTAAAAAATTATGTTACAGTGAGAGAAAGGTATCCAGGATCTTCAGCTATATTTTTTGTCAGAGAGAAATGTTTTGATGAACAGTTGGTAATCAAAGGACATACTCGCTGGCAAAAAAAAAAAAAAAAAAAAAAAAGAAAAAGTCTGTAATTGATGTTAACAGATAATTAAGGGTACGGTATGCAAATTTAATTGTCACATGGGATAATCACAAGTTCCTTGGTGCCATATACACTGTGCTGCCACTTTATTAGGTACACCCCTGCTGTGCACACAAATGGCTTGTCCCATAAAGTTGCAAGTCACATGACCACAGTTGTAGATATAAATGCAGCAGGACAACCTTTCTACTATCAGTTAAGCGTACAAACCGTAGCAAGAATGGGGAAAAGGAGTGATCTAATGGACTTCGAACATGACATGGTAGTATATGCAAGACATGCTGGACAAAGCACCTCTGAAACCGCAGTTCTACTGAACTTTTCACGCACTACAGTTTCAATGGTGTATCGAGAATGGTGCAACGAACAGAAAACATCCTCTCAACGGCACTCCTGTTGAAGAAAATCGCTTGTTGATGAGTGTAAGTGTTTTTAGGGTCAAGCGGCACCAGGCGTTCCCCCCATCTCCGCGTAGTTTACGTTGTGGTGTACTACAGTACACTGTAAATGCCAGAGATTTAAAAGTGTATGGATCTTGGATCGTGTAATGTCGTGTACCGTTGTTCTTCTGGCCCCTGTTGAGTCACTGAAGAAACGCGTCATTACCCTAGAAAGAAATATAACTTGGAACTCATCACGGACACAGAGGGCACTCTCTCGCCTCAGGGAATTTAAAGTGCCCTCGAAATCAATAAAAAATAGCTGATTCGTACGCAGTCCATTGTCAGCCGTTTCACTCATTCCATCTATCGGCAAGCACAAGTCCGACAGCCTCAGTAGACCACGACCATCGATGAGGAGTAAGCATTCGCCGCCATTGGCCCGGCGAATGTCGCTCAGTTCACTATCCGTTCATGCTTGGAAAACTTTAACTAAAGATTTCCGCGAACAGCACACAAAGTTCACATTTTAGTAATACTGCTACCTTTCAACAAATTCAAATTGTTTTCTTAGAGTCACCCAGAATTTCTTCTGTATTC
Organism: Mastigoproctus giganteus; assembly: GCF_048544385.1. NCBI lineage: Eukaryota > Metazoa > Arthropoda > Arachnida > Uropygi > Thelyphonidae > Mastigoproctus > Mastigoproctus giganteus. The sequence goes on along the minus strand of NC_143585.1, from coordinate 8,897,672 downwards.
CCATTTACTGTTTTCGATTTGCCTGTTTTGCTTGACGAAAAAAACTCAGTTTTTGGGCAAAAAACCTTGCTATCTACGCCTGAGACCGATCGACTAACTCAGCCATGTAATGAAAAAAGCCCGGTAAAGTTTGAAAGACACAAAGTCTTACAAGTTAAATTTAAATATAATTTAAGAAAGAACGCTAGATAGTGATATTGTAAACCACAAAAGAAAACACTTAAAGTCACTAATATTGTTTAAGATAATGGGTCTCGCGCTAATGGAATTAATTTAAGAGAAGGTTAAATTTAATGTACAAGCAAATATACCTTGAAGAAAAACATTAGAAACAGATATACGATCAGTGCCCACACCGGAAACAGCAAGCGAAGATAGCAAGACGGAACAGTTTGGGGCCAACTGATAGTATGGCAAGGGACGGTTTGGTCCAGAGATGACAATAGGGGTACCAGCGGGGGCGCTCTTGTTTACTGCAAACAGAGCAGGTGTGGTCATTTTATAATAAGGCGAGACGACTCAAGAAAATGGATGCAGATGTTTTCCGGATGGGTACCGAGCTCCAGAAAATTCTGGTCATTTCCAGAACATTCGAGAATTCTCTAGAAACGGAAGTTATTTCTACACCGGAAGGAACTCGGCCTTCCTGTCATGTGTCATAGGCAAATGAGAATGGAGGTGATGAAGGTCAGATAGAAATGATTGGTCGAGGAAAGGAGGGGCGTTACTAAATTTTGGGAAATAAAAGGGGAAGAGCGCGCGCAAAAAGAAAGGTGTGAAGAGGGTGATAAGATGTTTTAGATATGTGATGAAGTTTTTCGGAGATGATTTTTGGAGATGTGATAAAGTTTTTTTGGAGATAATAAAGTTTTTCGGAAGATGATAAAGTTTTCTTCGAGAGTGATTTTTTGGAAAGATAGGCCCAGGAAACAGTCCCCGGAAGCGATCCACCAGTAGAACCAGTTATGGTGAGTTCACTAAATTCTGATAGTTTTAATGAAGTATAGATGAGTTACAGAAAGGGGAACTTTCTCGAGATGAAACACAGAAGTCCGAAAGCGTCCACCGAGAGATATATTTGAAAGGAGGACAGCGAGAAGAACACCGTACCGTCCTGTGGAAATAAAGCGATGGGAAGCGACCCCTACTGAATGTTCCGGCACAGCAAAGAAGGATACGAGACCAGGATGATCGGCAAAGCGAAAAGTGTCCCTGGCAGAGTTTAGCATTTCAGATGAACGTTCCCAATCCAATGGAGGACCGATGCAGAGCAGAAAGTCACAGGCCAAACATTGTATCAGCGGTAAGATCCAAATCCCAGAAGTAAGTGGTTAAACAACGAATTTACCTCTATGTAATTGCAAAGGACTGCAGGGAAGATAGATAAATATTAAGTGAGATTTAGAGAAGCATACAGTTAAGAGTTAAGTTAAGGTATAGCTAAGTAAGGAAATATCATAGAAATAATTTAATGAAGGATGGTTTACAGTTATGATTTATTTACTGATTAATTAATGGAGGAAAAGTAATAATTTTGGACGGGTTAGCCTATAGAGCAGGTACAGTTGTATGTTACTTATATAATGTCACTGATGTAGAGAAATTAGTCGCTAAATGCTGGAGTTTACCTGAGGGAATGAAGAAATAAATAATCCCATGTATATTTCATTAACATGTAACTTTAAAGTGCTGGGGAGAGAATAGAATAGAATAGAATAGAATAGTTTGTAGAGTGGACTTAATTCCAGAAGAAGAATTGTTTCAACCATGAAGAAGAATGTAGGATTGTGCTAGATAGGTATGAAAAAGGAAGATATAAATAAATAAATAATAAATGTCAATTGTAATTAAGAAAGAGTTAAATTAAACTGATTGTACGAGATGTTAGTGGGCCTATAGTAAGAAGAAGATGATGGATGGGAGAGCCTAATCACCAGGAACGTGATCCATGCCCTGTACCTATATATGAAGTGAATAATGTGTAATGATTTGCCTTATCTTTTATTTATAAGTATGTATAATAAACTGATTGTGTTTTACTTAATGCAAATAGTGTTTGGTCATTTCTGAACACACAGCAAAACCCAAAGGAGGAGTGCTCTAATATAGAAACTCCCTCAGAACCGGAATTCTTCTGTGAGATAACAAGTCAGATGCAAAGTGGGGATTTTAAGAATATAATTAATAATAAATATAAATAACAAATAATAACAAAATAAAAGTAAAATATAAATAAGAAGAAACCCCACCCCCACAATTGGCGACCCAGCCAGGGATAAATAGAGATAGATTGTTTCATCAGACACCCCCACAAGTTCTTTGCGTCATCGACGGGATTCGAACTCGGGCTTTTCCACGAGGTGTGAGGAGAACAGTGACGATACCACTGTTCTACCGGCGCAGCCACCACTCTTCAACAGGTACTGAACAACCATCTCTTTTAAGAAGCGCGTTAGGGCTTCTTAAAAGAGACGGTTGTTGAGTACCTGTGTTGAGTACCTCATTACGACCCTTTCTGGAGTTTATCCGGATACTCATTGCGACACGGCTGCCAACAGGCAGGGAGGAATTTTAGCAATCAATTGCTAAAAAACGAGGGTAATAATGTCTTAATGGTTACGTCATCATAATGTTTTGACTCGACATTTGTTTTAATTGATCCACATGGTTCCAGCCTAATTTTTTGTTCTGGCAAATCCTACACCAATTTACAGTACTGTACAGTTTTAAGGTCTATCTGCCTACTTAAGTTGCGAAATGCAAAATCGGTAAGGTATCCTCAAATTCAGAGGGCATATCATTACATTAACTCGTGGTTCCATTGTGGTTCATCCTAGATGCTCATGATCAATTGTTCTTTGCTGGAAAATTAGTATGTCATACAAAAGATAAGAAATAAATCAGATTAGTTCACTATGAAATGTCACTATAAAAAGTACAAAGCAAAGAACTGATTAGTCACATAATTTCATCATAACACACAAGTTGAAGGATCACACTCACTAATACAGCGTATGAAGAACTCATGTAAATAACAGCTAGGTGGAAGCTCAATACGATGGCAAATGCTGTTGTGTCAGTAACAGCATTGGACACTAGACGACTGCAAACAAGTGTGGTGGTCGGATGAGTCCAAATACCTGGCGCAACACGCCGACGGACGCCTTAGTGTGTGAAACAAGCAACAGGAGTCCATGTTGTATTAAACAACTACCCCCACACGAGTCCGTGTGGGGGTAGTTGTTTAATATGTGGTATGTTTTCCTGGCAATAACTAGGATCTGTAGTGCGTATGACCAACTGTTCAATGATGAGATCTATCGGCACCTCTTAGGAGACCATGTGCACCTAGCATGTTACACTTTTTTCCCGGACTTGATGTCATATCTCTCTCTCTCTATGTATCCAGAGAGAGAGAGAGATATGATATCAAGTTAAGATGGAGTCGAGTCTATGTGGTGCAAGGTGACATGTGGATAATCAGCTTATAAAGCTCCTCATTGGATGTAAGATGTTCCCGGTTTGCTGCAACTAAGAAGATGAGGATTATAGAGCATTTCAGAGCTTGGCGCAAACCATCCCTGGACATGTGAACAGCACAGTGGAATCGTCACCGTCCTCCCCACACCGGTGGAAAAGGCCCGGTTCGAATCCCATCGATGACGCAAGGAACTTGAGTGGGCTTTTTTTCACTCGATTGGCTGAGTTAGTCGGTCTCAGGCGTAGTCAGCAAAGTCTTTTTACCCAGAAACTGGGGATTTTTCGTCCAGCAAAATAGGCAAATCGACCAGAGAACACACTTAATTTACAGACAAAATAAATATGGGTAGATGTAATCATTTACAGGGGATTCTAGTATCATAATTTGATTTTGCCACTGAGCTACGTGTTCCTTGGTAGTTAAAGAAAGGAGGCTACATCCCCTGTACATGCCATTACTGGTATACGGATTGCATTCCAATTCCTGGGCAGTGTTATTCTTGGTTGCGGTTTAACATTGCTATGTGACGGGTACATCAGCTGCATATGTTGTTGTGGTTACAAAGTTCTTGAATTTTCCTGATTGTGATTTTGCGTAGTGAATGCAAAGCCGACTTTCTGCGGTGAGGTGAAACAGTCAAATATTTCCTCATGAGAAAGACTCGTCTTCTAAACAAAACCAGCAAACTCATAATCAGCGTTAACTGTTTTGTTCATATATATGAACTAATGAACAGACCGATCCTCCAAATTAGGGGTATTATATTGATGATGAGTGTGATATTATCAGTACTCTGACAGACGATTGATGCTGTATTTGATATCATCCGCACGCAGGCAGACGATCCGTGGCCTTCTCCATGTTCCAGCTATGATAACATACACTATTGCAACAGATGGTGGGGTTGCCAGGAAAGCTGGCTAAAACCGCCTTGCTTAATAAATTAAAAAGAAAAATGACTCTGTTGAACAGAATTTTCGAAGAAGATTTTTTCGACCCAAATTGCATATCTAATTTTTAGAGCAAAGTTACATTATCTGCACAACTAGACACGTAACAGAAATCGTTTAAGGAATATTTGAGTATTAAAACGGTACAGGATTTATAATGAGATAATTACAATACAGGGTTATAATTACAGTACAGGATTCATAATGAGATAATTAATTACTTCATATTAGAAACAGGTAAAACACGTCATAGCAGAGACAGATAAACCCATCATAGTACGAGAAAGAGGTAAAAATATATCATGGCAGAAACGGATAATCAATCATAAAAAAAGCAACTTTTTAAAACAAATGCATTTCAGAAGAACAAGATTAACAGACTACATACAATAGATTATGACAGATTTGCATACATGGATCAATCTGTCGATGTTATGGATTCTCTACGAGGAGATGGATCTGCTTTAGTGGTCTACAAAGAAACTCAGATTTTAAACGTGATAGCTACGTTAAACAAGAACCATCCTGCCACTCCCACACAGAGATTTGCTTTCCATAAACCGAGATCAAATCTGAGATATTTTATTTATTTTGGTAGAACTGGCATATTTTTTTCTAGGCTGCGTAAAGTTCTCAGGATGATTTGCATCATCCTGAGATATGTGCGTTGCAACACCTCCTTCTACTTCTCAGACTCACTCTGTCCATTCCACTTGATTCTCTTGATCAAATGTGATATTCTGTCGTGTCCCAGTGTTCGCTTGAGAGAGACAGATCTCATGATATTCGAAAAAGTTTAGATATCTGTGAGATCTCTCAAACAGGTTAAAGCATGTGTGAATGCTGAAGTAAGAAATAAAAATCGCTTATGTTTCCACACTCGGTGTTATTATTATATTCATATTAGACCTTAGAACTGGCCACCACCACCAGTAGCCAAGTTTCGAAAAAGATGGTTGTTTTCTTGACTTCAACATAAGCAGTTAACTGGATTGATCCATTGTCCCAACTGGGTTGATCCAGGTGCTCCATTGGAATGCGTCTGTTGTAAGATCGAGCAATTTTAATTAAGTTATGTCTACTCAGCAATCTCTAACTACTTGTATTTTATCTTTATCTTTCAGATATTGTTCAATGGCATGTACAGGGATTTCGTTTAGACCACTCGAAGAGGACCATTTCCTAACGGACGCAGACCTTGATAGAGAAGTTCAAGAAATATGTGAAAACCCCGCAAAAAGAGATTCTTATTTAAAACAGCTGAGCAAAGTAATACAAGGCAAGTTTACTTAAATATATTTCGAATTATCGACAAACAGATACCAAATACCAAGATGATAATAATCGTAATACCGAAAGAATAAATGCCCTCAGTTCAAAACGATGCAGTTTAAAACTTGATTATGGCTTGTATACAGAAAGATTCTGCAAATTATACATGAAAGCCAGCTTGTCAAAATTGTTGTATTTTTCTTTTTTCTTTTCCTGGTGTTTTCCCGTTCGCTTCATTGCCAAGGGATGCAACACAGATCGGCTTAAAGTCACTGAAAAGTACTAATTTAGAGACAAGACCAGTTTCAGACCCAGCATTGAAATGGGGTTCAGCCTCTAACAGAGCATAGTCGGTTGAATTCATAACTCTCGTATATCTGAAATGTAAATATAAATAAACTGATAAGTATTAGTAATAGTCATGGCCATGTGGTGCAAGGAAGACTAAAACTTATTCTGCCCCAGCCAAAAAATAATAATAAAATTAAATAAAATGAATAATTAATAATAATAAGAAATCTTTATTGTACAGTAAAGATATAATAATGTTCCCGCAACAGCCCAGTAGGCCAGGGGCTTGACAAGGTTATGGGGAAATATAAAAACATGTACAGCATTACAAAGGGTACTAGGAAAGTTTTGCAATATGACGCAACAATGAATCACAGGAAGCTGCTTGTTGCTGCATGTTGAGACATGTTCATACGTGCATAGTAGCCGCAGCGCCAAGTCGATGGGCTCAGGTATTCATTAGTAGTGAGAGTGTAAAGTGCTTGCGATGGCATCGTGGTCTCGAAATGAGATAAGGACAGTTTTGCGGTATAATTTCGTGCGTGGTTTAACCATAGACCAGTGCTTAGAAGAAATGACTCTTGCACTAGATGATGATTGTCCACATCGTACAACGATATTCAGGTGGTATAGAGAATTCCAAAGGGGAAATTTCACTCTGGAGGATTCTGAGAGGCCGGGAAGGCCACGAACGTCAGTTACGGAGGAAAACGTTACTGCTGTGAGGAAAATGCTTGACGAAAACAGGCGAGTGACCTACCAACAGATAGAGGATACTTTGGGCCTAAATGCACCATCAATTCGTTCGATTCTGCAAGATTATTTGCACGTGAAGAAACTTTGTTCTCTCTGGGTGCCGCATCAACTGACTGAAGAGCAGATGACACGACGTGTGACTTGGTGCCGGGAGATGTTAAAAAAGTTTGATAAGGGACAATCTCGGTATGTGAACAACATTGTGACAGGTGACGAGACTTGGCTGTACTATTACGATCTGCCGACCAAGGCTCAAACAAAGTTTGGGTCTTTGATGATGACGACACACCCGTAATTGTCAGAAAATCCCGATCTGTAAAGAAGAAAATGATAGCTGTATTTTTCAAATCGAATGGAATTGTGGAACGTGTCTTTTTGGACACGCAGAAGACAGTCACAGCTAAGTGGTATACTGAACAATGCCTGCCTAAAGTCATTGGATCTATGAAGAACCTGCGGCCAAAGTCAAGAATGGACACCTGGTACCTCCATCACGATAATGCTGCAGCTCACCGCGCCAAAGCCTGCACCGAATATTTGACCACGACAGGACTGAAACTTCTCGAGCACCCTCCCTACAGTCCAGACCTTGCTCCCTGCGACTTTGCACTGTTCCCGCATGTGAAAATGAAGCTAAAAGGGAGGCGGTTTTCCAGTGATGAGGACCTTCTACGGGCTTGGGACAACGAGTGTGCTTTACTCCCTAGTGAAACTTGGCAGAACTGGTTTAAAGATTGGTTTCGGAGGATGGAGAGGTGTATTGAATGTAGAGGAAATTACTTTGAAAAAATTAAATAAACAAAGCTGTATTGCAAAACTTTCCTAGTACCTCTTGTACAAATAGATAACATATATATCCAGATATATAGCTATGAGTGTATACATAGTTCTGAGGCAGACAATACACCAAGGTATGTACACGGTTTCGCATTTTCTTGTGAAACAGTTCATCGGTGTACCTCAGACGTGCCGTTCTTCACCTCATAGTAGATAGCAGGTGGGGATATCAGTATGAGTCGACATCAGGGGCCAAACAAAACCGGAACAAGTTCAGCTAGCGAACGCCTGTAATTGCGATCCGAAGAGGATTTCTGGAGGTCTACTCCGATCATTAGCAGGGCTTGTATGTGTCTTTTTGTCTATTATTACCTATGGTGCTGGTGCTTGGGGCTATAGAGCTACTAGGTGTGGTTAAATAGTTGTTACAGGCCCAGCGTGCTGCCCTCCTGATGATGTCTAGAGCATGTAGGACTATATCTACTGTGACTTTACAGGTTCTGTTGGGAAAACTACCAGTACATTATGAGATTCAATACAGATACAAGAATTATCATCAGAAGAAAGTACGCCCTGTTTCCTTGGAAGATGTGCAGCTTGATTTGAGTGCCTCTTTTGCTTCTGAAAGGAAAAGACTGCGTTCCATCTACATTGAAAATTGGCAAAGAGATTGGAATACCTCAGATCTTGGTCGTGTAACGAGAGGATTTTTACCTTTAGTTAGAGAGTTCAAGAAGAAAGAATTTTTATGGTTTTCTCCATGATTGCACAGCACATTCCTGCTGTCGGTCATGGCAGCATTAATAGTAAACTGTTTAAACAAGGACTGTCTCCTACTGAACTTTGTCTGTGTGGGGCTGAAGAGAACGTGGATCATATCTTATTTGATTGTCACTACTATTTGGACTATAGACAAGAACTTCAACTTACTGCAGGAGGACACTTCACTAGTGAAAATAAACCTTTACTTGTTCCACCTCAGGTTGTATTTAATGCTCTTAATACATTTGCTACACGTGTTTTCAAAAGAAGAGATGAACTTCGATCAGTTAACACAAGATATACTGCTGTTGTTCTTGTGACTCTTTGTACCACAGGGTTGGTGTACAGAAAAATGACTTTAACTACGAGTTCTCACAGTGATTACTTGTATTAGATGGTAACAATGTTATTGTTATATATTAGAACTACTCGATTTCTACTGCCTCTGAAGATTCTACTCTTTGTTCCTTGGTAATGCTACTCCAGTGGATTATCCTTTTGGACTTGTATTGTCTGATGAACTGTTGAAGCCAACTTAGACTTGATACATATATTACTTTATTGTACATATATTTGTTAATAATGAATCTTTCCCTATTAATAGTTTGATAGCGCGAAATTTGATCATGATATTTGGACTCGTTCCTCAACGAAGAAAAGAATGTCTTGAAGAGCTTTCTCTGTTTGCTTATTCTGATACCAGGATGGGACTTTTGGTAAGATGCCAGCCACCCGTTTATACACAAAACACTACACACACACACACGACCGGTTATGGCGCAAGCCTCATCACAAGAAGTATAAAAGCGGCTAATGGGGGAAACCCGGGGTCCCCAGCAACTACACTTAAATACTTAAATTGTAAGAAGTACTTGGCCGGGTAGAAATCAGTCACTGATATTCACTTCAGCCTGTTCCGATGTAGCTGAAGAAGAGGAGTGGCTCTTAGGAAAGGAACTGGAGCATGCCACTGATATACAGTATATCCTAGAAATCAGGGGAGTTGATCTTGCCAGCCAGCATTTTGTGGTCACAATTCTCCTCATGCGGATTATTTGAGGCAACCTTTGGATTTGAAGTTGGTCGGCCATGCTGGTGGTTCTCTGTTGGGGGGAAGGCGATGTTTGTGGGTCGCCCACTCCAGTATCCAGTATTCGCTGGCGAGGATGGGCTTCATGAGAGAAGGTACCGCGGAGGCCCATATTTCATAGGCATAGAGAAAAGTCGGATACACAACGGTTTGCAGATATCTGATTGTAATCTGTGTTATGTAGAAGATGTTGACGGGAAATCCAGCGTATTCGGCTGATCTTGTGTAGAACACATTCGATGTGACAGTTGAAACTAACGTTTGGGTCGAAGGTTACATCGAGATCTTTGTGTTTAGTTACACTTCGAATAATTGCGCCCTCCAGTGAGCGTTGTATGAGTGTGGGACACTTCTTCAGAGAGAAGACCATAATTACGGATTTTTGAGGGTTGAGTTTGAGACCGAAACGGGTTGAGATATTTAGAGAGAGCTATGATCGTATTACAGATTTCCGATAGGATCACTCCTCTGTCGGCTGATGGCGGTATTTCCATTAGGAACTTTATATCGTCAACGTAGGTAATAACATCATCTCTGTTACACACAACCGGAATAAGGTGGGCGGTAAAAACTAGAGCCGATAAAACGCAACCTTGCGACACAACTGCGTTTATGGATCGGGTGGTCTTGGCGCATTATAGCCCAAGTTGCTTATGCGCCAATAAAACCCAAATCAAATCAAATCAAACAAACATGGATCGGGTATAGGAGAGGTTGCGATGAGTGAGGTACACTGTTCTATTCCAGAGGAGTGAGTGCAAAAAAGCGAAAACGTCACCTTTGATCCGAAAGAAATTAGTTACGAGATTCAGAAGGGCTGTGATGTTGAGGCTATCGAAAGCAACTTGGATAGCGGCATAAACAACCGCCATTTCTGCTCTGGACTCAAATGCATTTAGAATTGCCGTTTGGATAAATAATAAAACAAAAGGAAATAGACAACCTATGCACTTCACTGCCCCCGTAGGTAACTATCCAGTTGACCTTGAATTTCCCCAAACTGTCAACTTCTACCACCCAGGAAGGTAACTTATTCCAGTAATTTATAACTCTCTGGCTAAAATAAAACTTCCTGCAATCCAGTCTAAACTGCTTCCCCAGTAACTTGAATTTATGGCCCCTAGTTCTTGAATCGTTTATAACCGTGAAAATTTCGTCCCCATTCATTTTACTTTGGCCTCTCAGAGCCCTAAACACCTCAATCAAGTCTTTTCTAAATAGTGGGTTTACGAAGTCCTTATTTCTACTCGCAGTTGTTCGATAAATCATCGATAGGACACCATGAGCCTTCCTAGCAACCTGTCTACAATGCTCAGAGAACTTCATGTCTGACCGTATCGTAACTCCCAAGTTCCTTTCTTCCACTACTGACTTTAATTCAACTACACAGCGTATAAGTTATTTTGGGGTTGCTGTTCCCCAGGTGTAAGACCTTGCATTTTGCTAAATTACAGCATAGCTGCGACTTTTCTGACTATTCCTGAAGTCTATCTATGTCAATCTGAAGAAGCTCTGCTTGACGGTGAATATTAACTACTCTACCGATCTTTGCATCATCTGCAAATTTAGTCGTCAGGCCTTCACCGATGTCATTTAACAAAATCGAAAACAACAGTGGTCCCACTACTGATCCTTGGAGAACCCCACTTCTTACATCAACCCAATCTGAGGAATAACCATTTATCACAACCACCTGCCTTCTTCCCTAAAGCCATCGTGCTATCCATCTAAGGAATCATCACCTGTGATTCTAGCCAATTCCAGCTTATAAAATAACCGCTCATATGGGGCCGAGTCAAATGTTTGCTGAAATATAAATAAACAATGTAGAAATTATTCCCCAAATTCATCAGGTTGACCCTGTCAAAATAGCTAACCAGATTTGTTAAGTGTCATACATATCACTGCCTATAACTCAGAACTCTCATACATCACTTCGTGTCTACCAAATATATATGCAAACATTGGCATTCAATATTTCTCCACGCCTAAAATAATGGATAACCTGAGCATAAAGAAGATTTTTAATCTATAATTCCTGAAATTTTATGTAGATGAAGTGAGCTTTAACGTGGAACCAACTAAGGCTATGAGGTATATTTTTTAAATTTTATTTCAGTATATTGTATCTCTAATTGAGTGCATACTTCGATCGGCTTACTATTTGCTGCATGAAAAATCTAATTTCCCGAGAGGAAAAAATCCATGCAACCGTCATCCAAGCTTGATTAACTCACCGAAGTTGTGAAAAAAGCACATAAAAGCTCCTTTCATCATTGGCGAGAACCGAATTCAGGCCTTTTCCATCAGTCATGAGAAGCCCGTGTGTGCGTAATCACAGTACTCCAGAAAAGTCTTAATATAAGTGTAATATATCATGTACTGATTGTCACAGAAAAATACAAGAGAGAAAAGAGATACTTTTAACACAAAGTGCAAGAAAATCTCGGTTATTGATTATACAACTCATTTCCGACTGTTATTCTATTTTAATTGGGTCGGCCTGTGATAGGATTCCGCATAGAATCTTGAAGCGCCTCATATTGTGAAGTAATTCAATTTATCTTGGAATTTTAGTTTACTAATATTAAATCCTAACCTTTGCATGCATTAAAATTCAATGTAATTGCTTAACGCTTTCGGAAATTTATTATTATTTTTGTCTGGCTTTTGGATAATCAAATGAACCGTTTCATCATTCTACATAACTTCCCTTTCCTTCTGTTTCCTGCAGTTCACCTCGCAATTCACGAGTAGTTTACCAGAATAGCAGGAAACATTTATTTCCTTATTAGTGAAATCATTTTAATATTAAAATGTTTATGGAAAAAAGGAACTGTTTACAACTGCATTGCCCGTGATAATAAACTTTAAACTTGTGGTTTCCACAGACGTTCCAAAGAAAATCGGTTCGGCAGGTGGTACTCATATTGCGTGTAGGCCTCATGACGAACACGTTCTCACCGAAGCAGATCTTAAGAAAGCGGCAGAGGAACTGAATGAGATCCCGGACATAAGAGAATTACGCATACAGCAGCTCCAACAGTTGCTATCAGGTAATTTTTTCTTTATTTTATGATTACGTATGATATATGTACGGGCTGCCAAGGCAGGTCATGGAGTCTTGTCAATGATATATAGGAATATTTGGTAGCAGGGACAGGAAGGTGGTTATTCCGTTATACAAGTCAATGGTTAGGCCACACCTATAGTATTGTGTACAGGTCTGGAGGCCTCATTTTAGGAAGGATGTAGAGTTGCTCGAACGAGTACAAAGAAGGGCAACAAGATTGGTGAGGGGAACGAAGGAATGGTCTTACCAAGAAAGACTTAAGGTCTGCAAATTGCAGCGCCTGGAGAGTAGGCACCTGCGAGGTGATCTGATCGAGGTGTATAAGGCCTTGAATGGGTTGAGCAAGCTGAATGCTGATGAGATTCTTCCTCTTGCTCACGCTAAGAACCTGAGCGGTCACATTTTCAAATTGAGGAAAAATAATTGTAGAATAGATGTGCGGAAATTTGCCTTTAGCCAGCAGATGGCTGATTGGTGGAGCAGGCTTCCATCTTTTGTTGTGGAAGCTAATAGCCTACAATAAATTTAAGGCTGAGCTGGACAAGCATTTGGAACGAATGGAGGGGTGAAATGAGAGGTGTTTTTTTTTTTTTTTTTGGCGGATGCTGCTTAAGCTTGCTTTCTGGCATCGTGTGCCTCTACTAATGCTATATATATATACAGAGTGTCTCAAAAATATAGGTACAAACGTTTAGGGGAGAAAGGTAACATCTAAAGGAATGTGAATCGCATAGGAACCCATAACCGGAAACGTCACCGTAAGTCGGTACACGGCGCTGTTCATCAGTTCGCGAGAGGGAAATTTTCTGGTTTACTCATTCAAGCAGTAGTCGTCGCAAGAAGAGCATGCATCGATATACGAACTGTGAGCTGGCAGACATGCACCTAGTGTATGGATTAGCAGAGGGCAATGGACAAGCCGCTCAACGAATTTATGGAGAACGCTTCCCAGACAGACATGTACCGGACCACCGTTTGTTTGCGCGTGTGCATCAAACTTTGTGCGATTATGGGTCATTTAGAGGTAACAGGAATAGTGCGGGCAGACCACGTTCGACGCGAACTCCCGCCATGGAAAAAAGTGTGTTGAATGCCGTCCAGAATAATCCTACTACCAGCACACGTGCCGTTGCCTCTGGCTTAGGTGTGTCTCGTTGCAGTTTACAGCGTGTCTGGCACGACGATTCCTTACACCCCTTTCATCTCCAAAGAGTTCAGTTACTGCTCCCCCAAGATCATCTTGCACGTGTGGTTTTGCGCAGTGGTTTCTCCAAGAAAGTGTTCAAGACTTGAATTTTCCAGCCTATGTTTTGGTCACGGATGAGGCTTATTTCACTCGGGAAGCTTATTCAATCAGCAAAATGCTCATGCGTGGGCTCATGACACGGCGTGCGCCCCCATGCGGCACAACATCGCTTCGCAATAAATGTGTGGGCAGGTATGGTCTGTGACTGATTAGTTGGCCCATACCTGTTACCATTCCGCATGAACTCCGCTAAATATCGGATCTTTCTTGAACAAGTTCTACCAGGGTTATTTGACGATGTTCCAGCAAATGTGAGACGCAACATTTGGTTTCAACATGACGAGGCACCTTTTCGTGACCATTTGAACAGGCGTTTTGGGCGTCGATGGATTGGCCGTGGTTGCATCGCGTCTCATGGTAGAACCTTCGAGCATCTGTTGTAACATCATGAAATGCATCCATCTCGTACTCCATTGTTAATATTATGTCAAATAAATGTTTGCCACTAATTACTGTCTTGTGTCATTTCTGCTTCTTGTGCCTCTGCTACTACTTTCCCGGTTATGGGTTCCTATGCGATTTACATTCCTTTAGATGTTGCCTACCTCTCCCAAACGTTTGTACCAATATTTTTGAGACACCCTATATATGATCAGATTAATTATCAGGATCAGATTAATGCCATCAAATTATTTATTAAACATTACATCAGGCTGTAATCTTATTACTACTTAAGAGTGTATACGTACAATATAATTCTTATACTTATTTACAAGTATTTCTCATAATAACCTTAAAATCTGTATTTAGCTGCTATTATTATAACGAGTATCTAAACATATTACCATGCAAACAGCATTATTGAGATAGCATCATCAACTTAAGTTTATTCAACAGCTACATCTTTAATGGTAGCAATATATGTATATACTGTATAAACAACATACAGGTATAGCAGTGGGGGCGTGCAGCTCATGCATAATTGCTAACCTTTATTTGCATTATTTTTAAAGAAACGTAAATAAAAACGTATTACTTTATCGCTGCATTGATGATCTAATAGTCATAAATGAACCCCACTTTCTTAAAGACATAATTGAGCACTATCCATCAGGTGGATAGTGCTCAATTAGAGCTAGAATGTACCAGTACAGCTACTTATCTAGATATAGATATTTACAAAGAAGATAATAAATTATACACTAAAGTTACGACAAACGCCAAGATTTTACTTTTAAACCATTAGTGTACCACACAGGCATTCTAATATTTCAAAGAGAATTCACAGTAATATCATTGTTTCACAAAGCTTTAGATTAATAAAAATAGGTAATGACCCAAATAATATTATAGAATCGCTTACAGTCTTGAGATCTAAGTTGATTAATAATGGTTTTCAATCTAAGTTTATCCCAAAACATCTTAACAAAGCTATTATTATTGCTGTTAATAATGGTACATTAATATAAATCCAAATTACGTTATAGCCAAAGTATGTATTAAATAAGTATTTAATTTTTACTGGCTCTTAGTGTTCACCATATTTCGCTTCTTTTTGTTCGCAAAGATTTCTGTTACAGTTCTGTTTGTGCTCTTTAACATCACATTATTCATTTTGAGGAATTGTACATATGTATATAATAGGCGCTTCCTTTAGGGCATGTTAAGTATAGCTTACGCTCATTGAAAGAGTTATAACTATATTTGTTCTTAAGGCAGTAATTAATCTCAGCTTATAGACCTTTCAAATTAAAGGCATTTCATTTCAATTTTAATTTTGCTTTTTCATTTTTATTTGTACATTGTAATTGGTATTTTGACTTGTCATTCTAAATTTGAGAACCAACTACTTTATTTATTTTCACAGGGTTTTATCTTAATAAAGAATTATGTTTTGATATTTTTCTATAATTTTCAATTGTTTAGTTTGTCTTGAAGTTACACGAAATGTGGGGGCGCTGCTTTCTTTGTTTTATTAATTAAATATTTATTTATTTAATTTATTTAGTTTTCTTGCAGTTACCTGAACTTAGGGGGCGCTACTATCGCTACTAATGAAGAATCGGAAAGCCCCGGGGGAAGATGAAGTTACTGTAGAGTTGTTAAAATTGGGAGGAAGAGACATAACACAAAAACTGGCAGGGCTCTTCACAAAGTGCATTAGAAAAGGTGTGATGCCTAAGCAGTGGAATAATGCAATCATAGTTTTGCTGCATAAGAAAGGAGATAAATCAGAAATTGGAAATTATAGACCAATTTGCTTGTTATCCCATATCTACAAGTTGTTCACAAGGGTCATTACTAACAGATTAGAAAGAATACTTGATGAGAATCAACCGAAAGAGCAAGCTGGCTTTAGGACAGGATTCTCAACTATGGATCACCTTCACGTAATATCACAGCTAATGGAGAAGGCAAATGAATATAAAACACCATTATGCCTGGCATTTGTGGATTATGAAAAAGCATTTGACTCCATACAGCATAAGGCAATGTTTCGGGCACAGGAAAGACAAGGCATAGATACCCCACGTATTATGATTTTGAAGAAAATATATGAGCGTGCTACATCCTTTATTAGACTAGACAAAGACAGTAGCAAATTTGAAATCGAGAAAGGAGTTCGACAAGGAGACACAATATCTCCGAAGCTGTTTACTGCTGCCCTTGAAGAAGCTTTCAGAAGATTAGACTGGTCGCAGAAAGGAGTCAATGTGAACGGAGAGTACCTAAACCATTTACGATTTGCAGATGACATTGTGGTCATAAGCCACGATCCCAAAGAATTAGAGGAAAATCTTAATCAGTTATGCACAGTTAGTAAGGATTTTGGACTAAAGATGAATATGGCTAAAACAAAAGTAGTGATGAACAAGTATGCCACGGAAAGGGAAATAATGATTGAAGGAGCAGTAATTGAAAAGGTGGAGTCATATACTTATCTTTGACAAGTTATTAGCTGTAATAATGATAAATGGCTGGAAGTCAAGAGAAGAATAAATTTTGGATGGATAGCATTCAGGAAATATAGTCACATACTGAAGAGCAATATCCCAGTTTGTCTGAAACGTAAAATAATGAATCAATGTATACTCCCCACCATGACTTATGGAAGTGAAACTTGGGCACTCACCAAAAGAATGGAAGAGAAGCTGAGAACTACACAGCGAAGAATGGAAGAGAAGCTGAGAACTACACAGCGAAGAATGGAACGAATCATATTGGGAACCAGACTGTTAGATAAGAAGAGAAACACATGGATTAGGCAGCAAACTCAAGTAAAGGACATTCTTATCAAAACTAAAGAACTAAAATGGTCTTGGGCAGGACACATAGCTCGAAGACATGATGACAGATGGACTGGTAACGGAAAATAACGGAATGGTATCCAAGAGGAGCTAGAAGAAAACCTGGAAGACAAAGGCGGAGATGGATAGATGAAATTCATGAGTTTTCGAGTAGTAAATGGATGGCCAGTGCTCAAAACAGAAGGAACTGGAAAGTTGCTGGAGAGGCCTTCATCCTGCAGTGGATTGAAAATGGCTGATGATGATGATGATGATGATGACTATCGCTCTTTGTTTTATAATAGGTAACTTCTAAAATTCATTCATTTAGACCTTGTTTATACCGGGAGAATGTGTTAAGCTTCAAATCCTATTTATTCCTTTTGTTTTAATTGGTTCCTTTTAATTGACTATTTCGGGTATGTTGGTTTACAATTTTATTATTATTATACCTGTACAGAAATTATCTAGGAGGGTGGCTCATAAAACACTTATTCGAGAATAACAGAGAATAAATATCACAAAATACATAAAATAAAGAGGAAAAATTACATAGATACCTATTTTTGTAAACAAGCTCCATCGGGGGGAGGTTGTCGCTACTGCTACAACTCCACAAGGGGCCATGACTACAAACTGGGAAAGCACCATAAACAATATTCTTGACGTGGTCTTTCAACTACAGAACCGCAGACTGATGATCAGAAGAAAATGTGCCAAGATAATGCGACCTACAATAACTAACCAATGGAAATGCCTTTTACCTGGGAGGAGCTAACTGCAGCAGCATCAACTATCAGAGGAAATAAAAACCCAGGGCCAGACCTGCTAGAACCAGAAATTGCTCTAGCAGGTCTGGAAACCTTTCCAAGGTTTCGAAAGGCAACCTTTCCAACATCTTGGAAGGTTGCCAATGTTAAACTTATTCTACAAAATCCTTCCAAGTCGCCTATCTTCTCAGACTCTTACAGGCCTATAGCCTTGCTGTCCGTGGTCAGCAAGCTCTTCGAGCGCCTATTACATGATCGTCTCCAACATCACTACAATACTGCAGGACGAACAACGCTCAACCAGTTCGGCTTTCGACAGGATCATTCTGCCATAGATGGCCACCAACACCTCCTGGCGAAAGTGGAGAACTGCAACAGAAAATACTTCTTGGTGTTCTCTGTGGACTTCGCTGGGGCGTTCGACACACTTTGGTGGCCGAGCGTCCTGGCCAGACTTAGAGCGGCAAATCTTCCCAGAAACCTCTATCAGACCTTACAGAACTACCTATCCAACAGATTCAAGTAGTGAATGCACCCTATAAAACCCTCTCAAGAAGCATCCACCGGGGCTGCCCGCAGGGTTTGGTCCTGGGACCATTCCTATGGAACGTCGTCGTCTTGGACAGCTTCCTCGTCTCGGACCTTGGAGAAGTGGATGCTCAAGCATTTGCCGATGACCTCATTCTCTCCGTCTCGGCGAACTCAAGGGCAAAACTGGAAGAATCTGCAAACCTGGCCTTGGAGCTACTGCAGGACTGGGCAAAAACAGAATCACCTGAGAATATCACCAGAAAAAAACAACTCAGCCTTCCTGAAAGGGAACGTGGACCTACGATGGCCTCCTCAATTAAGATAAACCAGACGACAATAAAATTCTCCAAAGAACTCAAGTATCTAGGGGTCATCCTAGACCACAACCTATCCTTCAAAAACCACCTACAAAACATCCGAACCAAGATTAGGAAATATGCTGCCCTCGTTGCTAGGGTGGCTCGAAGGGACTGCGGCCTTGGCCGGCATACGCTACATATCTTCTACAAAGCCATATTCATACCTATCATCACATATGCCTCTGGCGTATGGTATCACAAGGCTACTACCGCAGTCAACCGACGTATCATCGACTCAACCCAAAAGATCGATTCTACTATTTACTTACGTGCCTGCAGCACGATGAGCACCCACGCTTTACAGGTCCTGACCGGAGTTCTCCCCCTTGATCTGGAGATTGTGGTCAAAGGATTACTTTACCATCTGGCAAAGGGCACCTCAAGGACTTGTCTCGGACATACAACTGACCCTGCAAATAACCGCACCGCTGAAAAGAAGAGGCTCTACGCTCACCTGCTGCAGGTGTGGCAAGAGAAATGGACAAACTCCCATACAGGGGAAATAACCAGAAAGTTTATACCCTAAGTTCCCAACGTGGTTCTCACCTGGACTCCATGCGGCATACCTTCTCACCGGACATGGTGCCATCAATGCCAAACTTTTCCTTTTGGGAATTGAAGAGGACCCTACCTGTGTTTGCGGCGGTCTGCAGAGCTGGCAACATCTAATGTATGATTGCCAGCTTTATGATGTCCTCCACCACATCCTAATAACAAAGATCCTATATTATCCTAGAGGACGGGAGCACAACATACTGGATACAAAACAAGAGTACCTGGCTTTCTCCTGCTACGCCCAAGAGCTCTTCGCAAGAAGACGAGTGCTCGCTGCAATGGAGCACAACTGAACCCTACACATGACAACCAGGAATAACAACTGAACCTACTTAATAAATGACAAGACCTGACTTGAATAAACTGGACGGGACCTGGTCCCATGAGTGATATCCCAAATGGGAACACCAATACCACTGAAGACCAACCGCAGCTTGCTGCTGGCCATCTTGGCTGTCAAACCATGCTCCTTTGCATGGTCCTATCTTTTCTCCTCTCCCCCGGCAGGGGGAGGGTATAAGGTATAAGGTATAAGGTATGTTAGTGTCTAACGGCTCCTGGGATTTCTCCCATCTCCGCGGGTGTACATTGTATCGGGGCCAGAGATTTGAAGTGTGTGGGGGTCATGTGCTGTATATTGTGTTGTGCCCTTTGTTCCTCCGGTCTATTAGCCGCCGAGCCCCTAGTGGGACCCGACGTTACCACACCATGCCACGGGGAGGCTGACCGGGTGTACCACTGTAGCTAGAGTACTCTGGCGGGTCCTGCCACCTACTTTCCTGGGATTTCAGTGGCTAGGACCAGATTTGAGAATGAGATGATCGCTGTTTCTTGAGCAACGGTTGTAATTTTAACAGAGCGTACGGTTGTTCGCTGATAACTTGTTCTAGGGCCAAATAGGTCGGGCAGTAATTTTGATGTTTTTAGATTTAGACCTGTGGGGAATGCGTGTGTGTGTATATATAAATATATGTATATATACACACACACGCACACACACATATATATATATATAAACTAAAAAAAAAAAAAAAAAAAAAAAAAACGTGCAAGAGAAAAGTAAGGGAGGAAGGCAGAAGACTGGAGGGTAGGAAACAGAAGAAAGGGGCCAATAGGGAAGATGGCCCCTGATGACAGTCTGGCATGCCCAGTGCCTCACCAGAGAGAGGAGTGGGGTGGCGGGTGGACGAAAACCACCACCCCACAAAAAAAAAAAAAATCATTCTGTAAGAGAAAATTGGGGGGGGGGGGGTTAGTAAAAGAACGGATGGCAGGAAACAGAAGAAAGAAGCCGAAAAAAAAAAAAAAATGAGAGAGAGATATACTCCGCAAGTTCAGGGTAGGTACAGCTAGCACGGCCAGTCAGTTGGAGCCGACAACTTGCTGGAAATCCAGCAGTGTGAGTGCTGCTATGGTGGATGGGTCATGTTCAGTAAGGTCTAGTTCAGGTGTCGTCATTGGGACTCCATTTGGTGAGTCTGTGTCGCATCCAGACTGAAGGCTGGTCCAGTAGTCCATCAGAACGAACAGTGGGGGTGGTCAAAACCGGGAGTCCAAGATTGATGGTCAAGTCCAGGGATCGATGCTAGGCCTCTTCTTGATGAGATGTGTCACATCTGGTCGAGATAAGTTTGTCCAGAAATCAATGATGAGGAATTTGTCAAGGTATGTGCGGACCCTGTCTTTTATTGCACTGCTGGTCAAGTCTCGTGCAAGTTGGTCCAAGGCGTTAGCATCCATGGCTCATTGATGCGTAGCAACAATTGGCAGTCATGGTTGTTATGACCTATTGATTCGGATACTAAGGTGGTGGTAGCGCTTTCTGCCTGGTAAATAAGTCCATTGCAAATTGAGTCAGAGCTCGGTAAGTTTCTTCATTCTGTAGGGTGAGGTGTTCTTGATTTTGGTAGTTGAAGCGTAGTTTTGTTATTAGGATCCTCCTGAAATCCTCGTAGATTTCACAGCTGTGGGCAAGGTGCTCCCACGTCTGATCCTCTCCACAGTGGCAGCGGGGTGAGTCTGAAATTCTGAAGTCATGTAGTTTTTTCTGGAAGGAGCCATGTCCAGTGAGGAGGTAGGTAGCATAGAGTCCTGGTGAAAACCAGACAGGTGTGAGGGGGTAGGAGGCCCTGACATCAGGGAGGAATCTTTTGGTGACAGCGCCTTTAGTTGATGTCTGCCATCTTTCTTGCCAGGTGTCTGTTAGATGTTCATTAAGTCTCTTCTTTTCAGCGTTTCTATTATTTGCTGGGTCAGTGGTGAAACCTGCACGCAGGGGAAGGGGACGGTATTTGCCGTCCCCTCACCTCCTTGCCACTCCTCTCTTCGCCTGGTGGGGCATGGGCTGCCCCACTGATTATCTGGGGTCGCCTTCTCTATCGTCCCCATATTTCTGTCTTTTCCCCCCAGCCTTCCGTCTCCCCCCACTCTACCTAATACGCAAGTGTATACCCCACATAACTTAAAATTTAATAATGACTAAATTTAATTGCGTTCACACTAAACTCATTTGGCCTTTATACTCAATTTTCTTAACTCCCACTGAGCGAAAATTTTATTTTATTTTATTATATATATATACTTATATTTGAATAATGTTTGAAATAATTGAAAACTGAATCTTACATTAAAAAAGGGGTAAAGCATATATCAGAGGCAGCAAAGAGCATTTTCCTCTACATGACGCTTGAGATATAAACTTAAGTGAGAATAATGATTAAAATAAATAAAAATGCCAACAGCATGGTAAGTCAGAAGAGCGAAAATTGAGAAATTATACGTAACGATCAAACCAACAGGGAGGGAAGAGAATAAAATTATTCCAGCAGAAACTCTCGAAGATAATGTAGAAAGTCTAAATACAATCAATTAAATTTTTAATAGCCAATTAAATGAAATTTAACGGCGCCCCCTCTGACGGGCACCAGGTCCAAATTTATGTGAAATATCACGAGCAGAGATGTGAACAACTACAATAAAATAAAACAAAAAAAGACTGACCATTATGCCCCATCTCAACAGAGGACCACAAGGCCAATGATGGTCAGGGAATCGCTGCAGTTCGATCGCTAGACAAATCGCAGCAAAGGCGAATCGATCGAAAGATCAGTCCGCCATCCGATTCCCCAGATCGAACCGCCAATGCAGAGGACTTGAATAGGGGTGGTCCTGATGCAGCGAAAATTAAAAATAGGACAGATACGAGCACTCAAATGCAAAGCCACACCACTGACAAAAGTAATCTTAACCAGATTATATAGACGAAAAATGAACTATGGATTGCAGCACAGGCGCAGCGTTAGCAAATCAGCCCACTACTGTTATGTGATATACTTATATTTGAATAATGTTTGAAATAATTTAAAACTAAATCTTACATTAAAAAAGGGGTAAAGCATACATCAGAGGCAGCAAAAAGCATTTTCCTCTACAGGACTCTACATTTTCCTCTACATGATGCAAAAAGCATTTTTCCTCTACAAAAATAAAAAAAATATATATATATTTTAGGTCCTAGCCACTGAAATCTCAGGAAATTAGGTGGCAGGACCTGCCAGAGTAAATATTTCAATACTAGTGCACCTGGTCTGCCTCCACGAGGCATAGTGTGGACAACGTTGGGCCCCAGCAGGGGTCTAGCGGCTAAATGGCCAGAAGAACAACGATACACAACACTACACTTACAAAATCCATACACTTTTAAATCTCTGGCCTTTACAGTGAACTGTCACACCCACAATGAAAGAAACGCGGAGATGGGGGAAACCCCTGGTGCCATTAGACGCGAACACACTATACACTATACCTGTTTTTGTAGTCTGCTGGACCTTATCAGTTAAATATTGATTCAAAGCATATAAAAACTCGAAGTGTATAAGGAAATCGCTGAGCCAAAAAGATGGTTCAATTAGATACTGAATAAACAGTGAATGTATACTTCCTTCATTTGTTGTTCACACTTTTTTTCTTTAGAATTTCTCTGACGCACGTATATTCTTCAGAGAAACTGAATCAACAGAGATTTAATCGTGTACATGTTTATAAACGTTAGCATTTTTAATGTATTGAAAATTTGTAAAGAAATTCAGTCAAATCAAATTATTAAGTTTAATTCAATATTTAACTTTTATTTTCTCATTTTCTCAATTACTTTTCAGAATTATATTTGGACCTAAACTTTCTGGTAGACTCTTGGGAGCTTTGCAGACCAAAGGGGTATATTGTCGTTAATACGCTTTCTGGAACGAACGATTACATGCATGCGTTCGTTTCAGAAAGATGTATGTCGGCTTACCGTTGAACGTTGTACTTGAACATTCTACCTTCTCAGTCGCTTTAATTTTCTGTTTTTCATAGCTACCTTCGGGTTGTCGGATCTCCTTACTCCTCTATTATTCTTGATTCAATAATTTTGTATTATGCCTGCCTCATTGTTAGATGAATTGATAATTCCATTTCTGTTTGCTTTTCCATCTGCAAAGCCATTTGGCAATGCCACATTTTATTAGACTGAAAAAACCTTCCTTTTTTTTCCCTTTCAGATACAGATGATCTTCTTTCAGAAACAGATCCAAAGTTCCTTCTAAGGTTCCTTCGTACTAAGAAGTTCGATGTAGAACGTGCCTTCAACGGCATCAAAAACTACTACAAACAACGGGTTCAACATCCCGAGCTCTGCATATTTCGCGATGTTGGAGATATTCCTCAGTTGGTATACGATTATTTCACAATTCTGCCAAGTCGAGGTCCAGAGGGAGAAACCATATTCATTACAAACTGGAGTATGTATATATAGAATCCTCAGTAACCCTTGTCTAATTGAATTATATAGTAAACTTTATAAATGCAGCAGCCTCGAAAATTGAGAGGAGTAGATTTTAAAATTTTACAGATTATAAAGAGATATACTTAGAGTAGTTTGAGTAGTTTTAGCGGATAAAATCTCAATACATATTAAGGACGCACAACTAAACTTATTTATATCTGTAAGCAGTATAATGATTATCTTGTCTCTCTATCTGTTTCTGCTACCAGCAGGATTTAAACTTCACGATAATACAATCGTCTTAATTCTCAGAGAAAATTAAAATTGCCTTTGTAAGGAGTTGCCATGGCATTGCATAACTTTCAACAGATTCTTTTTGTCATTTTACAAATTTGAAAACTGATTTCGTAGACCGCATAACGCTTCATTTGAACAACTACAATTGTTTTTTTTGCGTGTTGTCACTAGAGGTCACCTGCTACCTAAAGAGGGATCAATTACATCTGAAACCAGCCGTCATAGCAGTCTCTTTCGGGAGTAATTGGTTTAATTGTTTTTTTAAACAAGTGGCCAGTTAACCTGTTGGAAAGACCATCTGTTTGAGAGTAGTGCATTATCAGGACAACTCGCCGCAGGCAAGTTCCTTGTGCTGTGAGAATGAAGACCACTGCATTATCTCTGCAGTTTAAATTCTGCTGGTCGCAAAAACAGATTAAAACAGGAGATGAGTTTGAAAGCATCTTATAAAGCCGGAAATGGCTTTTTTTTCAGGGATGCGCTGATAAAAGGACATATAATGATAATTGACAAAGGAAGTATAATGGAAAATGACAATTCTTAAAGACAAATGCGATCATTAGCTCTTTTATCAATTATTTTTTAGTACATAACATTCAGAAAATTATTTTTTTTATTTGAAAAGAAATATAAAAACGAATGTTAAATAATAGAACAAATTTCAGGAGATGGCTTTCACTATCCGCCTCACGTACAAATGCTCTGCGTGTCAGGGATTTTGGAAAAGTGGCAACTGTAGGGAACATTCGTTCGCTCAATTAAAATAAGAAAGAAAGGCTAAAAATTGGAATAGTTAAATACATAGTACTGCAGAATAGAAGTTCTGCATTTAATATCAATTCTTATAATAGAAGAACTCTTTATTGCATACAAAAGTTCAGTGTTGGCATTCGAGGTCAGCGGACGCGCTTAGTCAGGGCTCCTCAGTTAAGTGGTTTACTTTTGGACAGTGCTTTTGAATATTTGGTTTATTTAGATATTGTTGGATTATTTTGTTATAGGTTTTCCTGTAACAGTTTGATTTTAATAATATTATAGATATAATTTTTTAAAGTTAACTTTTTCATTGATATTCATTTAATTTTATAATGGTAGTTACAAGATCTGCCTTAAACACGTCACAGGGTATCGTGACTCACACGGAAGTGGCCGATGGCGATTTACAGGTGAGTCATGATTTAATTCGTTGTGGAACCTGTGGAATGTTTTCCAAGGTCGACCTGGTGACTAATCCTACCTCACATGGGGATTCTTTTCTTTGTGATCGATGTAAGGAGTGCACCGATCTTAAATAACAATTTGTTGTACAGATGGAACAATTTGAGTCCCTGAAAAAACGGGTGCTTGCCCTCGAGAATAATGCATCTGGAAGCTCGTCAGGGACTCAAGACTCCAGCAATCTACCAAGTGATGCACACCCGATTCGAGCCTCAAAACAGAAAAACCAAGTGCAAACTACTCTGGTTAAAAAGGACTTTGCTTTATTGCTTTATTAGGAAACTCCATTGTCAGGGAAACAGGGAATATTTTTTGTAATAGGATAGGTGGAGTAGAACCAGGGTATATCTGCTGGGAGCAACTATTGATGATGTCACCAACAGATTGTCAGATTTTAAGGGAGGTAAAGAGAATATTATTATTCATGTGGGGACTAATGATATTCAACGTACACGATCTGACGATTTATTGGAAAAATACAGGACCATGCTAAGGAAATGACGCGAGCTAGGCCATAATGTCTATGTGTCTGCAATTCTGCCCAGACACGATAGGAGGGATTATATGTTAAGAGCCTTGTGGATTAACTCAAGACTTGAAGGAATCTGCAAGGCTTTAGGGGGGAAATTTCTATCAGCATGGCCCACACTTCTAGGTAGAAGGAATTTGTTTTGTAGAGACGGGATACACTTAAACAAAGGTGGTGCAAACGTTTTTGCCAGTATTATTGAGGATACCTTAAAGGTTCAGGGAAACTGCTAGCTAGGGGGGATGTGGGTAACACTGACACGCGTTTATCTGATACTATTGGTCAAAGTAACTCTTGCACATACCTGAAGAGTTCTTATCTGTTACCCCAACTGGACATATTATCTAGATGTTCTGGGGGCAGAAACGTTTCACGTGAGTGGGTAGCTAATATCAGGGAAGAGAGCCTAAAAAACTTCAAGGGTTGTGTTAGTGTTGTTAAATATACAAGAACAGTAAATCTTAATTGTTTATACAGTAACGTTAGAAGTGTCGTCAATAAAATGAGCGAATTCGAACTGCTGGTTAAAACAAGTAACGCGGACATAATAGGGCTTACAGAGACGTGTTGCCACCCGGAATTTGGGGATGATGAGTTTAAGTACGGCTTGTATAATGTATTTAGGAAGGATAGGGTAGATAGAAGGGGTGGTGGGGTAATGCTTCTTATCAGAAGCAGACTGAGTGCGACGATAGCTTTCCCGGATTCAGACATTTCACATGCTAGTATAGAGTCTGTATGGTGTGACATAGTTGGAAACAAAGGTATAATGCGAGTAGGAGTAATCTACAGACCAGGTGATTGTGAAGATTATGACAAAAGCCTCTACTTGCAAATGGAATGGGCAAATAAGTGTCAATGTCTTATTATGGGTGATTTCAATTTGCCTCTAATTGACTGGAGTAAATGGGAAGGAAACTCGACATGGCGAACAAAATTTTTAAATCAACTAGATGACTGTTATTTGTATCAACATGTCAGAGAAGGTACTAGAGAAAAGAATATCCTAGACCTCATCATCACACATGAATCAGATGACATAACAGGGCTGACAGTAGAGGAACCAGTAGCAGGAAGTGATCACGGAGTTCTACGGTGGATGATGACGCGAGAGGTAGCAGAAGTAAAAGGCAAAGGAATGGGTTTTAATTTCAGAAAAGGAAATTACGATGCCCTAAGGTACTACATGGTCTCTGTTAATTGGGTAGATATCGTGCAGAAAATGAATACATTTGAACTGTGGTACGCTTTTAAAACATTAATCACAGATTCCTTGAATTCGTATATACCATTAAAAAAATACTCCACGAGGAGGGTTCCAAGTTGGATGAATAGTGAAGTTGCCACATTACTTGAGCAGAAAAAGGTGGCATAGAAAGGTTACAGAGCAATAAAAAGTACTGAAGCCTATGACAGCTACAAGGTGATGTGTAATAGAGCCACAGAAAAGGTTCGACAGGCAAAGGCAGTTTATGAGAAATCACTAGCAAACAGAGCAAAGAGGGGGGGATAAAAAATTCTTCACATATATAAATGCCAAGATGAGCAGGACAAACCAGATCGGCCCTTTACGTAAGGGAAAGGGGATAGTATTAAATACACCAGCTGCCGTTGCAGATGAACTCAACAGTTATTTTGCATCGATATTTACAAATGAAAAACCTTTTTTGGCAATGGGAAATTGTGGGAGCGAAGTTAAAAAATATGTAATTAATGATATTGAAATTTCGCAAGCTTATTTAATGAAAAAACGTTCGAGTCTACAGACCAGTAAGGCTCCTAGAGTTGATGGAATATACCCTATAATCTTAAGAGAGGCGGCAAGTGAGTGCATTGAACCATTGAGCTAATTATGCGAGCATCACTAGACTCTGGGGAGATTCCGTTGGACTGTAAAAGTGCCAATGTATCTCCCATACATAAGGGTGGCTCTAAAAGTGAAGTTGGAAATTATCGACGAGTCAGTCTGACTTCAGTAGTAGGGACACTTATAGAGGTAATGATCAAGGGTGGAATTCAGGATCATTTGGATCGAACTAAAATTCTCAAGGATACTCAGCATGGTTTTGTAAAGGGAAAATCATGTTTAACAAATCTGGTTCGCGATTTCGAAAGGGTCACTCACGAGCTGGATTTAGGGGATAATTTCCACATTGTTTATTTAGATTTCTGCAAAGCTTTTGACTCAGTCCCACATGAGCGGTTGCTTTATAAGCTGGAACAGGTTGGAATCACTGGGAAAATCCTTAGATGGATAGAAGGATGGCTTCAGGGCAGGAGGCAGAGGGTTGTGTTAAATGGCTACTCCTCAGATTGGGTTGATGTAAGAAGTGGGGTTCCCCAAGGATCAGTATTAGGACCACTGTTGTTTTTAATTTTCATAAACGACATTGATGAAGGGATAGAGGGTGTGATGTCTAAATTTGCAGATGATGTTAAAATTGGTAGAGTAGTTAATGATCACTGTCTAGCTGAGCTTCTTCAGAGAGAAATAGATAGACTTGAGGAATGGTCAAAAAATGGCAGCTATGCTTTAATCCAACAAAGTGTAAGGTATTACACATTGGAAATAGTAATCCCAAAATAATTTATTCATTTGGTGGAGTTCAACTAAACCCGGTACTGGAGGAAAGAGACTTGGGTGTTACGATACGGTCAGACATGAAGTTCTCTGAGCATTGTAACCAGGTTGCAAGGAAGGCCCATGGTGTCCTATCGATGATCTATCGAACTTGCAAAAGTTCGATAGAACATCGATAGGGACGTGATAATCCCATTATATAAGGCTTATGTTAGACCACACTTGGAATACTGTGTTCAAGTAAAGAAAGACATCGAGCTTCTTGGAAGGGTGCAAAGACGGGTAACTCGTCTGGTGAGATCGGCAAAAGGGCGTCCTCATGAAGAAAGACTTCGAATATGTGGGTTCCAGAGTTTGGAAACTGGACACCATAGAGGAGATTTGATTGAGGTGTTTAAGGCTCTGAGAGGCATCAGTAAAATGAACGAGGACGACATTTTCAAGATTATAAATGATGCTAGAACTAGGGGACATAAATTCAAGCTACGGTGCGGGGAGATGTTTAGATTGGATTGCAGGAAGTTTTAGTTTAGCCAGCGAGTTATAAATTACTGGAATAAGTTGCCTTCATGGGTGGTAGAGGCCAACAGTTTCGGGAAATTCAAAGGTCATCTGGATAGTACTTTTGGGTAAGGGAAGCGCATAGGATGATAGGTTTAATTTACTTTTTTTTTATTAATTATTATTATTTTATTTATTTATTTATTTTTTGTTTTTTTTATCATTGTTTTGTTCGGATATATTTTTTTTTTTTTTTGGCTGGTGCAGCATAAGCCATAGGCTTTCTTGCCTCAATGCGGCCATTAATAATACTAATACTAAAAGGCAGACGCCGTACACAATATCCTTCATGGCTACAAGCCGGGGCTTTACAGGAGAGGCTAATACAACATAATAAACAAGGATGATATATGGGAGAAAAAAAATACAAATATTATAACTAATTATACAAGTGTAGGATTACACATTGGAGAAAAAAATGACAAATTTACATATGAAAACATAAAAATAACAGCATATTATCGAGTTAAATTATTCTCCAGGAGCAGGCCTTTTACAGTTCTGGAGTTGTCTGAGCTGGTGCAGTTAGAACAATGTAGTGATGGATCCATGGCAGTGATGGACAGGTCTTAGTGTAAGAACTATTCTTACATATATTTTAGGAATTTATAATTTATTAAATTTTGATAAATATCTAAGTTAGAAACAGACAAGCACTCAGCAGATTTGCTTTTGCTGTGTACTTTTCAATAGTGAGAGATTAGCGTGACAGCAGGATGGGCGCTGACCGGACTGTAATACAATGGGTAGGCCAGAGTGACGCAGTTCGTGTGTACAGAAAAAAGGGCTGTGGCCAACTGATGGTAGCAGGGGACAAAAGAACGCCCACACCCCTAGAATGGGTTCGGACTCCATCCAAAGGGCAGACCCAGATCAGAGAGCTCACCGTGTTCGAGTGGTAAACAAAGTCCAAACAGGCCGACACGGGAGGCACTCTCAATAATTTCACAGGCGGCGTCTCCTAAGGAAGCGTGCAGAAGAGGTAAAGAGAAATGGTCATCCCAAGGATAGTTCTTCAGATTGCTTAGCGCCCGGATGTTCTCGACACAAAGAAGGGAGCTCGACCTGCTAGACGGGGGTCGGGACGACGTCGAAAAAAATGAGCAAATGAAATTAAAGATGAAGAGGAGAGATAACTAATGATTGGACGAAAAATAAGCGAGAGTTGGAAACAAAAAGCTGATGCAGGAAGAAGCCGGAGCGAGAGCCAGAGCCAGAGCCCGAGAGTCAGTGTCCCGAAACCTGGAAGGAAAGAATCTGGAGAAAATTCCGGGCAGAGGCGTGAGACTGGCGGAAAGATATTTTTGGGAGTGCGGGAAACGCATATAGAAAGTTCCTTAAAAATGATAGTATAGTGGGAAAAATAATAGCAAAAAAAAAGGGCGGAAGGGTCAGAGTAAGGAAGGTCGTTCGAGTTATCCACGGAGGGCTAAAAGCAACAGTCCTGGAGAAAGATCCTGTGCGCGATAAGAACGTCTGAGGTCGAACCGGCAGCACATCTAGTGAGTCTGCGGTGGCCAACCCCAGCGAGGAAATAGCGGAAGAAGCAAAAGAAAGAAAACTCATCCAGGTGGTAGAAAAGGAAAGCAAGTAAGTTTATGTAGAATATTTATTAACAGAAACGGTGTTACAAAGAAATAAACGAAAGAAACGGTAATGGACAGGACAGTCAGTAAAGAACTGAAACCAGATGAACACTATATTGTTAGTGATAGAAATTAGAGTCAATAACTAGGGAGAAAGAGAGATAGAAAGTGTGTGAGTGTTACTCATCTGTGATTAGAAGTATTTGAAAAATAAGGAAAGTTGTTAAACCTGAAAAAGGTCAAGTTCATGGAATGTATAACTAGCAAGAACAGTGTATAATATTTATTCTGTAGAAATTCAGTAGAACATTCCTCTCTAGAGTATATAGGATGAAGATGAAACTTAATTGAATTACCCCTTGTATATTAATAATTAGTGGTTTGTAAGAAATTGGATATTATGAATTATACAGTGTGTTTAAATATCTTGTATAAACAAGTAAATAAATCTAGTTTGTTTTATCATGAGCTTTATGTGTGATATTGACACCAAGCATTAACTGTAAGTCACGGGAACTGTTCTAGCACGGGGAGATAATAACACAGATAAGAGAAAATTAGTATTTCCTCCAACTTGGATCTTCTGATACAAAAACCTTAATGACAAAGGAGTGAGTAAGAAGGGGCGCCGATTAACTGCGCAGCGGATAGCTTGTGGGTCTTGGAAGGGAAGAGAGGAAACCCCCCTTTGCTTCAAGAAAGGTTAGAAAAAAAATAAATTTCTTAAGCATCGGCCTAATGAAGGTTCGAAGTAGGGATGAGATAAGTAAAAGGATAATAAATCATAGAGTTTGATATCAAAAATATAAAAATCATTCAATTCTTCTCCCCTCCCACACTAGTCGCCGTCCAAGAAGTGTATGAACTGCAGCATTTGCACGGGCAAGAACCGATCGGATAACTTTAACCGGTGTGGGGTGTCCTGAAAGACTGGATTGGCCCTAAGGCTAGGGCTAATCCAGTCCTTCAGGATTCTCCATCCGCAGTTATCTCAGAAGTCTAGTTCAGAAATAATGACAACCATCATTTGACAGCAAAGGCGAGTCTTCTCTCATGAATGATGGCAGGAAGACGTTTGATGTTTAGAGCTACCGCCATTTATTTAATTATATAATTATGTATTTAATTATATATGTATGTATATTTAATTATTTAATTATCATATGTATTTAATTATATAATTCTTATCTAATTAAATACAATCTTCGCACATAAACATTTTGGATATATACGTAGATGCAATAAAATTTATCCACATTCATACGAGTTCGCCTCGTGGACAGAGTCACTGATACAACCGAATTGTACTCACTTCGACGTCGTTAATATCAATATTACTTATTCTCCACATGTTCGTGGTTATGAAATTTAAAGAAAATTTCATAACCACTGTATTCTAGTATTCGAGTGTCAACCCGGGTCGCAATGGGACAGGCATTTGCATTCACTACAGCTTGAGCCCACCTGACCTGACCTGAGTGCAAATTTATAAACCTTTTGAATTCATGTCTCCTTTCAACTAACATAAAAGTCTTATACCTCCCTCCTAATATTATTCGAAATGTGAAAATTTATTAATTATCATAATGGGGACTAAAAGCAAACCAAAACAACTGTTAAGATATAAAAACAATTATTTCATATTTAAATATTTCCAAACGTACATTAATGTGTTATTAATGTACTTTTCTATTTTGGTTGCTGCAAAAGATAAAACACAATGAATGTTGCAAGCAATATCAAGTCTGTTGCGCTGCTTTGCTTTTATAGCCAGAAATGCAGAGAAACCAGCTTCACAAACCTACGAGTTTGAAAATGGGACAATGACAATCAAAGCCTATTTACTTGTTTTGTTGTAAATTGGAAGATAGTTTACCCAAAAATTCTCCAACGCATTTTTTTCGAAGTTGTCTTTGGCAACTGAATCAAACTTGAGTTCCAAAAACTCCTCCTCTGTATCTTCTGGTAAATATTGAACAACAGTGAGAAAAATGTTCTTCTCACAAGTTTCCAAATAGAATTTTCAGTCACAACATCAGGCAAATATCGTCTGAAGACAAATTAAATGGTATTTTATTTTTTCTTGTGAATCGTTTTCAAGAGTTTAAGAGTTTCATCACGTCGAAAAAATGAAGCATTTCTTTTTAGCACGAAACCCTGAATCCATACTTGATGGCTTTCATCAAGAAGCAGAAGGCCTACCGGAAATGGCAGAAAACTCAACTTCCCTCAGACCGTTCCATCTTTAAGAAAGAAAGAGCTTGCTTCTTGAAAAAGAAAAGGCAGGTCCTTAACCAAGCTGTTCTCAATAGGTTGAAGAGTGGTAGAAGGATCCTTTCACATCATCATCATCTAGCCATTGATAAAAAGCTTGTCCAGGAATGGGCACAGTTCAACATACTGCAGGCAGATTTTCCTGACTCTGATTCCTCTCTCTCTCAGGAGGACTGGTTACCTAGGGCATACTTGTCTGAAATAGAAATAACTAGAGAGACCCTAATTGATGTCATCAATAAACTACCCAACAAAGCCACTGTAGGTCCAGATGGTTTCCCACTCTTTATTATCAAAATTTGCAGCCCATATATAATCGACCTTCTCCTTCACCTTTTCCGACAAATTCTGCAATCTGGAATAGTTCCTTCAATTTGGAAAACCTACCATGTTAAGCCCATTCCAAAGATCAAGAAACCCAAATCTCCTAAAGACCTGCGACCAATATCCATCAGTTGTTCTTTACTCAAAATTTTTGAAAAAGTAATTCAGCCAACAATTGCCCAGCATTGCTTTGCACACAGGCCCGAGTACCTGCATACCGTTCTACAAAGGAGATCGACAACTACCAATCTTCTTGATACCCTCTTCAGAATTCAGCGCACCCTTAACAACAAATCACAGATTGATATCATATTCCTCGACATAAAATCGGCTTATGACAGAATACACCTCCCAGCTCTTTTTACCATTCTGAAACACTACTTCGGCCTGGCAGATACCTTACTTCAAATTTTGAAGTCTATTTTACTTCCTAGACATCTGTCTGTGACCCACAATGACTTTCAAGTAACTATTGACGTCTCAAGAGGCATCCCACAAGGAAGTGTACTGTCAGCTATCCTGTTTGCAGCAGTTTTGGAGCCTTTCCTTGCTCAGAATCCGAACTTTGTCTCTTATGCCGACGATCTGAAGTTCTACGTGAGCTCAGATCATAGTCATCAGATTCAACATATCAACGAACAAGCTTCTAGGCAGATATTAAGCTTGGAAAGTTATCTTGCCACAATTGGGCTGCATCTGAGCCCTTCCAAATCAGCGCAACTGACGATAACCAAGAAGAAAGTCAAAAATGATATCCAAATCTTTGTTAGTGGGGAACCGGTGCAAAAGGTGACCTCTCATACTGATCTTGGCCTCACCTGGGATGTTGGTCTCACTTTTCAGCCTCACTTTGCCAGGATGAGGCAGAAGACGTACGCTGCTCTTTGGGCAGTGCGTCAAGAACTCGTTGGTGTGCATCAGCCAGCGCTGCTTGTTCGGCACATCCTGAGGTGTATTTCGCCGATTCCTCTCTATGCTTCAGAAATTTGGTCATCTGCCCCTGCCTCATACCTTCAAAAGTATCTCAGTTTAGAGTACTGGTTGCTTAGATGGATGAACAGGGTGGTAGGCCACCCCCTAACTATCTCCAGATCTATCCTACAAGCAAATCTGGGCACCACTCCCTGGAGACATATCATCATGACAAAAAATGTCTTCACGCTCGCACGGCTTCTAACGAGGCGAATTGATGCTCCATCGGTATCCACATTAATCTCTGGCCCGAGGAGAGCAAGGGGGGAGCACCCCGACTCCTGTCTTCCTGTACGTCTTACGCTGTCAAACATTGATTCCCTGAGGAACATGTTTCCAGCCAATTGTCTTCGGATCTTCAATAAATTTAGGATCCACCCTGATAGGTTCTGTGAAGACAAGCCCTACAGGAAGGAAATCCTGAAGAACTGCTACCAGATTATGAAATTATAATACTCACCTGCTCCTGGATATGACAGACTGTTGGTTTTTTTTTTATTTTTTTTTTTTATATTACTGTATATCTTGTATATTATTGTATATTTAATCCTGTAAATGTCTCGGGTCGAGCACGCATGTACTCTTGTTTATTGTGCATGTGTTCCTCGCACCTTAGTCTGTAAATATTTACACCCTTCTGGCACAGAGCCGTCCCAGGGTGACCCAAGGTTTTTTAGGAAATAAACTGATTTAATAAATAAAATACTTCAATTTTGTCTATACATAACAGCAATACATGAAAATGAGCCATGATGGTGGTATCTGACCCGTCAGTTTCAGATTTAACGTGTTCAGAGTTTCAAATATATCTGCCAAATATGCCAAACTCAGTTGAAAGCTTTCATTTTTTAATGCTGGAAGCAGTTGGGCCTTATCTTGACATTCCAAAAATACGGCGATTTCTTCCTCCAGCTCATAAACCCGACCAAACATATTTTCCTTCGAAAACCAACGAACCTCAGTAAGGGACAGAAGAGCTTTGTGATCTGCATTCAAATCTTCACAGAGCAGAGAAAAATAAAGAGTAAAAAAAATATTGAGTTGAATGCATTGCATTTCGCATAATTCCTTAAAGCAGAGGTTGAGATCTTCACGCATAACGCTGGGCAGGGTTATAGAAGCCAACCCTTGACGTTCAGGGCTAACCCCAGAAGGGTTAGCCCACTGTGTCCACCCGAATACAGTGCATCCCGGAAACAGAGGAGTCTTTTTCTTTAATTTTTGCCAAAAAACCGTAAAAACACTGCAATTCCCTGCAAGTGAATGATGACAGCAATCAAGATGGCAGGAATTATCGGGGAGCAGAAGAAAGAGAGAGAAGACGTTTTCCTTTCCTATAGATTAAGCTACTCACGTTTCTGACGAAAAAGAGCATGTTCCGTTCTCCTGAAACCAATTAACTGTACTGCGGTGTAGAAAGAGCTCTTATAGAGTCCTCTCACTTCATGGGAAGTATTAGTAATAGTATCAGTAGTGGCAACGATGAAAGAAAACAAGCTTATAAACCGAGACCATTAGTTGGTCTCAGGAATAGATGGCAAAGTCCATCTCCCCCCTCCCCCCGAAACTCCTGTTTATTTTTTTTTTTCTTCATGAAAACAGGCAAACTGATCAGAGAACACACGAAATTCGTTCTTCGATGGCCCTCATATGACACTTTATACAGTACTGGAATTACCGCGGCGTTATTCTTTGTCGTGTCCGAGTGGAAGCCGCCAATATGACCAGCATGTTTCGAAGAGATTGAGTTTTTTTTTTATTTATTTTGGATAATCCTCATAATTCAGTAGTTTTCGACCTTTTTTTTTTTAATAACGGCATCCCTAAGTAATTTATTTTATTTTGTGGCAATCGTACTCAACTTTTCTATCTGTTAGATCCGATTCTCTCCCTCTCATTTATACACCCTTGAACTATTTTTATAAAATTTTCAGCTGCTCGAAAAACAGAAATCAATCGGGACTTTGACGTATTGTCTGTTTAACATTAGATATATATAATATTTGTATTCTTTGTATAGAGGTACTAAATGAACATCAATTATAGATCATCACAAAATTAAAAAGATACCGTACACTTTTTTATAATGAAATAAATATATACGAGTAAATTAAAAAAAAAAAAAAATTAAGTATCTGAAACCCAAATAACGTGGCACCCTTGGAATATTGTTGCGGCACCTGGTTGAAAACCACTGTTCTAATTACTAATTTCTTCTCATTTTATTTATTTTAGATTACTGTAATCATGAAAACTTTGATTTCAACTCCGCGTGTCACGCAATGGTTGCGATGATCGAATGGGACCTCGAAAACGAATGTACCCAGATCAATGGACTGATTGCGGTTTCTGACTTGAGGGATGTAACCTGGATGAAGTTTCAAAGTCATGTTGGACTTCGCGCTGCTTTAAAACTGGTAAATATATCGATGGTGAGTTGAAATTTAATTTTGTTAACACATCAATGGAATGATTGTGCTTGTTCAGTAACGTTTTAACGATATTTCCTAAAATATTTAAATATTCTTCTTAGAAATAACGTAAAACATCTTTAAAGCCTGATATTTCCAATTAAGCTTGCTTCTGATTATTTTGTTTTCTAACTGCATTGTTATCACGAAATGGGTGTACTTGGTAGGCATTAAAGAGACCTGCCTAATACCTCTTACTTCCATCTTTTTCCCATGTTACATCCCATACACATCTTGGCATGGATTCCCCAAAGTGTTACAGAGTGTCCCATAGTACAGCTGCCTATGCATTGCACATTGCATCCAGAAATTCCGCCATTGTCAGGTGTATGGTCCTAGCATCAAATGGCCTTTCCAGTAGGTTTCAAATATGCTCATTTGGGCTGCGATCGGCTGAGTTTACCGGCCATGGGAAGTCGGAGAATTCGTTTTCATGTTCATGAAACCAGTAAGCAACCTGTCGCGGATTTGTGACATGGTGTGTTGTCTTGTTGATAGACGCCGGGGTTGTCTGGGTGCATTGTTATCACGAAATGGTGTACTTGGTACGTGATGACGTTAAAGTAAACGTTCCCATCTAGTCATTGATTAATGGTGATCAGAAGACCCACACCATACTACTAAAACAGTCCAAAACTACCATCGTTTCCAGGCTGCCGGTACACCTATCAGTATAACAGACTTGGAAACCGGATTCATCAGATCAAGCAACAAGATATCCACATGTCGATAGCCCAATGGTCGTGCTGATATGCTCATGCAAGGAGCAGTTTCTTGAGTATCACAATGAGCGTGGGTACCCTTGACGTCCGTCGACTTTCATAACAGACATACGAACTAATGACCGGCGCATAATCCATGCGGATATTGGTCTTGCTGTTCCTAACTTGCATGGCTAGCAAGGCCGCTATGCTGCTGTGTTACTGGACAAGACACAAGACTCTCACCATGGCCGTTGACCACACGTCGCGGTCCCAAGTGTGATCTTTGACTGGCTGTTGGTTGTTGTTGTTGTCGTTTAGAATTTTAGGCGCATTAACAACTTAAACCCCACTTACGGGAAAAATCCATGCTACCTTCGTCTGAGACCGACTAACTCAGCCACATTGTGAAAATGAACCATAAAAATTCCTCGCATCATTGACGAAATTTGAACTCAGGTCTTTTCCACCCAATGTGGGGAGGACGGTGATTATACCAATTCTACTACCCACGAGGGCACTGGTTGTAGTACTGCTATTGAGCAGTCACGAGTCTACCGTAAAACCACTGAATGGCAGCACTCATCCATGTTAGCTGTTTCGAGAAGACACTGGCACTTGCGTTTCTTGACCCCACAAACAGCCCTCGTGGGTAGAACAGTTGGTAGGATCGCCATCCTCCCCAAACCGGGTGGAAAAGACCTGAGTTCGATGATGATACTGATGAGCAAAAGAGAATTAGGTTACAAAATTCTTGTTATGTTGGAGATAATGATATACAATTGTTTACGAAGAGTGATTTACCGAAGATATGTTCAACATTAAATGCAAATAAAACTCCAGGTATGGATTTGATAGAAATTAACTGTATAATTAAGTTGATTGAATGTTACCCTGAGATTTTAATGGTTATGTACAATAAGTGTTTATTCGAAGGGTGCTTTCCAGGGTTCTGGAAAATAGCCCTTTTAAAACTTTTACATAAACCAGGTAATGATCTAAAGTGGTGATCCAAGAATCTATAGGCCTATATCACTATTAGGAAATTTAGGCAAGATTTTTGAGAGAGTGTTGCTGTTAAGCTTTCAGTATTTGTTTGTTAAATTTAAACTGGAATTTCCATGTCAATATGGATTTAGGAAAGTCCACTCAACTGAAGATGCTATAAATTCTTTGGTTGATTACGGTAAGCAATCAGAAAGTAAATATGTACTAGCGTTATTTGTAGATTTTGAAGGTGCTTTTGACAAGGTGTGGTATGAGAGCATTTTGTGCTCTCTGAGGGGAATAAACTGCCCTCATTTACTGTATCAAACTCTAAGAAGTTACTTAAGTGGAAGGAGAATTCAAGTTTGCTCACAATATTTAATGTTGTGAGCAAAGTTGAATGATGGGAAAGGTAGTACATGATTTATATAAATGGGTATCTTTAAACAAACTTAAGAATTTGGATAACAAGGCAGTCATGATATTGCTAAAAGGCAAATTGGATTATGGAAGGCCACCTAAATTAATGGGAAACAAATTCCTTTAAAATCACAAGTGAAATACTTTGGTATTTTACTTGATGATAAGATAACATTTTTCCGTACCTTGATTATATTAGTAGTAAGATTAAGAAATTTACGTCGGTAGTTATTAGAATTACCAAAACTGAATGGGAAAAGGGTATTAAGTTTATATTGTATGGCGGTACTTCTGCCTATAGTAGTGTATGCAGCATCAGTATGGTTTAGACGTAATAATAACGTTAAATTTAGACAAAAATTATTATCTTTACAGAGAGTAATGATGTTGACTTCAATTAGAACATGTAAGACCGGGTCAACAAATGCTTTACGAGTTATAGGAGAGGTACTGCCATTAGATCTAGTAGTTGTTTATAGAACATTCTGTTATTTCTTGAGGAAAAAGAAAAGGTTTAGTTTTTAGGGGATAAATTTTGTTGAAAACGTTGAAAAAGAAATGATTATTAGAAAGTTATTAGAAATGTGGCAACGTCGATGGGAAACAAGTGTTACTGGAGAAGTTACTAGAACTTTTATTCCCAATGTGAAATTTAATTATAATGTTAAAGATAAGAAGTGGTTTTATCCACATATGGACACATCGTTTTTAATGACTGGACATGGGTCACTAAACCAAAAATTGTTTTATTTTAGGTTAGTAGACCAACCTTATTGTAGATGTTCACTGCCTGAGACGTGGGATCATGTCCTCTTTGATTGTCCCATTTATGATGACTACAGAAGGAATTTAATGCTCGCTGTACCACACCCTGTCAGAGGGCATTTACTCTCATGCCCTCTGCCTATCTTGGTATAAACAAGACAGGCAGAAAAAAGGAGGATTATTTTAAATTTTGATTTATTTTATTTTTATTTTTTTATTATTACTGTTTATTTATTTATTTTTATTACTATTATTATTTTTTTTTTTTTTTTTTTGCTGGCACTCAGGTGGGGGATGCTGGCGCCCACCTGTTTAGCACTGCCTCAGGTAGGTGCGGGGTTGGAGCTGATTTTCACAATGAGGCCGATAGTCGACCCAGGTCCGGCTCTATTTGTCGGGGACGGTCACCAGGAATCAGCTGCCTGGGAGTAGGCTGCTTCGTGGTGGCAGGGTGGCCTGGATGCAGCATACATGGCACACTGTATGCTGGCATGCGCACTGCATGGTATGTATTTGGGCCTCTACTCAGAGTTTGTTGTAGATAGGATTCGGGGATGGATTTGGGGCCACCGAAAAAAGAACATACACAGATAGATAGATATGTAAGGCGGCTCCCAAACGCTAGTTAAACTCCGCCGTGGTACACTGTGATGTTACAAAAACTCTGCAAAAAGGCCAGAAATGTGTGTAATGTTTGTGCCGTGTTTGTCATGTTTAGTTTTTTTCTGCCCGCTTTGCTATCAGGAAGCAACAGGCACCAGGGGTGATGCGTCCTGATATCCGTCTACGCCGCGAAGAAGCGGCCACAACTGAGCGCCAACCGCAGCAAACCTCGAATGTCAAGTACTGAATGTCGAAATCATTCAAAATATCAGTAAATAAAATTAAATTTAAAAAGAAAA
The DNA here is from genome assembly GCF_048544385.1 of Mastigoproctus giganteus. Classification (NCBI taxonomy): domain Eukaryota; kingdom Metazoa; phylum Arthropoda; class Arachnida; order Uropygi; family Thelyphonidae; genus Mastigoproctus; species Mastigoproctus giganteus. Next base: position 8,857,119 of record NC_143585.1, on the reverse strand, counting down.
GAAAATTTAAAGATAAAAATAAGTAAACATAAATAAAATAAAATAAAATTCAGCAAAAATAAAGATAAAAATAGGTTAATAAAATGTAAATAGATAGATAGTATCATTGAGAATACCGTAAGAGTTCAGGGATACAGCTAGTTGAGGGGGAGAAAAGTAATTTAGATCCGCGTATCTGATAATATGGGTCAAAGTAATGCTTGCACTCACCTCGTGAATTCTTGTTTGCTGCCACAACATCCAATGTTCATAATATGTTCTGAGGGTACCAATGTTTCAAATCAGGAGGAAGATAAAGTTGGGACACAAACCTAAGTAACTTTAAGGGGTGTGTCAAGGTAGTAAAGTGCAGAAAAATATTATTCAACTCTGACTTCAATAATGTCAGTGTGATGTCAATAAAATGGCTGCATTTGAATTCTTGGTTAAGACAACTAATGCTGATATAATAGGGCTAACAGTAACGTGGCGTCAACCGAAAATTGGAGATGATGAGTTCCACGACGCTATGTATAATGTGTTTAGGAAAGATAGTAAGTGTGGAGGGGTCATTCTTATCAAGAGCAGCCCGAGCGCGAAAAGATGTATTTCTGAGTCTGAAGACACGTCTGCCAGCATAGAACCTGTGTGTGAGAGTGAGTTGGAAGCAAAGGAGCAATGTGAGTGGGAATAATATGCAGTCCGCAAGATTGTAAAGAATATGACGAGAGTCTTTACATGCAGATGGAATAAGCAAGCAAGCGTGAATGCATTATTATGGGTGACTAAAATCTGTCCCAGATTGATTGGAATAAGTGGGAGGGATACTCACCATGGGGAAAATCTTTTTTTAAATAAACTGGTCCTCATCATCACTAACGTGATGACAGCTGATTCAGCTGTCATCACAAATTTTACACCTCTTACGATAGACCAATTCACAATCAAATGGAATCCGCATTCAATTTTTAAAGATGGGCTGATTTTTATAACATGACTATAAATATAACACAATGGAATTTCTTTTCATCTCATTTTCCTAAGAAAAAATTAATTCAATTTTCATATACCTTTGACCATCAACCAATCAAAAGTTTCCATTATATATGATTGAGGAAATAGGTTTTGTAAATAGCTTCTTTTCTGGATTCTCATTAAAGAATACTGAGCTAACGCTAAACTTATATTCGGCTTTAATTATCCCGGTATTAGAATTCTTTTGCCCTATCCGGTTTCTACATTCTTCCTGTTTAAGAGGCAAACTGGGGAAAAAATGCAAATACAAATTTGTACGTACCTTAAAATATTACTTGGACGAGATGATCCTCCAATCCTCACTTATCACAGTCATAAACATCACTCTTAACTCGCCAAATATAATATGAAACCCCCATTTGTTAGAAGTTACACTCGAGATTTGAGATATACTGTATTTACAAATTTATACATGGATATAGTAAATGTTAAAAAAGCTTCCTCCTTTCTGAAATTAAATTTAATATTGTCAAGAGAGACACGTTCTCACAAAACCTTTTTATCGATTTTAAGCCGATATTGGTAAATTTAGTCCAATAAACGCTTACCTTCATTTAATAGATCATTACGACATAGGTCCTTTTACATCTTATTCAAATTTTGATGAACAACTGAAGTACTATTATACCGTGTTCATATTGTTCTGAATTGTTTCAAGTTGCCCAGTTTAATCTTATTTTCAATTCACACAAATAATTATTATTCAAATTTATTTACTTTACTGTATTCAGTATAGCGCATGTATTGTATTTATTTATTGTATCCGCTTTATTGCTTTAAACATACTCCATCTCATAATCATTATTTAGTTTAAAATATAAACCAATTTTTATTTCGTATATTATATCGCCAAATTCTGTGTTAATAATTGTAATGACCATGCAAATTACTTAAATTTGCGCATTGTAACTGGGTTCACTTACTGTACTGTGTCTTTCTAAATAAATAAATAAACCTGAGGAAAAAAATTTCTTATTGTTCTAGGAAGTTTGAATATATTTCTGGTAAAGAGTTCCCTTCCTAATAATAAATTGATCATCATCACTTTTGAATTTGAAAACGAAATTGTGTCTCGAAGTTGATCATCAGGTCGCGACCTTTTACCCTTTGTTTTGGGAATCGTACTCGAAAAAACGACTCATCACGTCTAATGAAGCAAGGAGGAATCTTGATCATCAAAAACATTCTGATGAGTTCACATATTTGAAGCATAATTGTTTGTGAACTGTAGAAAAGGACAGATACCGCAGATATCCTTAATATTTGAAAAGAAACGTGCAATAAAGAGTTCTTCTTCTATAATTCTGTTTTAGTTAATGTTCAAAATGCTACGAGACGTACAACATGAATCTAATATTCCTCGTGGTTGGCACAGTTGGAATTATCGCGTTGAAACCATGCGGTCCTCCGGCGAGGACCGCATGTTTTTTCTCACTTAAACTGGGGTTTTCGTCCAGTAAACAGCAAACTGACCATAAAACACACACACAGTTGAAAGACATATTATGTTCGGTGAAGCATAGCCTAAGTTGCTGATGCGTCTAAAACCGTACAACAACCAACCATCACAAAAAATTATGCTTCATAAATTGGGTTTGGGTGTCCCTGTTTCCATCGAGATGGCTCTCACTGATCTCCATCTTGCGGAGCCCAAACACTGCAGTTTCAGGGATGAATTCTCTGCTCACTGTTGTTTAGCGGGTACATGAAGCACTAAAAATTATTTTTAGGCCGCCCGAATAATTAAATTCATCTGTCGTGCTGTGTATTATGTCTGTTAATTGCGTGTATTCTCTGGTCGATTCGTCCGTTTTGCTGGACGAAAAACCCCAGTTTTGGGGGGGAAACCTTGCTATCTACGCTTGAGACCTACTAACTCAGCCACGAGTGACAAAAAGCCCATTAAAGTTCCTCGCGTCATCGACGGGATTCGAACCCGGGCCTTTTCCACCCGATGTGGGGAAGACGGTGACGATACCACCGTGCTACCCACGGAGACACGTACATGAAGCACTGTCCATAATCTCCCATAGGTCTTTATTCACGAGCATCTGATCACATTCACTTGATGCCATCAATACAAATCTGGAAACAGCACGGCCATCAGCCATTATTTCTTCCTTACAGATGTGTTCATCATTCGACTATCTTTAGTTCATCTAAAATTAGTAGAATAAAATAGTCCGTAGCAATCTGTTGTTGCCTGGCTGATGCAATCCTGGATAAGCGTTTATGATTAAATCGTAATATTACAATCTTTTTTTTGCTCTTTCAGAACTGGCCTATTCGAACGAAACAGTTTCATATTCTGGGACTGTCGCCTTTTTTAAAAGCAATTTATGCGGTTGCACGACCCATGATCAGCGAGAAAATTATAAAACGGGTAAGTTATCCAAAAGACAATTTCAGTGATTAAAATTTTATTTAATTTTAATAAAAATTAAATAAATTTAAATTATATTTAAAACAATTGGATCTAAAAAATATACCTTTTGCGCTCTTTCTATTATTGCAAGTTATTTGCCTCAAGGAACCACCACATAACCACACAATCTTTCCGCATAACTAAGATCTGATGCTACTAATGATGGATGTGATTTTCCTAAATAGTTTTGATTCTTTACATTTAGAGTTACTCTTTTTAAAATATTTTCATATTACACGATTTCGTAATTTTTATACTTTAAAGATATTTTACAATTTGCAACTTTCAATTGTTTCAATTAATATGCAGTTCAAATAAGAGAATGACCTCTGTCAAAGGTCGTTTGTTTTTGTGTTTTTGGAGTTTCTTTGTTTTCTTGTTGTTTTTTCCAGATATTTTTGCATGATGACGTGGAATCCCTACATCAGTATCTCAATCCAGTCATTCTTCCATCAGAATACGGTGGACATTTGGGACCAGTAAAAGAACTCTCAATGTACAGCAAACTTGTAGAGTGGCATCCAAAGCATATAAAGAGCCTCCACTACGGATATCGAAACAGCGCAGACTAATTTCTTCTCTCTTGTTGAGCATGTTCATTATAGATATGATTATCTAATGGGAAATGATTGTTATTGCTTATTTTATTTTGAGAAAAGACTTAATCTTCTTGAAAAAGATCTGTCTCCAACTTACTTCACTGAACTTCCTGGATTGCAGTTTTAAATATTGTACCTTTGAATACCGAGCAGGATAAACAATTTGAAGGGTCATTTATAATTATGCTCAATAAATCGTAATATAAATATTTATTTTTTTCTGATTATGTCATAGATATTTGTTAAATAAATTCACTTTTAGATATGTACTACAGCAGGTGAAGTATTTGCATAAAAATTAAACTACACAATTACCAGAGGTATAAAAACAATATAATTGATCTAAAAATCATAATTTAACACAGTAAAGAACTTTGTGGAACATTGATGTTGATCGAAATATTTCTGCATTGCCACTGCAACTGAACAGCTTTTGTTTTTTAATTGAAGCAAAGTGTTGTCGGTCACTGTGGATCTAAAGTTACTCCAACACTGGTTGGAGTAACTTCTATGGGTTTAGATTAAGGCTCCACACCAACCTACCGACAGCAAGTTTTGTGAAAAGACATTGATCTAAAGGGGAATTGTCTTGCACATAAAATTGCACGCGGAACCAAATTTAGTGACCTCGAACGGGAAAATTCCACACATAAACATGTAAAAATTTTTGCATATGCGAGTATTTTAAAAAGAATAAACTCGATGAATACTCGATGAATTTGTTGTATTAGTTCGATGAACTAATCCAACAAATTCAAAGAACTCAGCTTGGAGTAAAAATTTCAACACCCCTTCGTATACTTGCTAGTCTTAACATAAGCAAAGAAGTCTTTGCGGGTTTTTTTTTTTTGCATTCTTTGCCCGAGAATTGTCATAATTTGCTTTAGTAAAGCTGCTGTAGATTATGAAATTAAATCAAAGGCCCTCTGACAATTTTATCGTAACCCAGTTTATTGACAACAATCCACAATAATAGCAATGCGACTTGGAAAAGCTTTTCTAGTGCCTTACGCAATGTCTAGTTTAATTTTCCACACGGTGTGGGGATAATGGTGATTATAACAACATGTTACTCACAAGGGCATAGATCCAAGACCGACATGACGAAAACCTAGGATGTTTTGGAAGAAACTTCCTAGGTTATGGATGTTTTGTGGACTAGAAGTTTCGGACTCCAGGATAACCTAACTGGCAACCTGATATTAGCGAATTAATAAGATGTCAACGTTCAAACCTGGCTCAACCTAGGTATAAATTGAACTGTTAGATTCAAGGGCACATTGACTGAATAAAGGAGACTTCGTTGGTAATGAATGTATGGCCGTAATTGACTGTTGTTTCGTTCCCTTAAGAACAGCCAATACTCATGTTGACAATACCAGTTGGTAGAACCGGCTCAGTATTTAGCAAGAGATTTTGGTGAAATCTTGGGTTGAAATCGAGCCAAAATTACGGATGAAGTCTGGATGTGGAAGACCCATCGCTTGTTTATGTGAGGTTTTCTCTTTAACCAGAATTATATTTACATTTTAACTTCCTGAAATTTGAGGCGTTGAAATGAGTCCGTGCTCTTTAAATGGGTGATGCAAACACTGACGTTTTTTCGACTCCTTTCATGTTCGATGAAGCTATTGATTTTAAGTTCTGTAAATTGAATTTAAGTTCGGAATTCCACCATAGACTACGGCGGAATGATAACGATCCTTTTCGAAGCAGTATTTTTTGAAATCGTATTGATACAGCTTCTAAGAATATTAATAGCCAGTTCTGTGAAGTTTCTAACACCTGCCAAAGGATCAGCAAGGCGGCTCCGATGCATATTTCAAATTGCTCAGCGAGATCTACTGATTATTCACAGTAACAAGTTGTCCATAGTCGTAGTTGTCAATAGTGGCTGGACCCACAGGAATTAGTTGTTGTCGGTGACTATTGTCAGGGAAACAGGAAATGTATTGTGCAAAAAAGAATGGGTGGAACAGGACCAGGTTTTGTCTGCCACAGTCAAAAGTTGATGACGTCGTAGAGCAGATATCTTTTAAGAGCACAAAAGGTGATATTGTTGTACATGTTGGCACTTAACAATAGCAGATAAATGTTGAACAAAAGTCGCGAGTTAGGGATAAATTTAAAAGTGTCTGCGGTTCTGCTCAGACATTATAGAAGGGACCGTATGATGAAAGCCTTATCAATCAATTCAGCACTGGAGAGATTGTGCAAGGCTCATGTGGGCGAATTTTTCTCAGCCTAGTTTGCGCTTGTCAACAGGAGAGACTACTTCTACAGGGATGGGATACGCTTAAATAGAAAGAGTGCAAGAATGTTTGCTGATGCTATCGAGGTAGTGTAAGGTGGGTGGGGGAGGGGAGATTCATATACTAAAAGATTAACAGTAGCCGCAGGCAGAGGTGAAAGTGTTTCTTGCACTGCTTCTATTGGAATGAGCAGCAGCCTGGAAACCGAGGTGTTCGGGACTTCAAGGACTGCTGAGAGTCATCATGGAACAAATAAGTACATGGGCTGTGTACGGGTAACTAAGTAAGAACAGGTGCATGTACACTGAACAGATAGAATTCATAGGATACCTCGTTCCAACGCGACGCTGTCACCCCTCTGTCTGGTGGGCGAACCCTTCGCTTGGTAATTATATAGGGACACTGCATTCACATAGACGGTAATTCGATGTCAGTATGTTTAAACGTCGTGATTTAACTGACTTTAAAAGAGGGATGATAGAGGGTGTCAGACGCATGCCTTACTCTATCTCGGAGGTGGTACAGAAATTGCACTACAGTCAAACTTGTTAGACATTATCAAGAGTGTATCGGGAATACACCATTTCCGGAATAACATTTCATCGTGGACAGCGCCGTGGCTGGACAAAGGTGGTGGATGAAACTGGCCTTCGACGACTGACTGTCTCGCATTTTTTCAGCCAACCGGAGAGGGACAGTGCCACAAATCATCGCCTACTTCAACGAGGGAGGTGTCTGAAGCGTCTCCACCAAGACCATCAGGCGTCAATTCGCCACAATAGGTTATGGGAGCCGCCGACCCACCAGAATCCCGTCCCGTTGCTAATACCACGACACAGGACTCTGCGCCTCAACTAGACGAACGAACATCGAAAATGGACCTTGGATGATTAGAAACGGGTCTCCTTGTCTGATGACTCCTGTTTCCAGTTATTTCGAGCGGGCGGGAGGGTGTTTAAGGCAATATCAACAAGGAATTGTTCAGGCAGGTGGACGATCGAATATGGTCTGGGGTGTGTTCAACTGGCACACGTTGGGACCTTTGGTACGTCTAGACGCATCTCTGAACCTAAAGGTATTTTGCATATACATTCACACATGAAAAATTCTTTAGGAAAGTGGGGGACGGAAGCGTATTAAACTCTATCAGGGAGCTAAATGATTTTGCGATAACTGAAAGCAAAGTGGGGAAAAAATTGTTGAAGTTAAACATAAGAAAATCACTACGGGTGGTTAGCATTTATCCGGGTATATCAAAGGACGTGGCAAAGGCCTTATCCATAATTATGAAATTTTTCTTCCACTCAGGTGAAGTCCCTACGAACTGGAGTTGGTAACTGTGATGCCGATAAACTCAGAACACTTTACACATTGCCGAATGTTGTTAACTTCTCTAGAATGGGCTGTGCCCAGTAAGCAGAAAGGTAATATGTGAAAAATTACCAGCTGATCCTAATATAATAGTGGGGTTGTTTTTTGTTCGCGGTCATGTAAAAAAATTGTTTTGTAAGATGTAGATCTTACAAATCAAAATAGAAATACATGTATTTATTTTGCTAAAATAAATCCCGTAAGGGCAATGGAAAGTGAAAATTAGTATTAATGCCCGAGTTTTAATTTAAAGATTGTAAGTATTAAGATAGAATATTTAGGTTGAATGTAAAAAAAGGTTAAAGTTGGAAGAACACTGGAATTAGTAATGGACAGTTTTAAGCGTGGGAATTAAATTGTGGGTAAAAGATAAACAAGTAATTTAAATAATACAAGAGAACAAACAGAGGCAGCGCAGGACTAGAGAAGGGGTGCCATTTGAGAACAGGCGAGAAAAAGATTCCGAGGGCAAGAACAATAAGACCGTGAAACAGGATTTACGAACATCTCTTTTGATCTAAGCCACTGTTAGAAAGTATACAGGAAATTAGTGGATGTCCAGTGTTCAGGTCAAAAGAAAGGGCATCAGGGCGACTGAATTTTTGATAAGTTGGCCATATTTAGCAGAAAAAGTGTGACAACGAAATTGAGTGTTTTGGAGGTTACCAGCATATATGAAAGGGCCATACTGCTGTGCAAAAAAAAATAAGAAATTTCTAGAGAAGGGTTGGTTTGTGCGCTAGGGAGACAGCTGGGGTGAGTTGTTTTAGCAAATAGAAAGGAATGAAAAAATTAAACAGTGTGGGGATTGTCCTTGGGGTTGGCGTTCCAAACTTGAGGGAAAGAGTAAAGTTCGGGGGAAGTAATTTGAAATAGTGTCCGTTGTGTATCTGACTTCTCTGTGTCTCAGAGGAGAAAGTCGTCAGTTTGCGGGTTGAAGTAGAAGTAGATTTTTTGGTGGTCGGAGTTCACATCTCGTGGTAGCACGACGAAGAAGAAAAAGCAAAAAAAAAAAAAAAAACTTGAGAGAAAGAAAGCCTGGTCCGGCATCGGTAGGCAGTGATAGGCCATGAAGGCAGTGTTAAAGTTTAAGGTTAAGGTAAACGTGCAAGAAAGAAAGCCTGTTCTGGCATCGGAAGGCAGTCATGATGGCCAGTTGTGCAGATATGTGAGCCAGAAGAGAAGGAAGCCTGGTCCGGCATCGGAAGGCAGTGTGCCCAAGAAATAGAAGAAAGCCAGTCTGCCACGAAGAAAGCCTGAGCGCAAGGAAACTGGAAATAGAGGCCATTTCGGAATGTAAGTCTGTTCCTGTTTCTTTTTTTTTTTTTTTTTTTTTTTGTCAATCCTGAACTCAAGGACTTGTAATCTAGCTCTGTAAGGAATTGAGTGATAATCCTTTTAAAAAAATGAATATTACTGTTGTATTAGGAAAGTTAGTTACTAAGGTTGAGACAATTTTTTATGAAATAATATAAGGGGTGGTACAGGGGTAATAAAAAGAAAGTAATAGTATAAAGAAATTAGTAAAGAAATTATATTTTCTTTACTGTAGTACTGTAAGGATATGTTAACCTATATTATTCATTTAGGCCAGGTGCCAACACAAGATAACATATCAGATGAGGTGCAAAGAGGAAGAAATTTAATTAACAGAGAAACTCATGAGTAAGGAGGGATGACTAAGATGGTAACTAGAAAGTAACTAAGTAGAATGAGTGATTTATAGTGGACATTATGGAGATAAGAGAATACCAGTTTTAATACACTTCATGTGTTAAAAGCTAGAAACAAATATACAAAAAGAGTAATAAGAGCTGAAATGAGTTTACTGATTTAAGTGATCAAAATTGGTAATGGAAGAGAAAGATTGAGTAATCATCGAGGAATCAAATTAAGTAAGATACAACTGATACAAACTGAAGTTAATAATTTGTAAATTGAGAGCAGTTGGTGAAAGAGAGATAGTGTAGTGTACTGTAGTATGGTTCAAATATATGGAAATTGGTATGCTTGTATGTAATTATTTCTTTCTTTTATGTAACTGCTGTATATAAAGGTTGTAAATGAATATGTGTCTTTAATGTTCTACTAACAACCGCTTTACACACCCCAGAGTCTACAGTTTTCTGTGAATTGCAGTTAAAAACAAATTAAATCAAATATTTAACAGTACATTCTGGCTTATTGACAATTAAGCCAGAATGTACTGTTTTCGAAAACATAGGCGTGCTGCTACATAAATATTGTTCTTATGAAGGCAAAATCAGTGAACAAGATGAGCTTTGGATTTTTACTGTGAAATAAGTTCTCATTATATATTTATAACACTAATGTATGCATTTCGTAAAATTTCTGTATGTGTGAGCGAAGGCTACTTATCCACATTCCCTGAAGGATTTTCTCATTTCCTAACCATTGATTTCCTCTAAGAAAAGCGACGACTAGAAAAGAAATACTGCTCGCTGGTCGTGGGCAGAATTTAAACAGGACCAAGCAACGGGACTACATCTACATGAACAACCGAAGGAACAGCATAGATGCATAGGAGAGCATGACGTCACCGACGCGTCTTCAAGGATAAGCGCTCAGATAGCCTTGGGATTTTACCTAAGTTTAGTACACTTGTTTCGTCATCTACTCTACGACAGGATACCCATTTTATCTCTTTCTTCAATTAAAAATTATGAAATCAGTGCACCTTCATGAAATGACGAACACCGCGGCCATCTCGTAAAATTATTAAAACTGGAATTATCGAAGATTTACCATCTGTGATGTAAAGTGGATTGTTGAATTATCACCCCGGAATTTCCAAACACAGCAGAACACACGCAGGTGTTTTCTATTAATTTTTAGCCTTAAATTTATTTCAGCTATCAACTTCCACAACAACAGATGGAAGTCACTTCCAGGAATCAACTACCTGCTGGCTATAGGAACACTTCTGCACATCTATTCTGCAACTGTCTATCTTTAATTTGAATCTATTCCCCCTCGAGTTCCTACTCTCAGCAAGAGGAAGTATCCCAACAGCATTGAGCCTGCTCAAACTATTCAAGGCATACACCTCAATCAGATCACCTCATAGGTGTCTAGTCTTCAGATGCTGCAACTTACAGAATTTAAGTCTCTCATGCTAAGAGAATACCCTTTTTTTCTCGCAACTCTTCACCTTCTCTGTACTCGTTCTAGAAATTCGAAATCCGTCCTAAAATGACACCTCCAGACATGTGCGCAGTACTCAAGGGGTGGCCTGACCATTGATTTATGCAAAGGGATAATCACTTCCCTGTCCCTGCTAGCAAAATTCCTATATATCATTGAAAACTCCATGACCCGCTCTGGTACCGTCTGCACTACTCAGAGAAATTCATATCCGACTGCACAGTTACTCCCAGATCTTTTTCGTTCTCCACCTCCCTGAGTGTAGTACCACACAGTTGGTACGTTTCTCTTCAGTTACTGCTGCTTATATGCAGTACTTTGCATATGTCAATGTAAAACTTCAGTTGCCACTTCTCAGCCCACCTGCCTAACTTTTAGATCCTATTGCAGTAGCAAACATTCTTCACGATCATTAGCAACTCTGCCAACCTTTGTACCATCTGCAAACTTGGCCATTAAGCCTGATATACCTTCATCAATATCAGCAATAAATACACAGAACAATGGGCCCAGAACCGAACCCTGGGGGACTCCATTAATAACATTAGTCCAAGTAGAGCAGTGTCCATTTATTACCACTCTCTGCCGTCTGCCACTCAACCATCCCTTTATCCATTGCAGCAACTTGCCCTTATTTCCATCCTGCTCCAATTTGTACAGCAGTCTTCCATGTGCAAGAGTATCAAACGCTTTCCTGAAATCCAAGTATATGATATCAAAATTATTTTTTTTGCATCCAGTTCCTTTGTGACCACATCATAATATCCTATCAAATTGGTCAGACAAGACTTCCCCTTAACCAACTCATGCTGTGTCTGAATTAATATTAAGATAAGTGAAAATAAATAACTTTGATTTCATAAAACACAACAATATAAGTTTACATTCATTTATTATCAAAAAAGATTTTGGATTAACCATTTCTGAACACTTCACCCATTTCGCTATGCCGAAATAGCAAAATTGGGCACCGTTGGCTATGCTCAAAAGCACAATTTCTAATATCAACTTATACGCAGTCAGCACGTTTTCTGACTTTCTGAGATCCAAAATTAGGGGAGAATTTATACTAAGTGGACTTCTTGACTATACAAGAGTATTTGGTTGAAACATGGAATTTAGTTATGCACACTGGAGTTCAAAGAAAGTGCATCACCCCTTAAAATTGTAATTGTCGTCCGATTAACGTAAGTATATGGCAATATTTCTTACAGATTGAATCAGATAAGATTGACACGCGTAGGCGATGATGTAATATTGCATCAGCTGTTACTTTCAGCTATATAAGCACGCTCTGCAAGAGTTGCAGTCATTCCTTGCTTGTGTGAGGATGGCGAGTTGCGTGCAGTTGATGCCACGAAGAAAGAGTGCTATTGTTGCTTTACGTGAGAAAGGATGTTCTTCCCGTCACACTGCTTATAGAGTGTCTTGTAATCAGTCGACAGTGAGTAGATTTTTTTAGAAACTCAATAATACTGGTTCTGCTCTTAGGAAAAAAGGAACCGGACGCAAACCAGTCTCTACGCCAAAACAGGACCGCGTTTTAAAGCGCTTATGCCTTAAAAACAATAAAGCTTCTTCGTCTGAGCTGAAAAGAGAATGGGAAGAATATACAAGAGTGGGAGTGGTAGCAAGGGCAGTAACAGTCAGAAAACGCCTGTTCAAAAATGTACTTGTCGTCCTAAGAAGAAGCCCCTCCTCACACAAAAAATAAAAAAGGCCCGATAAATTTGGTCTAAGGATCGTGTCAAATGGACCCCGAGCAGTGGAAGTCAGTTATTTTCTCGGAAGAGAAGAAAGTCAACCTGCATGATTCGCCATAGACGTGCTGAAGATTACCATCCAGACTGTATGGTGTCTACAGTGAAATTCCCTGCCAGGCAAATGATATGGGGGTTCATTTCGTATAGCGGAGTAGGTCACCTGCAGTTTATAAAAGGTTCCGTAAATACCAATGGATACCTGGCTATATTGGAAGGCAAATTGCTGCAAAACATTAGACACCATTTCAACCTGCCAAGTAACTGCATCTTTCAGGACGACTCTGCTCCATGCATTCGGGGGGGGGGGAGAAAGGTGTAAGTTCGCACTTCTGTAGTTACTTTAGCTTCATTTCTGCATTAGAGGTTCGGCAGTAATGTGTTTACATTTGTTAAAGATGGAAAAACGGTCCATTGCAACTGTTAGCTAGCCAGAAAACAGTCCGACCGGACCTGAATCCTACAGAGAACCCTCGGCACCACGAACTATCAGTTGATTATCTTCAGAGATTGATCTTGTCAATGCCTCAACGGTGTGCTGCTGTCATCAGGGCCAGATGCGGTTCAACTAAATATTAGTTTGCACCTGGTGAACTTTTCATTTTGTTTTCCATTTAAAATGATAAACTGAAGCAAATTCTATTTCAGCCATAATTGTCGAGTTCAGCAAAACTGTTGTATAAAGGTTGCAAATGCTCCTTTTGGAATATTTTGAGAGCACCTGTTAAATATAAATTTCTTTACCTTAACTATTAATAAATATCTTTTGTTTATATTTCTATTTGTGATGCTAGTCATTAATGTAACGTACCATCCCGAAAAAGGGTTAGAAATGTGAAATTCCTAGCTGATGCACTGTCTTTCAACACCAGTGCATATGGAGAAAATTGTACCACTGGATGACATCGTGGTTCCTAGAGTATTAGGTAAATTCTGGTGACTTGAATTCGAAAAGGTTAATTAATAATTTGAGCTAAGCCACGATACTTCAAATATAATTGTCTCCTTTGCATATTATTATTATTATTTCTCATATTTTTTCTCTCTGATTGGGGGTTTCACCTCATGACGGGTAATGCTACTAAGTACACAGGGTGGTTGTTGTTATGTCTGGTGTTACTGTTGGTCGAGGAACTCTCTGACTATCCTACAGGTGTTCAGGATTGCAACTTTCTGGAGTTCCTTGTAGGTGTTCGGTGGGAGACCTATTGCTGCTAGGCTGTTATGTAGGGTCTTTGGCACCATACCTCTGGTTGGCACGATGATCGGGATGGTCGTTACTTGTTACATATTCCACATCTCTTTGATTTCCTGTCTTAGGTACGTGCACTTCCTGATATTTTCCACATGGGGATTCTGCAGGTTGCCAGTGTTGAGTACCGCTATGTCAATCAGATAGGTACCCTTTTCCTTCTTTTCCACAAGGGTTATGTCCGGTCTGTTGTGCGAGATTATCCTATCCGTTATTAGTGCAGTCCCAGTACAGCTTGTGGGTTGGAGTCTCTAGTACTGCCTGGGTTTCTACTTGTAGTATGGTGCACTTTCTTTGGTCAACTGGTATTTCCTCGCTAGCTTCTGATGTATTATCCTGGCTACCTGGTCGTGTCTATGAGTGTACGCAGCCTGTGTGATCACCTTGCACCCCGTGGCGATGTCTTCAAACAGGCCTATGGGGCTGGGAAATTCCATACTGCAATAATTAAAGACCAACACCAGCCAAGGAATTAAAAATTTTTACTATAAAAATAAAATATACAGAATATAATGAAATACTGTGATACACTATCGGAAGACTAAAATATTATAATAAATTACGATAACTTAAACCACGATAAAACGTTAAAAATAGTCATACATGGCTGGCAAAATAACTAAAGAAGTTTATTGGACTCTTCATGCCTCAGGATGTCGATTACCCCGGTTCTATGGCCTCCCAAAGACGCACAAGGTGGACATTCCATTGAGACCAATAGTATCGTTTGTGGGCTGTCCCACCTATGCCTTATCGGGATTTTTAGCTAGAGTAATTGCTCCTATAGTGGGACGCTCCAGTTTAGTGGTTAAAGATAGCAAGGAATTTGTAACTCCTACTTGTAACTTTTATCAAAGGTGTTTCCATTATTTTGTCCGCCCTCTGCACGTTCTGATGCCTTTTGTTTTTGTAGTTTTCATAAACAAGTATTTTAATTGAAGAACTCTCGTCAGTTACTGTCAACAATCTGTCCTTGGTCTGAACGACTCAGTGATCGCGCTGATAGTTTACAAGGCCAGTGTGCGATTGAAAAAAAAATAATATATATAAAGAATTTGCCAGAATGTAAAAGTATTAACATTAAAATTGATATGCAATTCACGAAAACTTCCTTAATCATTGGAAAGCAGGAGCTCAGTTCCAAATAATTTGGATTTACCCAGAAGCACATGGCGTGGTTGGGCGGTGGGGGGGGAGGAATACAGTGACTAAGAAGCAGACTCCACATACATGAAAACAACTTAGACAAAAAAAAATAGTTCTTCGTTCTAGAACTTCTGTGTGGCATGTTTTATACCGCCATCACTAAAAGCAATTGTTTACTCAATGAGTTTATTAATTTTCTCTTCTTTATTACTGGAAATATATTACTCTTATCTATATTTAATACTGGAAAATGATACAAGAAAGCAAGCTTATACAGAATCAGCCGAAAAGACAAAAAAACAGTCCTAATATCACCTGCTCATTCCCTCTAACAGGTCGTTTAATTCCATTTTAAATTTACTAAAATCATATTCACATCTACAACATCAGGTTTAAGTTCGCTCAACACTCGTCTACCCTCTGGCTGAAAGAAAATTTCCGCACATCTAACCTGCAACATCCTTCTTCAGTTTGAATGTATACACCCTTATAAATGTTTTCCTGAGCAAGAAAAAGGATGCCATCAACATTTTTTACTCAATCTTTTCAGTCTTAAACGCCTCAATAAGGTCTCCTCGCAAGTACTTAGTTTGCAGACGCTGAAATTTGCAGAAGTGAACTCTTCCTTAGTTCTAAGAGTGCCCTTCCCCCTTCACTAATCTCCTCGCCCTTCTCTGTGCCCATTCTAACAGATCCAAAACCTACCTAAAATGAGGTTTCCACATTAGCAGGGACATCGGTGAGTAAAACTGCTGATTTCTTTAACGCATCTTGAGGAACTGTATCGAAATGCAATCATGTGTAGTAGCTTATGCAGGCCAGAACTTTAGTTCAACTCTGCCTTGGTACACTGTGATGATACAGAACTCCGTAACATCGCGCATGTTTCTGGACAGTTAGTCATCAGAAAGGTGATCACCTGAAAAACCTACCCTGTGTTGCTTGTCTATACTGCGGGAAGGTGGGCAACAAATAGGAATGTACGCAGCCCACCTTTATAGTGTCGTACCTAATGCTAAAGGCCAGTTTGGAATCATTCATTATTTAAAATAAAAAGATTATAATAATAAAATTAAAAATAAACAAATATATAATCCCACTCCAGAAACCCGAAGCCAGCACACGCACACACGCTCAGACACTCACACAACCTACCTGTATCACACCTTTCATAGGATAGAGGAAAATGAAATGAAATAAGCGAAAAGATGAGGAAGAATACCACAAAGGCAATCCTCAGAACCAATCTGAAACCGGCAGTGATATTTGAGAGAAGGTCCAGAAAGGATTCAAAAGAATCCGCCAGATGTAGTGGAAAATCGACAACAGATAGCGCTGCAGATTTGGAACCCTGTATCTGAATCACTGGAATGCATTTGGAGAACAGGATTTCTGTTGCCCAAATGCATAATGTTACGTTTCGAAGCAAAATAATAAGTTGCTGTTTATTCGGACCATATACTCAACTTATCCTTATTTTTACATATTTCGAAGCAATATGACTCAAAATTTTAATCACCCTTCCCACTTTAAAATCGTCGGCAAATTGTCACTGCTTACCCTGGATACCTTCGTCATTATCATTTATGAAAATCATAAATAGGAGGGGACCCAACACTAATCTCCGAAGGGCCGCCCACTTTTTACACTGATCCACCCTGACGTCTAACCACTTATAACAAAAAAAAAAAAAAAAAAAAAAACCTATTATTTTTAGGCCACACGAATAATGAAATTCATCTACCGTGCTGTGTCTCTTATGTCTGTTAATTTCATGTGTTCTATGGTCGATTTGTCTGTTTTGCTGGACGGAAAACCTCTGATTCTGGGGGAAACCTTGCCATCTATACCTGAGACCGACTAACTCAGCCACGGAGTGAAAAAACCATTTATAACAATATGCTCTCTCCTAATCTTTAACCAACTGCAATCTAACTTAGCAGTAATTCCAAATTCTTCCACTTTATATAGCAGCCTTCTATGAGGGACACTATCAAAAGCTTTACTGAAGTCAAAATTTGACGACCGTCCAAGTGTTATCATTGTACTACTTAATGACTCCATCTTAGTAATTTACAGGAATGACTTCCAGTGTCAGGACCTATTCAACGCATCATTCTTGTAGGGATCGTTCTGAAACCTTTACCAATAACTCCTTAATCTTCCCTACCACAGAAATCACACTCACCAACCTATAGTTACTCTTTGGCATCATCTTTGTGGATTGGCGAGAATTAGCACTCTCCCGCCCAGATGGATCTTCTTGCTATTCAATGACGTTCTTATTAACATTCTCAATAGGTTGATACGCTCATATGATGTTGCTGGTTTTTTATTATAACTGAATATATGTCATCTTCCCCTGTATCCTGGCCCTCCTTTAATATCAATAGTTTTTATAACAAAAACTTGTCTGAGATCATTATGTCGCTTATTTTAGAGCAGTGTAAAATAAATGATATACGTGTAAGTAGCGTGGAGCTTGCTTACCACTCTAAATATCGATGAGAGGTGTCGGGTCAAATCAACGGTCAACAAACTCAGCCATTTTGTGAAAAGACCCATTGAAATTCCTCGTACCATGGAAGAGATTCCAACTCAGATCTTTTCCACCCGGCGAGGATATGACGGTGATTATACCAACTGTGCTACTCATGAGGGCCACTTGAAACTGCAGTTCTCATCTTTATCTTCAGCCACAAGATTTCTTTGCATACAATCATTTTATGGAATTGCGATCTCGGCTTCCTATTGGTTCTCCCATTGAGAGGTTTTTGCTAGAGATAGACTCTTAGTGAGAACTATATCTTGGATTGAGTGTGCAAGGTACAAGAATGCATATACATAGTTGATGTTGCATATGTCCATCACGGTTATAAGGACATCAGCAAACTGAAGACAGAGGTCTATGCTGAACTGTCTCAAATCAGTATCGCTAGAGATGACATTAAAGCCGCTGTGAATAGCCTCAGGAATAAAGCCACAATTGGGCCTGATAAATTCCCGCTCTTCATGATTAAGATCAGCAGTGTATACATCATAGATCTGCTCCTTCACATTTTCCACAAAATTTTAAGTGAAAACCACTTTCGGAAGATATGGAATACATATTTCGTTAAACCTGTTCCCAAAAATAACAATCCTAAATCCGCCAAAGACTACAGGCCTATTGCAATTGGATGTTCGTTTCAAGAAATATTTGAGAAATCCATTTTAAATACCATCAACCATCACTGCTTCGGGCATAGACCGGAGTACCTTCATTCAGTGATCCCACAAAGATCTACTACCACCAATCTCATGGAGACTCTATTTCGAATCCAACACTCCCTTAACTTCAGACAGCAATTAGACATTGTCTTCTTAGACGTTGCATCCGCTTTCGACAGTGTATCCATCTCGGCTATTACTATCATCTTGGAGGAACATTTCCATATAACTGGGCACGTATTAGCTATAATAACGAGTTATTTGAGGGAGAGACACATCATTGCCATAAATTGAACTTCCAAAGAGACCTTCCAAGTCAACAGGGGAGTCCCACAAGGTGGTGTCCTCTCTGCTACCCTCTTCGCAACAGCACTGCATCCCTTCCTGACCCAAAATCAAAAGCAATTTGTCGTATATGCAGACGACTTGAAATATTTCGTCACCTCGAATGACCAAAACACATCTTTACAATGCAACAACGAAGCAAACTCCAAAATCGCCGAGTTGCAAGAATACCTTAATTGCATGGGGCTTCGACTAAATGAACACAAGACAGCACAAATGGTTTTCGCCAACAAGGTATTTAAAAACCACATATCAATACGCGTAAATGGCAGTGTGGTCAAAAACGTCAGGACACATATTGATCTTGGTCTGAAATGGGACGAAAACCTAAACTTCACACCCCATTTCGGACATGTAAAGAAGAAAACTTACGCAGCGCTATGGACCTCCAGACAAGAACTAGTAGGTATCAGGAACCCTGACCTTGTTAAACAATATATTTTAAGATGCGTCATCCCCATCCCTCTCTACGCATCTCAGATTTGGTCTTCTGCCCCAGATGCTACCATCAAGGCTTTCCTCGGTTTAGAGTACACTGGATGCTGAGATGGTTAAACAGGATCACTACACAGCCATTTACAATCTCAAGAACCATTTTATATGCCAACTTGGATGTCATGCCTTGGTCTCACATTATTGTCACCAAGAACATCCTCACTCTTGCAAAACTACTGACCGGGAGAGTCGACTCGCCGAAAACTGACCACCTACTGACTCGGCCCCGCATGACGCAAAGGCGGGCGAATAGAACAACATCCCTCCCAATCAGTAGCGCGCTCACACAGCTGGAAAGCCTTCGGCGATTTTTTCCTTTGAACACCATTAAGATGTTCAACGATCTTCAAGCAGACCCAGAAAGGCTTTGCGCAGAGAAGAGATACAGGACCGAAGTGTTTCAAAAGGCATTACTCCACCTATAAATGTTGAGTGATGCCGACAGAGGGAAACAAAAGAGAATGCAGGAAATGAAGAACGAACTGGTCGGGACTGTTTTTGCTCCTGATATGTTTATATTGGACGTCTTCTCTTTCTGTGAACTCGCTGTGAGAATAGTGGTGTAGATGTGAACATTCTCTAATTCCCTGTAAAATTGTAAATTATGCTTGTGCTCTCTTTCTATCTGCCTGTCATGTAAAATAAGGCAATGATGTGTATAATATAATTAATTAGACAATGTATGATTTAGAAAATGTATAATTTAGACATTGTATAATTTGTATAATTTATAAAGACTGATTTGTATAAATTATGAAGACTGATTTGTATAAATTATGAAGACTGATTTGTATAAATTATAAATAGATAATTATGTATATAACTTATATTTGTATATATGAATGTGCACCCCCTGGTTAATAGCTGTAAGCGGGTGTCTCTTAGGAGAAAATAAAGATAATAATAATAATGATAATCAAGAGAAAATAAGGGGTTAGTGAATGAGTATAACAAAAATTTCAAGTATTTATGCATTTTTAATGACATTAGCGAACCTTTTGCTGCTGTGCTGTTTAAATGAATACCATCATTACAAAATTAATTGCTTCGACCAAACTAAGCTGAGCCGTGCTGGGGAAAATTTCCCACATTATGTGCAGGCGTCGAAGGGACACTGCAGGAAGGCCCTTAGGCTAGCAGTTAATCCACACGCTTTAATCGTAAAATTCTTCCTGTAAAGTCTGGGCAGAATTGTATACACGATAGCATTTTGTCTTATCTCGTTACACTTTTCAACATGACCTTATATTTCTAAAGCAATTTATGGTTTTAGTAAAGGGTAAATAAATTTAAATTTTAATTTTAAAGAAGGTTTAAAATTTAAATTTAAATAAATTTAAATTTTAAACCTTCCGTGAGATCAATAAAAACCCAAAATAACCTCAAAATCGTGATTTTTTTTTTTCTTCCCTGGTTTACCGTGTACAAGAACAAAGAGCAATGAAAAAGCTATTATCCTCAGTGTAGTCATTGATGAGGAAGAATTATTAAACCGCGCGGAGATAGATTTTCGAACGGCGGTCTGCTCTAAGAAGTCCTCGATCCACTTACACAAGGTAAGATCACTTATTTAATACAAAATAATTATTTACTTATCTGACATCACATAATATTACCAAATTATTCACTGTACATTCGATATGCTGAGGTTTTGAAATTACTAATGACCTCGCACAGATTGTACATTTACCTACCTGAATAGCAGACAGTGCTAACTACACAGCCAATAAGTTTGGTTCTTTTGCCACTTTACCCAATGATAAATCTGGCCAGGTGGTTCTATTGGCCCTTTACCCAAAGAGAGAGTTGGCCTGCTGGCATCCTACGTTTCTTCTAATTCATGGATTGATGATCTTTGTAAATCATCTTCTACCATTATTCTTACACTCCTTTCAATGCGTCCTGTGCTCTTCCGTCAAAAGGGTGTTAGATTTTTTAACAGCCTTGATGCCAAAAAGCATCAAGACTGCTGTTCCGGATAGTATTTTTCCACATGTTCTAAAAACCTGTGCTCCTGAGCTTACTCCTGTTGTGTGTCGCCTTTTTTAATTCCTTATTGCAAAGGTATTTTCCCCTCTGCTTGAAAATTTGCTCTAACGTAATGGAGAAATGTCTTAATTGCTAACGCTTAATCAATCTATAAAACTTCCATTTGATCAGTGATCACCAAAATGGATTCCGTCAGTTTCGACCTACTGATGATATTTTGGCTTATATTACCCATCTGTGGAAAAATTCAATTGAAAAGTTTGGTATAACTGAAGAAGTTGCTTTTGATATTTAAAACTTTGTTGATTGTGTTTGTCAAAATAATCTTCTAAATAACTTTCCCTCTTATGGTTTGCAAATTGTTTTTTTTTTTTTTTTTTATAATTGTGTATCCAGTTTTCCCTTACTGCTCACTTCGGGTAATGGTAGATGACTGTCTGTCTTCTAACTTCTCCACTAATGCAGATGTTTCGAAGGTTCAGTTCTTTCTCCCACTCTTTACCTCTTGTATATTAACGACATTCTTCCATTCACCAGAAATCCTATCAATAGTTCTGTTGATGACAATACATTGCATTTCTCCTTCCAGTTTGATAAATCTTGACCTGCTCAAAGAGCTTTAGCTACTCGAATATTCACCACCAGTTCCTTACATGCGGGTTTCCCGATAATTCTCAAATTGGAAAAAGATACCTTAGTTGATTTCAATCTTTCTAAAACTCAGTCCTGTCTTATATCGCGAAAAAGGATTCTTCTGCTCCTACAATTATCTGCGACGAGATTCTGATTTCAGACAAGATCACATATGTCTATTAGGGTTTATCCTCTCTTTTAATCTCTTTTGACATAGGCACATCTGGAATATTGCTTCCACTGCACATAACAAATCGAGTTTTCTATTTCGATCTCGGCGTTATTTTTCTTCCAAATAGATGTTTACTCTGAAAAAATAGTAAATCCTCCCTACCATGGAATATTGTTATCATATTCTAGGGCGGCGCTCCAAAAAGATTCCATTGAGAAGAGGACAGTTAGGTTAATTTATGACTTCTCTCTAACAGAGTCTCTCCACTCGCTGTCTCATAGACGATCTGTTTCTGCTGCATGCCTTTCCTCGAGATACTTCATTGGGCACTGTTCTTCTGAATTGGCTTCTATAATTTCCACTATCTTTTCCCAAACAGTTAGAACACTTGCCACCGCCAGCCAACATCCATTTCTGTCGAACCTCAAACTCACAGAATCAACTTTTCATTTCTCCTTTTTTCATTCAACTGCCGTTTTCTGGAACAACATTCCTTCATACCTATTTCCTGAAATTTATAGTCTACGGAAATTCAAGTCCAATGTCAACAAAAAGCATCTCTCGTCTTCTCAACTTTCAACCTATGCACGGTGTTCAGTTCTTTAGGTTCTAATACCTCTCGTGTTTGGGGATTTCATTAAAAAAATATACTTCTCTTCTGAAATCTTAGCCAACTGGGGAGGGACTGTCTTAGAACGCTGAGAATTTATCTCCAAGATCTTTATAATAGAAACCTGAACAGGGCTAGTCATAATCTGTTCTTCGTTTGTTGAAATCTCTTACCATTGAAGATTTGGGGTATGTGACAACAGAAGTATACTTAGCTGGCATCCTCTTTTTTTTCCGCAAATTCAAATATATAGGTTGTTCAACAGTGACAGGACAATTTTTAAATGAATAACAATATATATATATATATTTTTACAAAATTTTGTGATATTAGCATTAGTTGCGGCATACGAGGCAAGAAAGCAAGCTTAGACAGCATTAGCCAAGAGAAAAACCTTCCCATTTCACCAATCCGGTCACTCCAAATGTTTGTCTAGTTCAACCTTAAATTTATTTAAGCTATCAACTTCCACAACAAAATATTGAAGTCTGTTCCAGCAATCAACCACCCGCTGGCTAAAGGCAAATTTCCCCACATTTATTCTACAACTGTCTTTCCTCAATCTGAAGCTATGCCCCCTGAGGAGAGACTCTTAATCTGAGCAAGTGGAAGTATCCCGTCAGCATTGAGCCTGCTCAAATCATTCAAGGCTTTATACACCTCAACCAGATCACCTTGCAGGAACCTTGTCTCCAGACACTGTAAGTTGCATAAATTAAACTTTTCTTCATAAGCACACCCCTTCGTTCCTCTCACCAATATTGTTGCCCTTCTCTATAATCGTTCTAGCAACTCTACATCGTTCCTAAAATGAGGCCTCCAGAGCTGAATGCAGTATTCAAGGTGTGGCCTGACCATTGACTTGTACAACGGGATAATCACTCCTTGTCTCTGCTATCAAAATTCCTATATATCATTGACAAACTCCATGAGCTGCCCTTGCAGCCCGTCTGCACTGCTCAGAGAACTTCATATCTGACTGTACAGGTACCCCCAGGTCTTTTTCACTTTCTACTTCCCTGAGTGTAGTACCACACAGTTGGTACGTTTCTCTTCGGCTATCGCTACCCATATGCAGTACTGTACTTTGCATTTGTCAATGTTAAACTTCAGTTGCCACCTCTCAGCCGATCTGCCAAACTTTTCTAGATCCTGTTGCAGTTGCGTACTGTCTTTAGTATGCAACTGCAAAATAAGAAACTTAATCTGATATTAAGCGTGATATATCTTCATCGATAACATTGATAAATATACAAAACAACAATGGACCCAGCAACGAACCCTGGGAGACTCCACTAATAACATTATACAACTAAGAGCAGTTTCCATTGATTGCCACTCTCTGCCGTCTCCCACTCAACCATCACTTTATACATTGCAGCAACTTGCCCTTAATGTCATACCACACCAATTTGTACAGCAGGTATCAAAAGCGTTTCAAAGATTCAAATATATGATATCAAAATTACTCTTTGCATCCAATTCCTTTGTGACCACATCGTAATATCCAATAAAATTGATCAGAAAAGACTTCCGCTAAACAAACCCTTGCTATGTTTTAACTATTACTGCAGGCTTGTCTAGATGATCCTACAATGCATCTTTCACCAGTGACTCCATCATTTTCCCTGGAACAGAAGTTAAAGTAGCAGGCCTATAATTTTTTGGGTTACTCTTTGAACTACCTTTGTGAATTGGGGATACTATTTTTAAACTATTATATATTAGGCCACCCGAATAATTAAATTCATCTGCCGTGCTGTGTCCTATGTCTGTAAATTGCGTGTGTTCTATGGTCGATTTGCCTGTTTTGCTGGACGAAAAACCCCCAGTTTCTGGTGGGAAAAACCTTGCTATCTACGCCTCAGGCCGACTAACTAAGCCACGAAGTGAAAAAAAAAAAACATTAAAGTTCCTGGCATCATCGACGGGATTCGAACCCTGGATTTTTCAACCCGGTGTGCTCGGGGATACATTTGCACATGTCCAGTCCATGGGTACCTCCAGTGAATCTAAGGATACTCTCATAATTATGGCTAAGTGTTTGCTAACTTCCCTCGCTGCTTCCTTTAATATAACTGGATAGATCCCATCCGCCCCATTTGCCTTTTCTATGTTTAACTTCAACAATTTCTCCTCCACTTTGCTCTCAGTTATTACAAAATCACTTAGCTCCCTGTTAGGGTTTGATAAACTTCTGGCTTTCCCCTCCTTGAATAACTCCTCATGTCTGAACGTAGATGCAAAATACTCATTCAGATTATCAGCTATCTGAGCAGGTTCATCAATAGTCTAACCATCTATGTAAGTGGGCCAATATGATTCTCCCATTCCTCCTAAAGTTTACATAAGTAAAGAACTCTCTTCTGTTTTTCTTTGCATCCTTTGCGAAGGATTTCTTATAATCTGCCTTTGCCTGCCTAACCTTCTTTGTGACTTGATTACAAACTAGTTTATATCTGCCATAAGCTTACTTGTCACCTGTTAATTTATACGTAACCCATGAATTTTTCTTCTCTGCCACGAGCCTCATTAATTCATCTGACATTCATTTTGGCCTGAATCTTGAACAGTAATTTTTAGTTGGTATGAACACCCAAGTAGCGTCACCATTTAGAATTCACCTTTGGTAACTGTCTGAGACCCCTGTAGTCACCTTTACGAAAGCAAAAACCCTTCCCCTTACCCTTGATGGTAGTTACATATTTAATTAAATCCCACATCAGTACACTGTGATCACTGCTTGCAATACCAAGATTCCGTGATCCTGAATACCGGAGTCCCAGTCATTTTTTCCGGTATTCAAATACCGGTATTGATACAGAAATACGGTTTTTCAGTACTAAGTCAAAAAATAATTGTTTATGATTTATTCAATTGAATTGTATATGATTCACAGAGCCCTCATTGCAACGACAGAGGAAAAGCTACAAACACTCCTGAACAAAGTGGTAACAGTCACCGAACAGATAGGCTTAATAATAAATAATGCCAAAAAGACAAAAACTATGGTCATAAGCAAAAACGTCTTGCCTGGAATCAAAATACGCTGTAGCAACTCACTGTCTGGGCGGCAGCACAGTGCTATCGTTACCGTCCTTCCCATTCCGAGTGGAATAGGCCCGGGTTCGAATCCTGTCGATGACGCGAGGAACTTTAGTGGGCTTTTTTCACTCCGTGGCTGAGTTAGTCGGTTTCAGGCGTGGATAGCAAGGTTTATCTCTAGAAACGGGGTTTTTTTTGGTCCAGAAAACAGGCAAATCGACCAGAGAACACGCGCAATTTACAGACAAAATAAATATACGGGTAGATGTAATCATTTACGGCCACTCTAATATCATACATTATTATTATTTTTTTTGTGGCAACTACCCCATCGAACAAGTGAATAGTTTTAAATATCTTGGAAAGATCTTTACAAATAATAATGACGAAGGCACAGAAATTAGAAGCAGAATTGGTATGGCCAAAGAGGTATTTAAGCATTTTAAGAACTTCCTCTGTGACACGAAACTGAATTTTCAGAAAAGACATCGAATGGCCAAATGCTACACATGGAACACTCTCCATATAGGATGTGAAACCTTGGTCACCCGGAAAGCAGAAATCAGGAAACTGGAAGCCTTTCAGATATGGACTCTTAGAAGAATGCTCAAAATTCTGTGGACAGATCGGGTCATCAATGAGCAGGTCCTTGAGTGGGCAAGGACCGCGAGGACACTGCTAACTGCAAAGAGAAAGACTATCTACCTCGAGCATATTATAAAAGGCCCACAATATGACCGGAAGAGACTAATCCTGCAAAGGGATCTTACGACGCAAGAACTATTTTACAAAGCAGGAGACAGAGTTGGCTGGAAAATTTTGTGGTCTCCAACGTTCAAATTAAACACGGAACCTGAAGAAGAAGAAGATTTCTTCACGGGAAGTTTACAAAATGCGCAACAATAAATCATTGGCGTTACTGACGTTACTATAACTGAGAGATTGTTATAGACCAGGCCTTCTTAAACTATGGGTCGCGACCCCATTTGGGGTCGCGTAGCAAAATTCTGGGGTCGCGAGAGATTTTAATGTCAAATATTTAAATACACGATTTTATAACATCTAGATGTGTATTTGTGCAGAGTCACACTCACACACCTGCACACAAACAAAGGGAGGAATGCGCGCGCACACGTGCAGCGAGACTATGATTCAATAACACTGACTGTAATGTGAACTAGTGCAGTATTGACGCTAGAGTGCTCCGCCGTAACGAGATTTTAGTTTTTTTTATTTATTCGGTAATTAATAAATCAATTATTATATGCAATATGTTATTTTTATATATTTATTGTATTTTAGGATCAAAATAATTTTTGGCCATGGATAAATGGCTGAACTTAAATAAGAATAGCAATGACGCAGATAATAATGCTACAAACTGTTCTCAGGCAGGACAAAATATTGAAAAACAGGCATCTTATGTGCGAAAAAGAAAATATGATGAGTCTTTTCTTCAATTTGGCTTTACATTTCAAAATTGTAAGGGTAATGAACAACCTCTTTGTTTGATCTGCAATGAATTATTGGCTCCAGAGAGTATGAAACCATCAAAATTAAAAAGACATCTTGAATCAAAGCATGTTTCGTATGTCAATAAACCAAAAGAATATTTTGAAAGACTGTATAAATCTTTAAATAAAGAAAAAAAATCCTTTGAAAAATTTATAACCGTTAGTGAAAAATGTTTACTAGCGTCATATGAAGTTTCATACTGCATTGCTAAAAATAAAAAGCCGTTCACCATTGGAGAAGATCTTGTATTACCTGCTGCTATTAAAATGGTAGAAATACTACATGGAAGTAAATATGGCGATGATACTCGAAAAATTCCTTTGTCGAACGACACTGTCTCGAATTTCTGATATTAACAAGGACCAATTAGTGCAACTTATTACAAGAATTAAAGAAAGCCCAAAATTTTCAATTCAGTTGGACGAAACAACTGATATTACTAAATTGGCTCAGTTGTTAGCATATGTCAGGTACGTTTATAAAGAAAGCGTGGAGGAAGAATTGTTATTTTGTCGTCCTATGGAAGACCATACTACAGGGAAAGACATATATTGTAAAGTTGACGAATTTTTAAAAACTGAAGGTTTAGAATGGAAAAATTGCTGTGGAATATGCACAGATGGTGCAAGAGCGATGACCGGCAAAAATTTTGGTTTTAAATCATTTTTTCGAGCTGCTCATTATGATCATATAACTTTTACTCACTGCCTTATTCACCGAGAGGCCCTTGCAGCAAAAAAATTAGCACCAGAATTGAACGATGTGCTTCAGGATGCTGTTAAGATTATAAAATTTTATTAAGAGCCATGCCCTTAACAGGCGCTTATTTTCAAATCTCTGTAAGGATACGGATTCCAACTACACAACTTTATTATTACATGCAGAAGTAAGATGGTTGTCAAGAGGTCAAAGTTTAAGAAGATTATTGCTATTAAAGGACGAGATCGAAATATTTTTAACCGAACGAAAATGTGAACTTGCTGCTTTTTTTCAAAATGACTTATGGCTATCCAAGCTGTGTTATTTGTCAGATATTTTTGCGAAATTAAACGATCTCAACTTGTCTCTCCAAGGAAAAAATTGCGATATATTTACTTCGAATGATAAAATTGAAAGTTTTATCAAAAAGATCAACATTTGGAAAAGTAGGGTAGAAAAAAATTCGTTCGAAATGTTTTCCGGTGTCGACAAGTTTATAATCGAGAAAATTCATTGTAAAACTTTTATTGCAAAAATTATTGTAGATCACTTAAAAGCGCTAGAAACACAGTTCCGTACATATTTTATATTAAATATTGATTTCCAAAAAATAGTTTGGATTCAAAAGCCGTTTTGGATTGGCTTAAGTGAGATTGGTCACCTGCCACTTAAAGCTCAAGAGGAATTTGCTGAGCTTTCGAGTGACTCAAACTTAAAACTACAATTTCAAAAAAAGTCCTTGACTGAATTCTGGATCGGAACTAGAACTGAATTTCCCACAATCGCTGATATGGCGTTAAATGTACTTCTGCCATTCAACACCACATATTTATGTGAAGTTACTTTCTCAGCTTTAACACATATTAAATCCCAGTATCGTTCAGCGCTAAAAAATGTTGAAGAGGTCTTACGTCCAGCAGTGTCAAACATTCCACCAAGACTTAATTTGTTACGCAATAAAAAACAGGCACATCCATCTCATTAAATGTTTTACTTTAATTTTAATTTAATACTTACCACTCAACGACTGCGTTCGAATATATTCGAGCGAACTAAGACGGTCAGAATTCCCTTTTATTTATGTTATTGCAAAAAATGCAATTTTGATGAAAAATAGGGCATATAATTTTTGTAACTATAATAAATACAATTTTACAATTTTTTGTGCAATTTTTAATTTTAGATTTTTGTATGTTTCAAAACGAATTCTAAAACTATATATTTTCATATGTATATGTATATTGTTACCTAATAAATAAATCATCAAAAAATATTAATTTATCTTTCTTTTATATTTATGTGGGGTCGCCAAGAAACTCGCAATCATAAATGGGGTCGTGAATGAAAAAAGTTTAAGAAGCCCTGTTATAGACAATACAGATGTAACGGAAACCTAAAAACGTCATGAAACTCTGATCCGGTTTACTACACACTTTGTTACACACAAAAGAAAAAGTAAATATTGCCTGTTAATGAATAATTTGAAAGGTTATAAAGTACAAAAATCTAAAAATATTTTTCTGTTACTGAGGTAGTCTTAAAACAGCAATGTGTGACGTCGTGTCATGACATAATTATCGCAAACAAAAATAAGGAAAGTACAGTAGTTAGAATTTTTAGAAGTTCAACAACCGAAAGTGATACAAAAGTATATTGCAGTAGAATTTGGCAAAGATTTTGTATTGCAATCAGCTTCCACGACTCGTTGGAACAGTTTACTGTCCATGCTTAAAAGATTTTTTTTTAAGTTGAGATATTGTGTGCAGAAAGCTTTAATGGATTTAGATTATTATTCATTTAATATCTGCCGCTATATCTACACTAATGCCTATAAAGTTAGCGGTGATGCGCTATGCCTCAAAGAAGCAATCTTTTAATTGCAGATGCTGCCATAAAACTCTTGAGAATCAAAATTCTCAAATAGCTAGAGAAGTTCATACGATATCGAAACTCCGTATTTCACAGAAGCGCACAAATTTACCACACATTCTTCAGTATTTGCAAAGCGGGACACAAGACAATATATATTTTTGTTTATAGAATAACTGTATTTTTATTACAGTATTTATTATTGTAATAAAACTTTGATTTAAACATGAATTGAAATAATTGCTTGTTTTTTCCTTACTTTATTGCACCTAATTTTCGTCAAAATTTATTGAAAAAAAAAATGTTGTTTTTGGAATACCGGTATCCCGGTTTTATAAATTAAAAATACCGAAATACCGGTATTGTCAGGCCTACTATCACCTAGTGGTTCCTTTATCTGCAAATTCTTAATGCACGAATAATCACTGCTGATAATCAAATCAAGATTTCTCCCTCTGGTTGTCCCTTGAACACGTTGCTATAGAAAACTGTCATCCAATAAATCCACAAAAGTCTTGCGACCGTGCGAGTGACCAATCCACAAGTTCCAGTCGATATCTGTAAATTTAAAATCCCCCTTTATAAGACATCGTGATTTACTGGCCCCCTATTTCTCTGCACAATTGCTCATTACACTCATCAGATTCATTAGGCCTATAACACACCCCTACTCTCATTTTCCATTATATGACCAAAGACAATAGATTTGTAACATTTCCTTTCAGTTACAAAATCATCACACGGGAGGAGTCTCAATTTACATACATTTTTCCTTTTTCCTTCAATAACACAGATTTTCATATCGCGGGAGTACCGAAATTCAATTATTCTGGTTTTTCCCTTTGGTCTTTCCCGTTGGACCATGTGATATAGTGGTAGACGATGTCATTAGTGGCAGTCTTCACCATATCTGTTGCTCCATTAAAAGATGATATCTACTCTACAGCGTCATCAGTTTGTATTTTGTTACAAAAACCAGTTTGGTTGATTTTCATTAAAATGAAACCAGTTTCTGTTTTGTTTTTTTTTTTTTTTTTCAAGGCCAAAACAGAAAATTGTTATTATGAATAAACTGATTTTAACCAATCGGCAACGCAGAAACAGAATAAACTGAAACGTCGAGAAGGGATATTTAGTGTATCAATATCTTCAACATCTTATCCATTTTTTTTTTTGCGTCGACAGAGACTTTATAACATCACTCTTCTCGGATTTCTCTCCTCTGCGTTCCAATTTCGGTGAGTTTATAATCAATTTCTTTACGATTTGGGTTATCGTTAAATTTGCTGAAAGTTATATCTTCTCTTGGGTTAAAGTAGATAAATTAAGTTAGCAGTAGATAAAATCACGGTCCGGAGCGGGTGTAAAAGACTCCAGTTCGAAGGTTCTGAATGATGCGAAGAATTTTAGGGGTCTTTTTCATAAGGTGGCTGGGTAGTTGGTCTTACTAATGGATAGCAGGATTCTTTCTCCCGGAAATTCGGGTTTTTCGTCCAATAAACAGAAATCGACCTGTTTTGGGAGTTTTAAGGTGTAAGTGGAGCTTAAAGCCATCAACAACCAACTGAAAGTTATTAAAATTAAGTTTCTTACTACACGTCTTATCTCTCATGCTACCCCGCTCCAAAGTGAAATACTATAAAAAATATAGATAGGCGAGGGCCAGGTGCAAGCTTCTTGTAATAGCTAGCAGAAGCCATTATAAGAAGAGGATTCGTTACAATATTTTGAATATTCCTGCTCAGAAGAGGAACTCATAACTGCTCTGGTAAAATGATGGCCAACATTAGCATTAGGATAGTGGTAAATGACGGAAGAATGCACCGCGGCGTTCCTCTGTCACAGCGAGAGAGATTTTCCAAAACGCAAGATCACGTAAGGCACCCGCCCTATTGTTCAGATCTGGTGCTGCCTAGTTTGTGTTCCCGAAAATTAAAATTCACCTCAAAGGAATTTGAGGAATTAGCAAACATTAAAGGCAGGAACTTCCTCGAACCTCCGCTGCTGTTTAGATCCTGAAAATCGCGAAGGGAGCTCTGCTTAGACGAAGCTGAAGAGTGCTTTGAAGGGAAAGTGCAATAAACATTGAAATTGCTGTATGTAAAACATTGATGATTTTTAAAAATATTTCTGATTTATTTTTAGACTCACTTTGCACAATGGGATTATTTACCTCGTTATCGTGGCTAGCGAAATCCTGTATAACACTGACTGCATCCCATGAGCTGTCCTGGCAGCCTGATTGCACCGCTCAGAGAACTTCTTGTCTAACTGCAGATTACCCTCTTTTCTCTTCCTTTCTCCACTACCCTCAGTGTAGCACCACACAATTGGTACTCTACTTTGGGTTACTGCAACCTATATGCAATACTTTACATTTTTCAATGTTAAACTTCAGTTAGCATCTCTGAGTCCATCTACTCAGCTTTTCTAGATCCTGTTGCAGTGGCGTCGTCCTTATGGTCATTTAAAAACCTACCAACCTTCGTGTCGTTCGCAAACATGGAAATTAAGCCTAATATGATTTCATTAATATCGGGGATTAATATATAACACAACCTTGGGCCCAATACCGAACCGTAGGGAACTCCATTAATAGCATTAGTCCAAGAAGCGTAATGTGCACCGATTACCACTCTCTCTTTTCCCACTCAATTATCCCTTTATTCGTAGTTATAACTTTGCTCTTAATGGCACACTGCCCCAATTTATACAGCACTCTTTTATACGCAACAGTATCAAAAGAGTAACCAAAGCTTTCTGAAAGCCAAGTATATGACATTGTGGGGGGGGGGGGAGGATTATAAATAATGTTATATGATTTAATTTATATTTTTGAGCTGTACTGAGGTCCCAAACAGCTCCACATTACGCAAATCTGACTGCAATTCACAGTGAAGCGAGTGTTAGCAGAACATTAAAGACACTTATTTACAAAAAAAACGTACAACCTTTAATTGAACATTATATGCAGCATTTACATAAAAAGAACAAATAATTACATACAAGCATACCAATTTCCATATTCAAACCATACTACAGTAAGCTACATTATCTCTCTGTCATCAACTACTCTCAATTTACAAAATATTAACATCAGTTTGTATCAGTTGTATCTTACTTAATATGAATCATGAATGATTACTCAATCATTCTCTTACATTACCAATTTTTATCACTATCATCAGTAAACTCATTACAATTCTTATTACTCTTTTTGTATATTTGTTTCTAGCCACATTTAACACATAAAATATATTACAACTGGTATCCTCTTACCTCAGCAATGTTCACTATAAATCCCTCATTCTATCTTAATTACTCCCTAGTATCATCTTGGTCACCCCCTGTACCACCCTTACCTTATTTCATTATCATTAACATTCATAACAAATTATCTCAGCCTTAGGAACCGACTTCCTAATACAACAGGAATGTTCCTTTTTTTTTTAAAGGACTATCACTCAGTTCCTTGCAGAGCTAGGTTATGAGTCCTTGAGTTCAGGGTTCAATAAAAAAAAATAAAAAAAAACAGGAACAGACTTACGTTCCGGAATGGCCACTACTTCCAATTTCCTTGTCTTCAGGCTTCCTTCTTGACAGACAGGCTTTCTTCCATTTCTTGGGCACACTGCCTTCCGATGCCGGACCACACTTTCTTTCTTTCTTTTCTTGGCTCACTTATCTGCACAACTGGCCATTATCACTGCCTTCCGATGCTAGAACAGGCTTTATTTCTCTTCTTGATTCACTTATCTTTAACTTTAAACTTAACCACTGCCTTCACTGCCTATACTGCCCTCCGATGCTGGACAAGGATTTCTTTCTTGCATATTTACATTAACCTTCAACTTAACCACCGCCTTCACTGCCTATCACTGCCTTCCGATGCCGGACAAGGCTTTCTTTTTCTCACGTTTATTTTTTCTTTTTCTTCTTCATCTTTCTACCACGAGGTGTGAACTCTGACCAGCAAAAAATCTACTCCCATTTCAACCCCCAAACTCACGACGCTTTCGACGACAAAGTCAGATACAGAGTGGACACTTGCTTAATTACTCCCCCTGAACTTTACTGTTTCCCTCAAGTTTGGAACGCCTCCTCCAAGGACTCCAACCAATCCTCATACTGTTTAATTTTTCATTCCTTCCTATTTACTAAAATATTTCACCACAACCGTCTCCCTAGTGCACAAACCAGACCTTCTCTAGAAATCTCTTATTTTTTTTTTTTTTTCACACAGCAGTATGACCTTTTCATGTTTTCCAAAACACTAATTTTCTTGTTCACACTTTCTCTGCTAAATATGGCCAACTTATCAAAAATTCAGTCATCCTGACGCCGTTTTCTTTTGACGTGAACACCGGATGTCTACTAATTTCTTGTTTACTTTCTAAGAGTACTTTCTTAGATCAAAAGAGACGCTTCATAATCCCGTTTCACGGTCCTATTTTTCTTGCCTTCAGCAACCCTTTCACGCCTGTTCTCAAATGCCACCCCTTCGCTAGTGCTGTCCCTGTTAGCTCGTTGTTCGAAATTACTTGTTTCCATTTAGCCGCTATTTTAATTCCCACTCCTAAAACTGTCCGTTACTAAATCCAGCGTTCTTCCAACCTTATTTACATTAAAACTAAATATCCAATCTTAATACTTACTACCTTTACCTTAATACTCGGGCATTAATGCTAATTCTCACTTTCCATTTCCCCTCCTGGATTTATTTTAACAAAACAAATATTTATATTATATTTGTAAGATCTATATCTTATAATTGCAAAGTTATTTTTATCAATTTACTCAATTTCTATCAATTTTATCAATTTACTTTCCTATCTGACTGCATCGAATTGGTGGGACTACGTTTCCTGAAGTATAATCGCAGCCTTGTCTAGGTGTTCCATCATTACTTCTTTTACCAGTGACTCCATAATTTTATTTGAAACAGAATAAAAAACCGTAATTGTTTATTATTGTCACCCGTGTGTTTTATGTTTGTAAATTGCGTGTGTTCTCTGACCGATTTGTCTGTTTTGCTTGGCGAAAAACCCTGGTTTCTGGGGGGGAGGGGAACCTTGCTGTCTACGACTGAGGCCGACTAACAGCCATGGAGCGAAAAAAGCCCATTAAAGTTCCTCGCGTCAATGACGGGACTCGAACCGCGGCCTTTTCCACCCAGTGTGGGGAGTACAGTAACGATGCCACTGTGCTACCGCGCAGACTCCTTGAAATAGAAGTAAAACCAACAGTTTTGTAGTTACTCGTGTTACCCTTTAATTCCCCTTTGGGAATTGGGGACACATTTGCATTTCTCCAGTCCCCAGAATCCAAGGCTTCTCTCATAATTATGGATTAGCTTTTGCTTGCTTCCGTCGGTGTTTCTCTTAATATAATTGGATAGAGCCCATCCATCCCAGTTACCTTTCTGATTTTAACTTCAACAATTTCTCTTCCACTTTCCCCTCAGTTGTTACAAAATCATTTAGTTTCCTCTTGCAGTTTGATAAATCTCTGCCAACCATTTCCCTAAAGGGTCCTCATGTCTTAGTGTAGATCCGATTACTTTGGAGAACGAGGGTTTCTTACTATTTATTTATCTGGTTAAGTGTCTTTATACACCGTGCTTTGGAACCCAATTTTGGTACTTGTGTATTATTTTTGTTAAAGAACAACAGATTCCTCACCCTACCAAAGCTCAAAAGCTACCTGACTGCTATATGTATTCTTTCTGTCACAGAAGATTCTGGGCACTGAGGATATATTTATTCTCCTTGTACAGGTTTGGGCTTAGTGCAAGTTTCCTTTTTTTGAGGGTAATATATATTTCTCTTAGAATAATGAAGCATGTGTTTAAATTTCTAAACATAACAAAGGTTTATTTCCATATTAAAATCTACGCAGTACTGTATTATCTCATTTAATGTTAAGAAATATTATCCCCACCTTCTTTCTGAAATCGTAAAACTTACTCTTAATTAAAGTTAACTTCAGGATCAATAAAACTTCCTTCTACCTCCTTTTACATTTTTTTTCGTACGTCTCTAATTATACCATTTAGTTAAAAGTTATAATCTATTCTTTCCTTCTGCAAATTGTACGACACTAATTTTAATTAAAGTTAACTACAGGAACAGTAAAAACTTTCCTTCTTCTCCTTTATACATATTCATCGTGCATTTTTTTTAAATTAATCTAAAATGTCCTTTCAATCTTTTTGTACACACAACACCCTTCCTCTAACAATCTCAGACTATACAACTCCCTGAAAACAATCCTTTTACCCTTACAAAATACTGCCCCTCTAGCCAATTATCAATCAAATGTCTACCCCTTTGTTATTTTCTCCTTCACAACCATATACAACTCCGGGATACATATATTCTCCCTAGAGCACTTATTCAACATAATCCTGAGCATAAAATATATATTCTACACATTTCCATTATATCACAGATAGATAGTATTCACTCTCTCTCTCTCTCTCTCTCTCTCTCTCTCTCTCTCTCTCTCTCTCTGCCTATCTTTATCTTTTCACCTAACTCAGTTTCTTGCTATTTATCAGTGTTTTAGGCTTACTCAAGCTACCCGTCGACAAAGTTAACAATTATCAGTCCTGAGCAGATTCTAATAATCAACTTTTATAATTGTTGGGGACTTACTTTTTCTTGCCCTTTCTTTATTTCGCAGCCACCAATAGATTGATCCTCCACTTCTGGTTTCTCTCTGTGGCCGTCTTCCTTGTGTTTGGCTTACGAGATCTACAGGCATTCCTTTCCTGGATTCTCATTTAGAGGAATCGATGGCGACGGTCTGCATACATTTACTTTCTTGCTATGACGAGGCTCGGACTCCTTGAGCATTCAGCGGGCCATTCATCAGACAGACTTCTCATTTTTGTGACTACAGTATCTTCACCCTCCAACCTTTACATCAAACACAGGCACCTGTTTGACCATTCTTTCCGACACGACCTTACAACACTATTTTTCGGACATTCACAAATCAAAATCTCTCTACTACGATACCCATTTCTCCTCGTGCTCCTGCTTTTTGTTTCCATTCTCCCGCCTTCTTGTTAACCAATACAATCACCTTCTCTTCCAGCATCTCTACTCTAATTCGTCCTTTATCTAAAATCTTTGTTTCAGCCATGCTGTATGGCTGGGCATCCTTCTCCCGAAGTGCAAAGGTTGTGGAGCTACTTCCTTCTGGAACTTTCCCTTAATCTGGTTTAGGTTTGTTAATCCGGTTTGTCCGCTCGTAGTCAGAAACAGACGCCCTTCTGTTTCCCAAATGCGTTCTAGGGTCAGTTTCATTGTAGGTATCAGAAGCTTAAGTCATCTTCCAATTCCTAGGTTTACAGTCCATTACCCTACACAAGCACATACCATTGATTGATGGATAATTTCGGACGGTGACTTTATTTCTTCTCCAATATATCTTTCCTGCCATTGCCTGCATTCCAAACCATTATTTTTTGAAATCAAAATTGCCATCCATTGTCGTATTCCAATTGTTCTGTACAGTAGTTGCTCACATTGGCATAACTAATCAGCAATCTACTTCAGATGAAATCCGTGCGGATTCAGATGCAAAAGCACTTAACTTGCCCTATCTTAGATTCTTTGTAGCTAACTACAAAGAAGAATTTGAAATTTTCGTTATAAACTTTTTTTTCTAACTAATTAATGTAAAATTATTAATTTTATTTATTCTTGTCAGATTTGTCATTGTTTTTTTATTTATTCATTCAGTTGATTGCTAGTTACTATCGCCCTTGTGCAACTTGCAAGCCACAGGAGTATATTTATATCTCAGAAACTTAATTTTCAAAAGTATTCACAATAATAGTCACAGTTTTGAGAAAAAAGAGACAATATATATATATATATATATATATATATATATATATATATATATATATATATATATATATATATATATATATATATATATGTATATATATATATATCATTGCTGCATGACTTCTTAGAAGAACATTCGCAACCGTTTAAACATTACTATCTTCGCACACGAACTTCTTGTGGCAGCTTAGCGCTGAGTAACATAATTGCACCACGGGCTGTCACTCTCCATATCGACATCCATTGAAAATTTTGAGAGAACTGCGCATTGGGACCAGCTTCAACAGCAGACATGCTTCCCAGCCCAATTTTTATTCGAACTGCATGCACAAGACTATCGGTTCCAGTTAGTACTGATGGGACCCAGTTGTTTTTTGGAAGATAGATGTTCTGTATGCCTTAGTGGAACATAATGTTTCACAGTCAACTTAACAAAACCTCTAATATATATATATTTTTTTTTCATTTAGAGGCTGCGTCCCCTTACAACTCTTGACCCATCTCCTGTAAGAAGAAAGAATGTACATTAGAGAAGAACCAGTCGAGTCGTTCAGGTGGGAGACACTAGGTAGAAATAGCCTACTTCCATAGTGCCGAGACAAAACTGCGTGACCCACAAAGCAACATGCCACCTCTGCTTGCGATTACTCGGCCTCACGTTGTCCAACGGCCTACCATCTCAAAAAATCATCTAAACGAAGACGACTTGCTATGTTGAGTACTGGAGATGTGGCTGTCCCACGGAGCAAACCCAAAAAAAAGTGATGTGGTCGCAACCCGTGTTTTTATAGGCATGAATAATTTGCATAATGTGCTGCATTGTAAGGTACTAGATCGATTTCTATTCGACCCTCGGAATTCATGAAAATATTTTGTTCCATTAATTTCGTCAAGCAGTGTAATACAAGGAATTTAATAATAATTTTGACAGTGTATAATAATAATTTCAATTTCAAATTTTTGTTGTATAATAATACCACAATTTCTTTCCAATTCCATCCACAATCTCTGATTGCCAAATTAATTGATTTTTATTTCTCCTTCTGATAGTTTTCGATGGCTTGCACAGGGATTTCATTCAAGCCTCTTTCTGAGTACCATTTTCTGACGGACAAGGAAATCGACAGGGAAGTGAACGAAATATGTGAGAACTCAACTAAAAGAGATTTTTATTTGAAACAACTGACTCAGTTAGCGTCAGGTAAGTTTCGTAATTTAGTAAATTGCAAATGCGATGCGGTTCAAAAACGATTTGTATTCATCCAGAAGTAGTTGAGATTAAAGGTTTCAACAAGCATTATGTATTACAATTTTTCGACATAGTCACCGTAAAAAATGATATATTTTTTCCATATCCAAAAGATTTCTATGGGCCAGTTATGTAGAAGTTCTCTGACTGTCCTTTAAATCACGACTCGCAGCAGAAATAACCTCCTTATCTGTAGCTAACTGTTTTCCAGGACGAAATGATTTCAGCGCAGGAGAACGAAAAAAATTCTGAGGTTGCAATAGTCAATGGAATAAGCAAGATGCTGCAATATTTCAAATCCACATTCGTGAACATTCTTTACTGCAGCAAGCGAGAAATGCGCAGGGTCATTATGGGGACATAGTGAGAGTGTTTGTTGTCTGGTGGCAACGAGGGTCTCCCCCAATTCCAATTCCATAATAACTATGTCATGCATGCACGTCACTATAAATGCCAGAATGTGGTTTTTTTTTTTTTTTTTTTTTTGTATAAGGTTGTGCAGTGTAGTATGCATGTAGGTGTACTCTGTGTATGATAGCTCCCAGAAAAACTTTTATTTCCACCAGATGTCGCTGTAATGGATTGCGGAAAATCTATAAAACGGCCTCGACGTGTGATTATACTCGTATGTTTTTGTGACGTGTTAGTGCACGTACTGCAGCATATAAAGTAAAGTAAATTTTCTGTTTATACTCCGGCACGACAACCAAGAAAGTAGAGTTTACAATAAATCGTTAATACAAATATTTATCGTATTTAGTAGCCACGGGCTTGAACCCCGGTCCACTCAAGGAACGCGTGCTATGCACTCTCGCTCCTGACCACTGGGCTACGTCAGGCCTTATGTTGCGTGTGTCATGCTTCTTTGCATTCCACTGGAGGTAGTGCTAAACCAGTGGATGCAAAAGGCCGTACGCAGTTGCCCAAACCAAAGAGCATGGAAAAAATAAAATAATAATAATAATAATAAATAAATAATCTATCCGTGCACAAGTAAAAGCATCCACAGGATGAAGTGCAATAGCTGTGTATGAGAGGTAAAAACCGGACGACCAACTCGCACAATTTACAATTATACCACGTTAAGCATATATTAACATTAAATACCCCGTTTCACAGACTAGAAGCCAGAGTTAAAAACAATTTAAATTACTGTATACACATAAATTAACACTTGGATATACACGTTGAGTATAAAGATTATATACAAATATACTATACATTTAAAGGTGTGACAGTTATGTTAATGAGATCTAGAAGAGAAAATAACATGCAGAGAAGAGATCAACTGTGTTATCTTTTAAAGATAATTATACCAATTATTTATAGTTTATATTCAAATAGCTTCTTCTTCTGGCGTTAGAACCCAGGGTGGGTGTTAGCCTTCTCAACGATGTTCTACCAGTAAGCCCTCCCAGAAGTCAAACTTCGCCAACTTCTTATTCTTATGATCTTTAAGTCATCTTCTACGTCATCCATCGATGTTTACCGCGATCTTCCTCTCGCCCTCCTACATGTAGATTTCCATTTCATTATACTCGTAGTTGATCTGATGTCATCCATTCTCATAACATGTCCCAACAAGGCAAGTCTGTGGCTCTTCACAAATCTGGCGATGTCCGCACCTTGAATAAGATGGTAAAGTTCATGATTCATTCTGATTCTCCAGGATCCATCACCGTCTTGTACGGGCACAAAATCTGTTCGTAAAATTCTACGCACGAATACTCTCAACAGCTGCTCATCTTTACTCGTTAACTTCCAAGATTCACAACTATATGTCACAAGTGATATAATGAGACTTTTGTATATTCTTAATTTTAAATGACTGTTCAATACCCTGGACTTCATTAGTTTTTCATGTGCATAGAAGGGCCTGTTTCCGCTCAGGATACAGAACTTCATTTCCTTAGTATTAGAGTTGGGCTAGTTTATCTGCGAACCTAGATAGGCGAAATTTTGAATATGCTCAAACGAGAAGCTGCTGGTTCTTAAATTTTCCGTATTATCTGCCATTCTCCGGATTTCCGTATATTTTGTCTTTGCTTAATTTATCCAAGTCCTCTCCTTTGTGCTTCACTATCCAGCCTGGCCACTGTTTCCTCCAGTGCTCCTTTAGTCCTACTGATAATAACGACATCATCAGCATATGCACAGACCTGCACTGTCTTTTTGCCTATGTGTCCAGTGGCTTCTAATTTTCTGACAGCCAATCTAAAACCAAGTTAAATAACACAGTAGAGAGAGCATCGTCCTGTCTAAAACCAGTGTTAATGTCAAAGGGAGTCGTCAACTCGTTGTTAATTCTCACCACTATTTTAAAGCCAGCCAGGGTTTCTTTTATGAGCCTTAATTCATATATATATATAGGGTGATTCACTACCAGTACGACAAACTTGCAGGAGGTGTAGGGGGCACAAAGACGAATCGGAATCACATAGCATTGCAGGGTCCGAAATGCCTTCGTCATGCGGTAGAGGACGTTGAACGGGAGGTCGCGTGAACAGCGATCCCGCTGGAAGTCAGCATTTGCGAACCGTTTCTGTTGAAGAAACCAAGTAGCAAAAGTCCTCCGGAGTGGATAATTCGTAGGCTCCAATGATTGGACGCGTTGTAGATAGTAGGAACTTATTTCGTTTGTTGACAGTATCCTCCATACAGTGAATTGGGAAATACCCAATCGTTGGCCTATCGCTCGAGTACGCGTACTCGGATTGCCTTCTGCAAGACGTAGGACATTCTCCTGATTGTCTGGCGTCCTCGTCGTTCGCTCTCGATTCATGGTACCTCTCGTGAAACAACCAGTCTCACGTAACCTTCTGTGCACACGTGCGAAAATCGTATGATGAGGAGCATGCCTGTGCGAGAAACGTTCCTGGTACAAGCGCAGAGCGGCGCGCCCGTTACAGTCCACAGCTCCATACGCGAGGTGCATGTCGGCCAGTTCAACGTTTGAATACTCGTCCATCCTACTGCCTCGGGAACCGGTTCGCAAATGCTGACTTCCAGTGGGATCGCTGTTCACGCGACCTCCCGTTCAACATCCTCTACCGCATGACGAAGGCATTTCGGACCCTGCAATGCTATGTGATTCCGATTCGTCTTTGTGCCCCCTACACCTCCTGCAAGTTTGTCGCACTGGTAGTGAATCACCCTGTATATAAGAATCTTAAAAATATCTATTTATGTACATTTAGAACGTCTTTCCTAAGAAGTAAAGTTCTTGGGTAGTACATGATTTATGACCAAGTTTATATCACAAAGTGTTAAGATGTTAATACTTCTAAGACCGAAGAAAGAGAGATTTTCTCTTGTAAAATACATTCCCAGAATAATACTGCAGCGCAGTAAAATGGTTCAAGGTCTCCACTAATATACCAACATTGTCTTCATTCAGATCTGGAACCGTTCGAAACAGTACGTTCCTCAAGTTGCTGTACTGACATGAAAGTAATACATAACACCATGGTTCTTCCAAGCCACAGTGGCAATATGGGTTATCTTCCATCCCCAGTTCATAAAGTTTTCCTTTCACTGGAGCACGTCATTATTGCCACAAAGTGACAATTGCTTTGGAAAGAACCAAAGCGATTGTCAAAATAATTATCAAAAATTAACATTTTTGATAATTATTTTGGTTACCACTCCTTTTTTACTATTATCTCAACGCTCTTGTTAAGTGGCAACAAATTTATTCCATAATTGTTTTTTTTTTTATTTTTTAAATCATTAGTTGGATTTCTTTCAACGCCAAACACTAATATTATATTCCCTTTTTTAAGCCAATAAATCATAGCTTTGTAGATAAGTAAATGATCTAAAGGTAGAATGCCTGCTATCATTTGCAAGGCATTAGTTGACACTGTTCGAGGTATTCCGTATGTAGCAAGAATCACAGCCCTTTGAATAGACTATAGTTTATTTTGGGTTTTTATGTCACCGTCCTTGGCAATCCATACACTGGAAGCGTGTGAAATAATGCTAAGAAATGTGGTCTTGTCGTATAAGAGCTGCGTCCGATTTTTTTAAAGCCCAATATGCTCTTGAGATTCGGATGATGGAAATTGCGAAGTTTTTAATTTTTTCTTGAATATCTTTTAAGTGTGGAAAGAAACTCAATCCATCATTGAGTAATATTCCCAGATATTTTTCTTGGAAATTGTCCCACCAGAATTACGATTTCAAAGAAATGGCAATGAAGTCATATAATGAAGTCTATGACAAAAATCATAAATTTAGCCTTGTAGATAGGTATCTTGAGTTTATTAAATGTAGTCAAATTTTGAAGATCATTGAGAACAATTCTTGCTGTATACTCGAGCGTCCGGAAATACAGCTCCCTAGGCCAGCGGTGTAGGCTACAATGTTGCAGGATTCAAATTCATGAGGCAACCATTTATCATTAACAGAGTTTCAGAGGAGAGGTCCAAGTACTGATCCCTGTGGGAATCCTCTGGAGACTTGTTTACAATAAAAAGAGGGTTTCGCTCGAACAAGAATAGATCTGTTATTAAAATACGACTGATGACTTCACATTCATTTTGTTTACAACCTGCTAAACGAAGTGACCCTGAGGACGTTGCCCAACCAAATGCGGTCAAAAGCACCATCAAAGTCAATAAAGACCCGTAACTCATAAACTGTTGTAGGATTCGCAATGTGATTTATCATTGTGTTGACAGCATCCTCCGCAGGCAAGTGTTTTTAAAAACCAAACTGTTTTAGAGGACAGAGATTTTCAGGGCCCGAAGCAAATTCTGGAATCTCGGCGCAAGTAATCTTTCTTAAAGTTTACCCATGTTAGCAAGGAGGGAAATCGGCCAATATGCCCTTGGATGAATTGACAGTTTATTAGGCTTCTTCTGAATTTTTTTAAGAGAGCCAGTTTTCAAAAAAAAAAAGGGAATACGCATTTAGTTGTACATTTATTAAATGATATTGGAAGAATACCTGGATAAATTTCATAGAATTATGTAATCGCTTCATTCTCGAGCAACTCAATACCTGGGGGAATTTCTTTTTATTTAATTTTCTTATAGAAACATCTAATCCAACGCAAGTAAATAATTCCATACCATATGAACCAAAATATTCATAATTCTCACATCAAATTAATGCTTTTTCTGGTGTATCAAAACTAGACTCGTTATTTAAGAATAACTGGCCAGTAACTGCAGAAAAAGTGCTATGCCAGTCTTGAGTTTCAGCGTTATTAATTAAAACAGTATTATATGTTTCGTTACAATGTGCTTGTAACGAAACGTTACAATGTGCCTGTTATTAGATGTAGCAACTCTAAGCCAGGCGTAAACCATTTAGTTACATTTTTATCTAGG
The DNA here is from genome assembly GCF_048544385.1 of Mastigoproctus giganteus. Taxonomy (NCBI): domain Eukaryota; kingdom Metazoa; phylum Arthropoda; class Arachnida; order Uropygi; family Thelyphonidae; genus Mastigoproctus; species Mastigoproctus giganteus. The sequence goes on along the minus strand of NC_143585.1, from coordinate 8,813,106 downwards.
AGAAACTGTGAGAACTGGATCTTTCTATTTTATCTTCTACTATTATTTAACTGCATAAATGTATCTTTCTATTACCCGTATTTACCTTGGAACCACTATGGTAGTTGTTATTAAGTTTCAATTCAAACACTCGAATCCTCACCGCCTCCAAGGCCCACAAGCTATCTGCTGCAATAATATCCTTTCTCAGATGATGCTTGGCAATGAGGATTTTCTTATTCTCCCATTTCTTTTAGAATTTCAAGAAATTCAAGAAATACTTATGACTAAGGGTATATTGTATTTCCCCTTTCACTAACCTCTCAATTTGATAGTGAATCAAAATTTATTCACTATCAAACACATATATATACAGTATATATATATATATATACAGGGTTGTAAAATTAAAGTATCCCTATTTAGAGAGCTCTGGGGCGACTTCTAAGGCTCGTACTGAAGAGAAATTTGGACAACGGGTACGATAAAGAATGCGCTCGCCATTTATTGAAAAAAATAATAGTTACAAAATTTGTCACTGTATGACGCGTAACTGTCTTAGTTACGATTATGCAAATAACTTATCTACGTATTTGCATAATCGTAAGTTATTGCCACAGCGCCACTTTTCAGCTCTACTCTACTGTATAAAAGCAAAGCACTCTCTTCAAAATCATACAGTAGATGTTTGCCTGCACTACAGCAGCAATGCCAAAAACGTTGCAGGAAAAGGCGCTATTAGTGAAGTTGTGCTATCAGAACAGCAACGTTGCAGCTGCAGCTATCAGAGAATTCCGGCGTCATAAGCGTATAAGGCGTGAACCTCTGACTGTTTGTGTTGTCCGCAAAATGATTGCGAAATTTGAAGCCACAGGACATCTTGGTGTTCAACCAGGTAGAGGTCGAAAACGAGTGGATTCTCCACGTGTTGAAGATGCGGCAAAAATTATTGGAAAAATTGGCTATGGCTGTCATGCATTTATGAAGTCAATCTCCATGTGGAAGCGCAAGAGTGCCAGCTGTTTCTCCTGAAGTGGATATGCCGTATTCCACTGTAAGGCTACTAATGCGTCAGCTGTTGCGATACTATCCTTACAAGATGCACATGCTACAGCAGCTAAAGCATGGTGCTGATGCAGATATTCGTTTCACATACGCACTTCAGATTCCGGCGAGAATGACAGTGGATATCACTTGGCCATGGAACATCCTTTGGAGTGATGAAGCCCACTTCTGCTTAAATAGACAAGTGAATGCGCACAACTGTCACAACTGTCGTTTTCTGTTGCACAACTGGGCAACAGAAAACCCTCGAGTTATCCAAGGAGTCCCGTTGCATTCTTCAAAAGTGACAGTGTGGTATGGATTTACGGCCACGTTCATGATTTTTTTGAACAGGTAACATATTTTTGAACGAGTAACGCCGACTGGACCCCCGCACCTGTTCCTTCACTGGAACGCGATATTATAAAATATTCAGGATACCATATTCATGCAAGATGGTGCGCCACCTCACATCCACCGTTGTGTCCAAAGATTGTTAAGGCTTTACAGACGAACGGGTCATCAGCCGTTGTTTCCGAACATAGGCACCTCCGTAGCCAGGTGGGAAGGAGCAGCAGTGCGTAGCACACGCTTCTTAATTAGACCGGAGTACGAGCCCGTGACCACCAAATAAGGAGGATTCGGAAAGATCAAGGGAATGACCACCGCATAAAACCAGGGCAATATGGCCTTAGTTGCTAATGCTCCTAAAAACCAAATAACAAACAAACAAACAAACAACAACGTTTCCGGACATCTTGGCCACACCGATCAGCGGGCCTCACCCCATGTGACTTCATGTTGTGGAGTTTTTTGAAGAACCAGGTGTATCGGGATGGATGCCAAACTCTGGCAGATCTGAAGGACAGTATTAGACGTCATGTGCTGACTATTCCAGTTGACATGTTACGTTCTGCTTTAGAACGGCCAGAGGAGTTCGCAAGATGGATAGAATACAAGAAACAGCACCGTATTCAGTAATCACGAGTTTGAACCCCGGCCACTCAAGGCACGTGTACTTATGCACCCGCGCGCCTGAGTTCCTGTTTATGGATGACAACGCCACACCACATCGCACTGCAGCTGTTGATATGCTTTTGGAAACTGAGGACACTGTTCATATGGATTGGCCTGCCCATTCTCTCGATGTAAATCCCATCGAGCACATATGGGACGTTCTGGGGAGACGCCTAGCGGCACGTCCACACCCACCAGAAAATGTTCACCAGCTAAAGATGGTGCTGGCAGAGGAATGGACGATGTTACCCCAAGAACTTATCCACAACGTTTTTCTAAGTATGGATAGGCGGTGCAAAGCTTACATCGACATTAGGGGTGGCCATATCTCCTACTGAGGACCATCTCTTCCCTTTGTTCCATCTGTGGCAGTGATGCATCTGTATCATGGCTGCAAGTGCTATTTTGCCATTTTTGGATAAAGTCTCTCTGTACCGTTTTGTATCCGTTGTTGTGTCGGTGTCGTTTCCTTTATCGTTTCTGTACCTCACGAGGTTCCTTTGATATGCTTTTTCCATATACAGGCCACTCCTATGAGAAGCTTCAGATGAAAACCTGACTGGTCCTTAAATTTTGCACACCAGTGTATGAATCGCTGTGTGATTACTTTCATCTGAGCCTTCTGTGCACGAGATTTATTGCTGGCAGCACCCTTCTAGCGAAAGTAATCACTGGAACTTATGAAGCATCTGATATCCTTAGTAAAATCAACTTCGATGACCCTTTAAGATATGTCAAGAATCTTACGCTGTTTCGCCTTGACATCGATACCAGTGACTTTACGAAGTTCAGTCTACTGAACTGAATCAGCAAATGACTCTCTCATCGACTTTTTTGACAACTGCCAATCACTGAACTGCATCCCCAAGTTTGCCTCTTCTCTTGAACTGCAAAGTGACTAGCTCTCATCTAATTGTTGTGGTTTATTATTTGTTTTATAATTTTCTATTCTCTAATTAATTTATTTATTATTTGTTTTACCGGTAACTTAACTTAATGCAATCCTCTTTTGTAAATGATTCTAATGTTTGAATCTATATCAATGTTTATCTTACTGTTGAATTTACAATTATTGTTATCAACTGTGTTGATTGTTCTGCCCTCAGTTACACCCTTCAAGGTTACCTGTTCTCTTTTTTGTTATTAATAAAAATTAAAATTAAAATAAAATATCCTATCAAATTTTATTTTTGCACTGCTATTATGAAAAAATGCAACATTGCGTACGAGCATTGTCTGCGTTACTGATTTCTTACTTTCTCTTTCTCAGGTGTACCTCTTCCGCGTGTCAAACCAAAGGATGGCACGAAGGTTACGTACAGGTCCCACGCTGTTCAAGTTCTTACTGATGCAGATTTGAAGAAAGCAGCGGAGGAACTAAACGAGGATCCCGACACTAGGGACTCGTGTATACAACAGCTCAAAGAAATGCTACTCCGTAAGTTGAATTTAGCTTCCACAAAATGATATTTTGTTAATCTTAAGTTTAACTCTGCACCAGCTGTGGCTTGCAATGAAAACTCACTAAAATCAACGAGTTGAAAGATATAAACATAGAGGAGAAATTCTAAGAGAGCACTCTTAAAAACTTCGGATCGAAATATAGATTTTAAAATCAATGTCTGCGTCGATTACTACTAGATAACAGATATCCTTTGTAAATTACTTGTTATAATGACTAATCGTCGTTATTGTCTTTATTATGTAAAGCCCCTAAGCATTGTCGCTGTGTTGGGTATTGAATCAGTCCTCAATGAAAAACTTTATTTCTAATTCTATTCTCTGATTGCAATAAAGATAATAATAACGTGTTTATGCCAAGAGAGATCAGAAAAGAGGATAATTCCTGTGATATATATGATCTTGTCTAGATTTCTGAGTGCAATCGAAGATAAGCGTGGAAACTTCTTTTTTGAGATCTGTTTTAGAACGATTGAAATAGCTCATTTATCTTCACCCTATTGGATAATTACGTATAAATCGGTATTAAAGGAATTCCCGTGCTTTGCGCAAATCAGGGTGTCTCAAACTGGAAGTTACAATGCAACGTGCTATCAGCAGCAAAATTAAGGTAGGATTTCCAGTCAGTGGAAGAAGTTCTTTAATATTCAGAAAAAAGAGTGGGAGAAAGAACTGAACCTTGGAGAACACCAGCATTACTGGAGAAGGTAGAAGAGTGAAAGACAATTACCATCACCCGCATAACAAAAGGCATAATCACCATCAGTGAGCACTCAGAGAGAAAAGTGGATACTCAATTCCAAAAAAAAAAAAGTGGGCAATCCATAAAACGAACTCTTTTCCAGAAAACCTTTAATCCAAACGCAATCAAACACCGCCGAAATGGCATGAGAAACTGTTTTTGACCAAACTTCTCCATTCAGTTTTTCCTGAAATAGATAACCTTAGCTAGTATGTCACCAATGGATCAACACAGATAAAATCCAAATTGGCGATTATTGAAACGATTCCCCGGGGGTTCTGGTTTCCCGTAATGGAGATCAGACGCTCCCTAGATTGCTGTTTACAGCTTCTAATTTGGTCCGTGTAAGTGTTCCTTGCTTCTTTGTAGCGTTTTCGGAGTACTTCGACTTTCGCCGTCGTCCAGGAGCGCCTGGTCTGCTGAAAGACCTTTCTTCTGGTTTGTGCTTCTTTCCGGGGTCGCTGCGTTTCTAGGTTCCACCAGGGCACAGCCCCAAGGGTTGGATTTTTATTTTTAACAGCAATGTCGCTTGTGTGCGTTATGATCTCTGTTATATTTTTCTTTGGAGGTGATCTGGATCTTCGAGGCGGTGAAGCTCCCTCTGTCTCTGTTGTCTGCTGGTTTCTAAGGTATTTTGGAAGATTTCCCAATTTGCTTTGGAAATGGCATATCTGTGAGTGGTTTGTCTAGCTGCAGGTACCCTAGTCAGTTGTGGGGGGTGGAATAAATGAATTATATTTATATATTTTATTTTATATTTATAATTATTATTTATTATTGTTTATTATTATTTATTTTATTTGTTCCCTTATATGAGTTGTTGTCCACCTTATTTTAATTTCCCCACTTACACATCTGACTTTACTTTACAGGAGAATTCCAAATTCGAGGGAACTTCTTAATTATTTATAATTCCCTTCGGACAGGATGTGTGTTCAAGAATGACAAACAACACACACATTAATATATAACATAACATTTTATTTACACTTAGATACACAATATAAAAATTATCAACTCTCAAGCACATTATTATTTCTCAAATTTGCCTATGTATTATCAGTTATATATGACAATTAAATACGGAGGTTTTACTCTAAACAAGGTTATCCACTTCAATACAACTCAATCAATATCATTACGTAAACTTATTTTAGTTTCTTCTTTCTCCACACATGAACAATAATTACTTAAGAGGTTTAGTTCACACTCTTTCTCTTATGTAAATCTTATTCTTACCTTATCAATTGATTTAGGAATTTCACTCTTAATTTTTAATTTAATTAGTGCCCATTTTGTCTTGGGGAATATAACTTCACAACTTTCTTTAATCAAGACAGATAATACATTTGACATCAATTTCTGGACTAATGCTGGTCCCAAGGGTTAGCTACATTCATAAGGCTATTTCTTTCTCTGTATTTCTCTACCCTTCCCTTCCAAAATATATCATACCTATATGTTAGACAATAACTAATAACAAATATCAAATTTCTCTCCTTTGCCTTTCTACATATGTCTAATTATACATTAAGCAAAACTCAAAACTATCATCTGACTTATCTCTATATTTATGTATATATTTATATTTTTGTATATCCTTCCTTTAACATCTTTCTAAACATTATACTAATCTGATATTAGAGTTCCAACAGTCCTTTATTTGTGAGGGAGAATACTATATATATCTAGTCACTTACTTAATTTTTAAGAATCGGATCTCTCCGTTTTGGGGCCTTCAGCTCCTTGTCTGGGAATGGCATCATCGTTTACCAACTGCATTCATCTCAGAACTTCAAGTTTCTCCATGGCTGTAGTCTACGTCTGGATAGGGCATCATTGTGTCTTTTAGGAATTTATGGGCTCGTCTTCGATACTGCTACTTAACCTTCGGTTCAGATATTCTGGCGGACTCGGGATTACAACTTTACCTTCTCAGTTCACTTATATGCGCCTTGCCTTTATCACTGCCTTCAGATGATGGACTAGGGTTATTTCTCTTCGTACACTACTTATTTTCACGCTGACCACTTTCACTACCTTCCTATAACGGACAGGTTATTTCTCCATACACTTCAGTCATTTGCATACGGGCTACTACCCTTGCCTTTAGACGACGGACAGGCTTGTTCTCCTTACACTTCATTCATGTGCATACGGGCCACTACCCTTGCCTTCCGACGACGGACTGACTTATTTGCATACGGGCCACTACCCTTGCCTTCCGATAACGGACTACTCGACTGTTCTCTTCTATTATGAAACTCCACTGACTTTTCTTAACTTACTGACTGCACTTAACTTACTGACTGCACTTAACTTATCTAACCCTTCACTACTCCATCTTACCTTGTCAGATCTTTCCTAACTGGCTGACAGGACAGGACTTATCTAATCCCACACAACTTATTACTCAATTTTCCCACTAACACTGTCAAAACTCACGTCTGTCTTTCCTAACTCATCTCCACAAACCACTAACAAAAGCCCAACTCTGTGTTCTTTTTAACCCATTTTCACAAAACACTAACAAAAACTCAACTCAGTAACTTTTAACTCATTCTTTCACTAACACCGTCGAAAACTCAACTCTAAGTTTTTACTAACCCATTTCCACAAACACCAACGAAATCTCAACTGTGTGTGTCTCCTTTCTCTCCCCATTCACTCACTTTTGTCATCTTAATCACGTACCGCCTCCTTATGTCGGGCCTGCCGTTTTTTCTCAGATTTTACCCAATCTTCTCATTTTGTCTTATTTTCATCATTTCCTATTCGTCCTTTAAAATTTCGCAAGCTGTATATCCAGAGCTCATTTTAATAAATTTCCAAATTTTTCCCAGGCAATCCGCTGCTTTGAAGTTCGCTGTCACCTTCGCCACCCCTCGTTAAACTTAGCAGATTTATTTTACATTGCTCTAACAACCTTGCCATCGCCGACAGTCAGACGCAAATAGATTGCTAGCCGGAGTAATTTGACCCGTATTTACTACCTGGCCGACAAAGGGATGTCCCACAATGTTCAGACTACTGCCCTTTCCATAGTTATACGCAACTGCTCGCCAATTGTCGCTGTCACCATTCCCGTTGTTATTGTTTGTTCTTTGCCACGGTGGGAACTGAAATGTATCTCTAATTGCTAATAGCTTGCGGCTCCCTTCTCTAATTCAACCTTGTCTAATTTTTAATTCCTTGTGAGTGACCTAGAATAATATTTGTGACTGAAAATGTTTACTGTCCTATTTTGCTATTTCCTAACCTTTATTTTAAATAAAGCTCACTCATTTCTAAAATATTAACATGTAAGATTTTACATCTTACACAGTGATCTGTTGAGTTGGAACATAATGGCTCGATGATCGGACGTCCAACTGGTCCGTCCAAGGCCTCTTGGACGGACCAGTCGGTAATATTATTAACGGTGTTCCTGGAAGCCAAGGATACATATATGGTGGCCTACCACAGTGCATTACTGAATGTGGGCAAATTGTTTGGTTGGTTTAACTCTGTCAACGTTCAATTTGCAAGGAGCACATCCAATCTAGTACCACTTCTGGTGCCATGTCTGTCTGGCGTGTCGCTATGCCACATTGATGACCGGCAGTTCACGTCTGCGCCGACTATAATTTTAGCGTCTGGGAAAGGTATCAGCAGCCAGTTGGAGGTATCTTGTGGCGAAGGTGATGACTTCGCCCGGGTGACAGTAAAGAGCATAAAATGCCCCCAGCGCTGTGGTGAGGTGAGCACATGCAGCCCAAGCTGTGCAAAGTTGTGTGATTTTGGTCATGGTAATATCCGGATTTCTGACCGCGACTGAGGGCCATGGGATGTCGTTCTCGAATTATGCTATCTTGTAGGTCAGGGGGTATCCACTGACTAACTTCATGTGCGAGTATGGCTCTTGTATTTTCATGACGTCTATATTCTCCTCTTCAGCCTTGATATGGATCTGATCCGCTACCACCCTGGCCCTCAGTGCATTGATCTGCAGAAATTTTACCTCTGTAGTGTTGTATCCTTTAAGGAGCGTCCCCATAATCCAACCTGGATTGGAACGAGCTCTTAACTTTCAGATAGGTGGAGCACTTATTATCCCTGATTGATTGGTTCGGCTCACCTTCAGACACTTGCAGTTGGCGCAGATTGGGTCAGAACTCTGGTTTGGGAAATCCCCGTAAGTGTGGCTTTTTGCCGAATAGTGGCCGCATGTGCCGTCAATCTGGGTGCAGGTGTGGGTTGTATGCCCGTATTTATAACACTTGAAGCATTTGGCTGCAGCCACATGTTCACGGAAACGGTAGCTGCCCCAATTTACATATACTCTGTTCTGGGTGTTTAATACTTTCCATGCTGCGGGCGCAAGTTCAATTATCAGGTTTTGTTGAGTGCCGTCCTTGGACTTGGTTGAACATTTTGGTGTCAACAGTTCGTCCATTCTGTGGTCCCGCAGAGCAGACATCAGGTTTCTTTGATAGATTTCCTCTGTCAGTTGGTCCGGGGTCAGGTCTTTACCAGGTCATATATGACTATTGAGGGCCCTTTTCTTTCAGGTGTAATCGCTTTGAGCCCCAGCTCAATGATTTTTTTTTTTTTTTTTTGCGCTTCCTCACTTGTTTCTATCTCTATCAGGACTCAGACATTTCTAGTTTTCCTGATCGACTTTATTCTGGTTGTATTGATTTCCTCTTTTACGTTGGTCATGATTTGCATCTTTAGTTGTTCACGTCTTTGATTTTCCTCAATGGTTGTTAGTCGCAGTACCACCAGGTGTGGTTGTTTTGGCAAGGTATTTTTCTTTGTAGCAGACATGCTGCTTTTTATTTTTGATTCACTGGCTGGCGTCCTTAGCGCTTGTGCATAAGATGGGGTGTGTTGTTGCATTTTATTTGCCCCAACGTCTAGGTAAGCCTCCAGTTTCACAGCAGTTGTTTCATATTTTAGGTTTGTCTAGTATAGAATTGTCTCCATCTATGTACAGAGGGAAAGAATCTGTCCATAACACTGGTGGTTTCCCGGTTGTTGGAGTCTTTCATGAAATCCACAAGGGTAGTATGCAGGATTTGAGTTTTTCAAACACTGTGACCTTTGGCCAGGAGGGGTCCAAGGGGGAAGGGGTTTCGGATTGTTTTGTCTCCACAGTGAAATCAATTTGTGGGATGGAATCCTCCCGGGTGTCCTTTAGCTGAGCAGTCTGGCTTCGTGTTTCTCTGTCAGGTTTGAGCGTGACCAGTTTCTTCCACTTCTCTATCGAGGGTAGTACAGTCCTCATCTCATTCATCATGACACCAACATTGCATGTTGGTGTCACGAAGAATACAAAACTCAAAAGAAAATACCGTACGTAAAATTGATTTATGAAATCAAATTGCAATCCTGCCAGAATTTTGTCCCTACATCTGGGAATAATAATCCTTGGGATGTCATTTATAAAATTGCTAAAAATAAAATGATCCTGAGTGACATTTTTAACTCCATTACCTCCAACAGTATGGAAACTCTTACATTAACAGACTGCTTACAGACTCCATACGGAGTCTACTGAGGGCGTTCTCCAACCATAAAGTATCAAAAGCACCCTCAAAATCGAAAAGATCGCCATAACGTATTTGGAAGTGGAGCCATCAATAAGGTGGTGCAGTTCTAATAAGGCGTCTTCGCATCCAAGCCGTTACCTAAAACTGTATTGAAGAGAAGATGTGGAGCTTGTAGCTCCCTGCAGTGTGGTAATTTTATTAGATTAGTCCCTCTAACACTTTTCCCAGGTGAGAGAGCAAGACTATGGGGCGGTAGAATCTGCCATTGTCTAGTGGCTTACCAGGTTTATGTAAAATCTTAAGAATGGCGTGTTTCCATGGTTTGGGAAATGTTTCAGTATTTAAGCAGTTGTTGAACTTTGGGCCTTAGGTCATAAAAATGTTTGATAAATATATTATCAATCAGGTCATTACCAGGACATTTTGTTTGACTGAATTTTATTCAGGATTGAAGCCAGTTCCTCTGCAGTGAATAGACTCGTTTCTTCTAAAGGAAGGTATTTTTGATTTAAATCTCGAATAGATAGATGGTATGAAGTGTCAATAGTGAGATCATCATTAGGCAGCAGTTGGTCCAAGATGGCATTTATGTAATCTGTTAATGTAAGAGTTCAAATCACTGCTCTCTTCAGCTTTATAAACTTGTTAGAAACTGCTTTGCTGATCGTCATCACTAATAGCACAAAGATTCACAGATCTGTCTCCCGTGGCTGCCCCCAAGGATCAATTTTGTTACCCTTGATTTGTAACCTAGTTCTTCATGATTAGCTGCTTAGGACGACTGAATTTCAAAATGTGCAACAACTTGCGCATGCAGATGACATTATCATTTTAGTGTATGGAAACTCAAGATCTGAATTAGAACTCTATGCCAATAAAGTACTCTTTGAACTATCGTCCTGGTCCGCTAAGAACAAACTGAATTTATACCCAACCAAGTCGAAGATCATGATTTTTAAACACAAATTAGACTAGGCAGACCAACAGTTGTAAACCTTGACAAGAAATCACTTCCACTTGTCTAAAGCACCAAATTTTTAGGAGTCATCATCGACGACCGCTTTTCCTTTACTGCACATATTCAACACCTGTCCGCCAAAGTTAAGAGTTTTACCAGAATGCTGCTCCAATTTACCAGACAAGACTGGGGATTTAATACTAAAACCCTACATCTATTTTATAATGCTGCCATAATCCTAATTACAACCTGTGCTGCCAGCCTTTGGTTTAGACGTACTGCACTTAAAACTGTACAAACTAAGTTCAGTGACCGGGGTTCAAGCACGTGACTGCTGAATACAGTGCTGTTTCTTGTATTCTGTCTATCTTGTGAGCTCCTCTGACCGTTTGGTCGTCCCGGAGTATAAACAGAAAATTTATTTATTTTATCAACCAATCAACATTGTTTTCTCCTTAGCCTACTTCACGTTTGCTGAACAGTATCAACTCCAGCTCTACAGACTCTGTTGTGGGCACCATCCACTTGACCTGCATGTTGTGTTTAGAGGGCTTTACTTTTACATCCGCAAAGGCATTTCTACGGAATTTCAGGGAATCATTGTTAACCCTCAGGCTGATCCCAAAACCGAACGAACCCGATGCTGGAATTTGTTAGTGAACACCTGGCAGAATAGATGGAAGTCTACCGAAAAAGAGCTATTACCAAAAAATTCGTTCCCGACGTAACTGCACTACTTTCGTCATCCACCAGAAAATTGTTTTCACCCTCACTGTTTACCTCCTACATACTAACTGGACATAGTTTTCTTAAGGCAAAACTTTACCAATTCAGATTTTATAATATAATCTCCTGTCGACGACTCTTCTCACGTCCTTTTTGAATGCTCCAGTTACGATTCCAACAGTTTCAAACTTGTCTCCTAGATGTGAGAAGATACTCATACCTGTCAACAATTTCCAGACCGTTCAAACCTTCTGCAGTGTTGCTTTTAATCGCAGGAAGACTTTCAATGCCTATGTTAATGTAAGCAATCTAACTGAAAACACTTCATAAATTAAAATACAACATGTTGCCCCGTTTGTCGTCCTGATGATGATGCCCAGTACAAAACTTTGCTGATTTTCAAGAACACACGAAGGTTTTAAATGATGCTGCATTTTTCTGGTTCATTCTTTATCAAGTCTCTCCACAACTCAATCATTCCCCTGCACAGTGACACCGTCATCAACCAGTGACTTCTGATACCCCTCCAGATTAACAGAATTATATCTAGAACTTGTTCCTGCTGATCTTGCTCATGCGTGACATTACTACTTCTTTTTTAATTGTACATCTTTTCTGTTTGTGCACTACTTTGGGTAGCACTGCATAAAGAGGTGGGCAAAAACATAGATAAAGATTTTATTTTGTTTTATTTTATTTAGTTATTTCTTTATTTTCTGTTTTATTTTATTTCTTTTGAATGACTCCAAAGTTTCTTTGGATATTCGGTGAGTGACTGTTGAGGTTGGCCATGGTATATGCGTAGTTGTGGCCTACCTCCCCGTGGTGTAGACGGACACTGGGCAGGTTTTCCAGGTAATCGCCTGTCTGGTGACAAAACGGCCAGAAACAACTAAACAACTAAACAACACAACAACACACACAACTGCACGAACATAATATTACACACATTTCTGTAATCATCACAGTGTATAAAGGCGGAGTTGAACTTTCGTGCAGGTGCCGTTCCTACATAAGATACTATACATGTCTACATGCATGTTTGTGGCAAAGGATAAGAGTCGGGTTCGGTTGATTTTCAGCACTTCCCTGGGTTTCTTGGTTCATTTGAGCGTAGTAGGAGCCTAAGTGGAATGGAGTCGAAGGCCTTGCACCAGATGCAGACGGGAGGGGGGATCAAATTGGCGGCCCGCAACGGGTTTTTGTGGCGCGAGCCACAAAAAAACCCACTGCTGTCTACTGCTAGTCTGCGTGGGTAGCACAGTAGTGACGCCACCGTCCTCCTCACACCGGATGGGAAAGGACCGGGTTCAAATTCCGTCGATGACACGAGGAACTTTAGTGGACCTTTTTTCACTCCTTGTCTCAGCTAGTCGGTCTGAGGCGTATATAGCAAGGTTCCCCCCCCTTTATTTTTTGTTTTGTATGCAAAAAAAAAAATAACCTCAGTATGCAAAACAGGCAAATAATAAACTAGGCATCAACCCTGATAAGTTCTGTGAGGACAAGCTCAACAGAAAGGAATGCCTCAAGAGCTGTTACCAACTATTGAACCTGTAATGATCACCTACACTTGGACTTTTTAACTGCTGCAGTTTTTCTATTTATTTATTTTTTCTATTTTGTTTTAAATTCTGATGTCTATTGCTTTAAAATTTGTTCTATTTTAAGCGTACGTAAGTTCAATTATGTAAATATCTCGAGTCCAGCATGAATGTTCTCTTGTACACTGTACATGTGGTTCCTCGCACCTCAGTATGCAAATCTCTCCTGGCACACTGCCGTCCGGGGTGACCCACAGTTTCTTGTGGTGAATAAACGGATAATAATAATACTGTTCGAGTCGGTTTCATCGTAATGCGAGTGAACTAATATTTGTTTGGCCGTTTCTATTTAATGAAATCAGTACGCAAACAGTTTTGTGTTGTGACTCTTATATACACGTGATTCCAACGTGATGTCGCTTTCCAAGCCACCCAGAAAAAGAAAGTTTGCTGATGAGGGGCGACAATTCCAAGAACGATGGGAATTGAATTACTTTTGCACAGAGGTAAAAGGTAAAATTGAGTGTATTATTTGTATTGAATCGATGATTGGCGTCAAAGAGTACAACATTAAAGGACACTAATATACAATTCACAAAGAAATATTTCCCAGCTTCGAGGGTAAATTAAGAGAAGGAAAACTAAAAGATATGAAGAACTCATTTCAAAGGCAGCAAAATGTAATTACAAAATTTAACGAAGGCAGTGAATCGGTAGTGAAAGCCAGCTATGATATCAGCTATTTACTGGCAAAATATTTCAAACCTTTCAGTGAAGGTCCCGTGGTTAAAGAATGTATGATAAAAGCGTCTGAAAACGTCTGTCTCGGAAATGTGAAAGTATTCCAAGAAATGTCGTTGTCAAGAAATACAGTGGTTGAAAGGATAACCGAAATAGCAGACAACTTGCGTGAACAACTGCAGGAAGCATCCGCAACGTTTCAATGTTTTTCAATTGCACTTGACGAAAGTAACAATATTCAAGACGTGGCGCAAGTTTCACTGCTTCTTCCAGCCTCCGATGACAATTTGAAAGTAAGTGAACAGTTTTTGGAAATGATTTCCATCCATGGAACTACTACTGGGGAAGACATTTGTGACGCCGTGGAGCATTCTGGAGAAATACCAGCTTCCTCTCAAGAGACTCGTGGCTGTGACCACCGATGGCGCTTCAGCGATGAGAGGCAAAGTCAAAAAGATTTGTATCAACACTAGAAGCAAAACTGAAGGCCGGGTCACCGGACGAACAAAAATTGCAATCTTTCCACTGCATTATTCATCAGCGGGTACTGTGTTCGAAAATACTGAAAATGGAATATGTGCTCGGGACTGTGGCCAAAACTGTGAACTTCATCCGCTCCAGAGGACTCAATCAGTTTGCTCTCCTTCTTAAGGTCTTGGAAAGTGAATTTGAAGGACTACCGTGTTGTTGTTGTTTGTTATTTGGTTTTTAGGAGTATTAGCAACTAAGGCCATATTGCTCCGGGGATATGCGGTGGTCATTCCCTGACCTTTCCGCATCCTCCGTATTTGGTAGTCACGGGCTCGAATCCTGGTCTAATCAAGAAGCGTGTGCTACGCACTGCTGTTTCTGCCCACCTGGCTACGGAGGCGCCAAGGACTGTTGTACTAAACAGAGGTTCGTTGGTTGCCTTGCCACAACGTACTAAAGAGTTTTTTTTTTTTTTTTTTACTTTTAGAAGAAATAAAACTGTTCCTAGAAATGAAAGGTCAGGATGTATCGCTTCAGACTTGGGCACAAGAGTTGGACTTCCTAGTAGATATTACAGGTCACTTAAATTTCAAACTACAAAGGTAAGACAGTCGATTTTTCCTTTGTAGTTTGAATAACCTACATGCACAATGCACTGGGTAATTTTCAAAAAGAGTTGATTGTGTGAAAAAATCAATTAAAAGAGTGTACTCTGACTTACTGTTCTATGTGTGAAGAGTTAAAAAATTAGAGTCAAAGTTATACCTTTTCAAAATATTGTGACAGAATAGAAAAGATTAAAGACGAATTTCATAGGCGCTTTAAAGATTTCAAGGAGCATCAAGAAGATTTTTCTCTTTTCACGGGTCCATTTCCTTTTAATGTCGAGAGATCTCCCATTTCCATACAAATGGAAGTAATTGATCTGCAGAATGACTCAATTTTAAAAGGGAAATACAGAGAAATTGGGATCCCAAAAATCTACTCCTATTTAGGGGAGAAATACCCAGAGATAAGCAGGTTTGCCAGGCAAATTCTATGTTACTTTGGCAGCACATATTTATGTGAACAATTGTTTCGCCTATGAAGGCTAACTAAACAGATCAAGGCTAACCGACGCCAATCTTTCTTCTATAACGAAGATTGTGTCTTCTCAATCTTTGGCTCCCTATCTGGGTGCAAGCAAACGGAGTCAAATGTCTATCAAAAAAGGCTGAGATTACCTAATTTCGTGTATATTCCCTCATTAAAATATTGTCTTATCTGGAATAAATTTGCTTTTCATTATTCGTTATGTTGTTTATTCAGACTTTTATTTCCTTTCGATTAGTTATTAGTGCATTCTCAGCTATGTGTATCAATCAGCAACAAGCAACAACTGAGCAATTAAAATCGTATTTAGGCTTAGGAATGGCAAGGTTTGTAGGTCGTGTGCGGCCCGCGTGAGGTACATTAATACGGGAAATGGCCCGCTGCCCAAATCAGATTAATACCCCTGATGTAGGCCGTGTACTAGTTTCGGTGCTTCTTGTAGGCTTTCCCTATGACTCTGGCGTCGACTGTTCGACTGACCCTTCGACTGTTCGACCATGATGTGCTGGCTCTCCAGGTGATGCGCGGTTAGTACAGAGGTATCGTCACCGTCGTCCCCACCCACACCGGATGGAAAAGGCTTAGGTTCAAACCTGTCGATTACGCGAGGAAATTTAGTGGGTTTTTTTTCACTCTGTGGCTGAGTTAATCGGTCTCAGGCGTAGATCGCAAGGTTTATTTCCCAGAAAGTAGGTGTTTATGTCCAGAAAAACAGGCAAATCGATCAGAGAACACACGAAATTTGCAGACATAATACATACACTGCCCTACGATTAATGTCCGGACTACCGCCCCCCCATGGATGGTGAAACAGGTCCTATGCGTGCAACACGTCACAGAACCTGCTATAAATATGCACACTGGGCTTCGAATAGACAATTGGAAAAGTGGGCATGCAAGATGACACGTTCAAGAATTAATAGAGTTCCAACGTGGAATGATAGTACGATGCCACATAGGCAAGCGTTCTGTACGAGACATTGCAGTCACTCTGAGGATCCCTAGGTCAAGGTTAGTGACGTCATACGCAAATGGCAGAGGAATGGAATGAATTTGCCAAAAAACCGCTTCGTAAACCCCAAAAACTAACAGAACGGGGCAAGAAAATTCTGCGAAGAACTGTATGCGCATAATTTGCCAATGTCTCAAGTCATACAAACCCTCTGTGAGAGTATTGGGACTAATATCAGCAGTAGTACAATATGAATGACCCTCCATGATATGGGTTACAATGGTCGTACAGCTGTTCACTAGCCATTGATCACCTCAACAAATACTAGACGCCGATTAACATGGTGTAAGGTCGCGAATCCTGGATTGTAGAGCAGTGGAAAACAGTCCTATGGACAGACGAGTCGAGGTTCGCACTTACCAACCTGATGGTGTAGCGAATGCCAGGGGAACAGTTCATTCCCACAATGAAGTTTCATGGAGGCAGTGTCGTGGTATGGGGCTGCATTTCATGGTTTTGCTTGGGCCCATTAGTCGTTATCGATAAAACCATGAATGCTCTGCAATACCAGGATAACCTGGACAATTATTCACTTCCAATATTATGGCAAAACTTCGGGGAAGGCCCATGCCTGTATTAGGAATGGGCCTTCACCGAGTAACTCGAGGGTTTTGTTCAGTGAAACAAGTAAACAATCCAGAAAACACATGTAACTTGTGGATTCGGTGTTTTTAGGTAACCATCATATGTTTTCAAACAAAAGTAATTTTGCAACACAGAATCAGAGTTCACATGAGTTCGATCAGCTTCTGGATTCTAACAGAGCTTTCGATAAAAAGAAAAAAAACATGACTCCTCCTACTCTTATCATTTGCCCCTCCCTGGCTCGAGTGGCCCTATTCGTATATTCAAGATAATAAAATTCTTCAATCCTCTCTAACTCTCGTTGGCACCCTTTCTTCTTCAGTCCTGTTATATCAGGATTGGCTTACCTATTAAAATGCTGGAATTAATTAATTTTTTTTTTTCTATTTTTATCTCTTTCCTTTTATACAGCCAATACGCTTGATCTTTTTCTCACAAACAACCCTTCTAAGTACAAGGTTGAAGTGAGAGGTCCTTTAGGCACTTCAGATCACAACTTGGTGATTGCCTCTTCTCCAATGGAACCTTTATCTCATGGCTATTCCCAACCTCGTATTGTTTGGCATTACAAGAATGCAAAATGGGATGACCTGCGAGACTTCTTTTCTTCTTTTCCTTGGTCTGATTACTGTTTCAAAACTTCTGATGTCAACGTGCTCAGATCGTGTCAGTGAAATTATTCTTGCAGGAATGGAATCCATTATCCCACACTCTAAAATCTCGTCCTTTATCTCAACCTTGGTTTTCCAATAAATGTGCTAACGCTGTCCAAGAGAAGAACGTTGCATATCGTAATTGGCTTGTTTCTAATTCTTCAGTTTCATTTTCTGCCTACACCAAAGCTCGCAACAATTGTAAAGCAGTTATTCATCAGTCCAAACTAGAGTTTGAACAGGCTAAGAGTAGAAAACTTGCTTCTTGCCCTAATGGTAGCCAAGCATTCTGGTCTCTTGCCAAAGCTATTGGCCGCAACTTTTGCCCATCTCTGCTTCCACCTCTGTCCAAACCAGATGGTTCTGTTGTCACTTCAGCCAAGGATAAAGCTGACCTGCTAGCATCCCATTTTTCTTCCAGCTCATGTATTAATGATCTTGGTAAAACACCTCCCACCATTCCTAACACGCTCCATTCAATGCCTCCTGTGGTCTTCCGTCAAAAGGATATCATAAGGATTTTGATGAATCTTGATGCTAAGAAAGCTCCAGGTCCTGATGGTATTTCTCCACTTGTTCTCAAAACCTGTGCTCCTGAAATTACTCCTATTCTTTGCCGCCTTTTTTCACTTTCTTATTCCAAAGGTGTTTTTCCTTCTGCTTGGAAATTTGCTCATATCCAGCCAGTTCCTAAAAAGGGTGACAAATCCCTCCAGTGCAATTATCGTCCCATTGCAATTACTTCATCTTTTTCCAAAGTAATGGAGAAATCAATTAACCGCCAACTCTTAAACTACCTAGAAACCCTCCGTCTGATCAACGATCGCCAGTATGGATTCCGTCAGTGTCGATCCACTGGTGATATTCTGGCTTATGTTACCCATTTATGGACTAATTCAATGGAAAGGTTCGATGAAACACAAGTAGTTGCTCTTGACATCTCAAAGGCTTTTGTTCGTGTTTGGCATAAAGGTCTTCTAAACAAGCTTCCATCTTATGGTTTGCCAACTGTTTTTAGTAATTGGTTATCCAGTTTTCTCTCTGATCGCTCACTGAGGGTGATGGTAGATGGCTCTCTGTCTTCTAACTTCTCCACTAATGCCGGTGTCCCCCAAGGTTCAGTTCTTTCCCCCACTCTTTTCCTCTTGTATATCAATGACCTTCTTCCATTGACTGGAAATACTATCCATAGTTTTGCCGATGATAGCACATAGCATTCAACTTTCCATTTTGAGAAACCTTGTCCAGCTCAATCAGCTTCAAGTTCTCGAAAATCTGCTGCCAATTCCTTAAATGCCGATCTTCAGGTAATTCTGCAGTGGGGCAAAGACAACTTAGTTGATTTCAACCCTTCTAAAACTCAATCTTGTCTTATATCTCGCAAAAAGGATTCTTCTGCTCCTATGCTTATCTTTAGTGACACTCCGATTTCTAGGCAAAATGATATATCTCTTTTGGAGATTACCCTGACTTCTAATCTCTCTTGGCACAAGCACATTACAAATATTGCTTCCTCTGCATCTAAAAAACTTGGTTTTCTCTTTCGCTCTCGGCGTTTCTTTTCTCCCAAACAGCTGCTCACTCTGTATAAATCGCAAATCCGCCCTGCCATGGAATATTGTTCCCACATCTGGGGTGGTGCCCCAAAACCTCTCTCAGGCTTCTTGATTCCATTCAGAAGAGGGCAGTTAGGTTAATTAATGATTCTTCTTTAACTGAGTCTCTCCACTCGCTGTCTCATAGACGTACTGTTTCTGCTGCATGCCTTTTCTACAGATACTTCCAATGTCACTGTTCTTCTGAATTGGCTTCTATAATTCCCGCTCTCTCTCTTTCAAAACAGTCCGAACACGTGCCGCCACCAGCCAATATCCATTTACTGTCCAACTTCAAACCCACAGAACCAACTTTTCATCTTCCTCGTTTATTCATTCAACTGCCGTTTTCTGGAACAGCCTTCCTTCATACGTATTTCCTGAAAATTACAGTCTACAGAAGTTCAAGTCCAATATCAACAAATATCTTCTTTCGTCTTCTCAACCTCCAACCCAAGCACGGTACTAAGTACTATAGGTTATAATACCTCTCGTGTTTGGGGTTCTCATAAAAAAAAAAAAAAAAAAAAAAAAATTATTTATTTATCTTTTTTTATTTATTTGTTTATTTATTTATAATCTTCCATTTAGAGCACTCACTTAGACCACGCTGATAATTCTAGAGAAATGTTTATTCAAATAATAAAAAGCGACCGGCCTTTTTTTTCAATGTACGAGTATAAGTTCCATCGTTAGTTTCTTTCCTTTTCAATTTGTGTTCATTTCAGTTCATTGAAATGATTGTACGTGGATATTTTCCTTTCAGATGCAGATTTTTTTGCAAATACAGAGACCAAGTTCCTTATAAAGTTCCTTCGTGCCAAGAAGTTCAATGTGGCAAGGGCTTTTGCCGCCATTAGAAACCACTACAAGTGTATGGCTGAAGAACAGCAGTGGTTCATCATCAGGAACATCGACGAGTTCCCTCGGTCGGTGTGGAATAATTTCACAATTCTGTCCAATCGAGGTCCACAGGGAGAATCCATCCAGATTTCGAAATATGGTAAGTATGAAATGAAATGAAAGTGCTGTGGATGGAAGAAAGTGTACATTCCAACTGCAAAATAATTATGATATGCTTTCCTGTAAACTTCTCTGACTCTTCACCTCTGATTTTCTATTTTTTTTTTTTTTTTTCAGTACTCTAAGATAGGATCTTCTAACTTATGGCAAAATAAGAGAGTGCGATGCCTATATCTTTTTAAAACTCAATTTAAATAAAAGTCATTTTCTCCTTTTTCAATCGCCCTTGCGGGCAGCACAGTGGTTATAATCATGGTCCTCCTACACCCGTGCGAAAGACCTGAGTCTGAATCTCGTAAATGGAGCAAGGACGTTTTGTTTTATTTATTTTTCTTTTTTTTTTTTTTTCTTTTTTCACAATGTGGGTGGTTGGTTTCTGGAGAGTGTCGCATGTCTTTATTTATTATTTTTTTTTTATTATAACATTGCTATAGAACATCGTAATTTCTTTAGCTCTGATTATCATGGCCTAGAATTTAACATTGAAAATTAAATTAGGTAAATCAAAAGAAAGAGCAATTTCATCAACTGGAATGTATTTATATCGCTTCTTGCTGGTTTAACTACAACAAAATACACTTCTTAAATTAAAAAAAAAAAAAATGGTTCAACAAATTGAAAGCAAATAAGGGTCAAACTAATTAACGGATTTTCTTACTTAAGAAAGACATAAAGAACAGAATAAGAATTGGTTATGGTAAGTATTTATCTTCATCTTCTATAGCATACGCCGCTGCTATAAAAGCAAAGCTTAAAACATCCTGGAATCACTGGCCAATTGTAATTAGAGATGAAAAACATATTATTTTTATATATGAAAGACTTTATGAAGTTTTTCGCAGTTTTCTTTATTTATTAAAATATAACTTCTTGTATTTTAACTCTCGCTGCCCACACTAAAGAAAACATCACCTGGAAAACATACATTTCCATTTTCCATTTATTTGTACACACAGTTATTTACAAATTATATACAAAAACTTACAAAGAAGATATATATACAGTTTTATATTCATTAGCATTCTCATTATAAAATACTATATTATATATGAACACGTGTGTGTATGTGTGTGTGTCTTACCTGTATCGGGTGGCTCCTAGGCCTAAGCCGATCTCCACCTTGCACGTCTGTGTTGGTGCAGAAACTCTGCAAAGCTTTTTATCGCTTGCGTACGTCCACCTTGCCACCAGGGAGCAGCCAACACCTAGACAGCCGCTGCCCGTCCCCAGGCACAAGCAGCTAAGCCTGGGTCTACTGTCACCTTTAGTGCCTTGTGCACAAATCCCGCACCCACCGGAGATAGTGCAATACCGGTGGGTGCCAGCAATCCCGTCCCCAGGTAGCCCAAACCTGGAAACCAGCAACAAAAAAAAAAAAAAAAAAAAAGAGTAAGAATATCCAAGACTCAGCAGCAGATACAAGTCAATTTGGAAAACTCCAATAAATTTAGCGAATAAACTTATTTACATTTGTACAAGATAATATAATTTTAACTCTAAATCCTAGCAATACAATTAAATTTACATATCTTATAACAAGTCATTCTATTTATATTTAATGGGATACAAACATATATTAACTTCTCAGCTGTCAGATTTAAATTCGATTTTGGATTTGAGTTCTTAGTAAACTGATTACGCAAAGGTCTGGAAAGTCTCAAAGTTTGTTTTGTTCTCAACTAGTATTTTTACATTGTCCTCAGCTAGACCTGGAACCTGATTAAGTAGCAATACTCGATGGTCTGTATATTGCGGACAAAACAGTAAAACATGGATCCAGTCTTCCATTTGACCACAGGTGCAAAAAGGGTCCGGCTCCAATCCTCTGTCGAAAAGTTTGACCCTCAAAGATCCATGGCCTGTTAATAAATACGTCGTAAACATGCTTGGTGCAAACCATGAAACAGAAGGTTGAGTAGGAGTAAACTCAACATTTTCAATATACTTCTTTGTGACTTCACCATGCACAGACTCATTCCATCTACTTTGCCAAATACTAACCATTTCACTCCATATTCTTTTCCGTTCTGTCTTCAAGTTACTAACTGGGTCTGTTGTAATTCCCATAATAGATACCTGCAGTCCTTTCTTATGTTTATAAATGAAGCCACGATATACGATAAATAAATCTAAAGGCAGTTCTCCTCCAAGGATTTGGAGGGCATTGTTTGATACTGTACGAGGGGCATTATTTAGTGCCAGAAGCACTGTCCTTTGAATTGATAGTAGCTTATTTTTGATTTTCACCTTAACGATGTTCTGGTGCCAAATACCTGCTCCGTACGAAACTACAGGCAGAAATATTGCTTTATAATATAGTTTCATGGTCTTTTTATTCAGACCCCAGTCTCTTTTGGAGATTCTTATGACCGAAGCAGTAAAATTTCTAACTTTTTCTTTCAGTTTGGTGACATGAGGGAGAAAGGTTAATTTATCATCGAGGATTATGCCAAGATATTTGTTTTGAGGAACATAAGGTATCTGTAAACCATTCAGTTGAAATCTTGGTGGTCTTCCATAATTAAAGTGGTTTTTAAATGTCATGAAATTTGTTTTACTGGGAGATATCTTGAGCTTGTTGATTTCAGCCCATGCCACCAAATCATCTAAGATGGGTTGAATTTTGTCCTCTAATACCTTATGTGACCTTCCTTCTATGGCAATCACGAGATCATCGGCGTAGGCCACCTTTAGAGAATCCTCGTGTGCCACTGATCTAATACGGCATTCTGGAAAACATACACACAAATTTGAATTTTTTTTTAACAACATCATTCATAAACCTGTCATATTATTGCCACCCAAGAACTAAATATTATACGCCATGTGTATTATGTTCATAAATTGAGCGTGTTCCCTCTTCAATTTTTCTGGGCGATAAACAGAATTTCCGAAGTGAAAAAGCATCGTTATATATGCACGAGACTAATAAACTAAGCCCCGGATGAAAATAATCGATAAAAGTTGCTTGCATCATTGATGGGATTCAAACCCGGATCTTCTTCGCCCAATGTTGAGAGGACAGTGATTATACCATTGTGCTACCAGCGCGGATCGTCCATCACTAATTTAACATTATTTTGAAATCAAATGGAGTTCCAGCAATAGCAGTTCTCTTGATTATAATGCCCTATCTCATCCAAATTAATTAGCACACTGGATTGATGGACAAAGATTTGCACAGTTTCCATCTGAAACGCAAAACAGATCATTAAAAAACTGCTCGCCTTTATTTTTAAACATCGACATTAACTTTTCAGTTTCAATACTTTCAGCAAACCAATATATTAAGATTCTCATAAAGTATTATATCTATTAATATTAAGATATAAATAATATACACTTTACATAACCAACTAGAATTCAGAAATATTACTTCCGTCACTTTCCTTTACAGTTTATTCGAAAATAAATTATAGTACTAATTTAAATTAGTTCCTGCCACTTTGAGAAAATATACATCATGTTCTCTTATTTACGAATGTCAAACCTTTCAGATTAATTTTAAATTTTAAATTTCATTCGCTGTCAAGGTTCGTTTATTGTTTTAATAATATATATTTTATTATTTTCTAGGAAGGTCATATGATATAATTCAAGTTTTCAATTGCTAATAACGTTTTAATCTGCCTTCATAACCCGATTCGATGTCTAGAATTTTATTTAAACAACTTCGATGACATATTACTCATTCTCAGTGGACAGCACCGCCATCACCCAGATGGCTGTTTGAGGGCAATTTTGCCCTTCATCGGTGAATGGATGGGTACCCTGATGGTACACTGGTGTACAAATCTTAAGGACCA
Source organism: Mastigoproctus giganteus (assembly GCF_048544385.1). Classification (NCBI taxonomy): domain Eukaryota; kingdom Metazoa; phylum Arthropoda; class Arachnida; order Uropygi; family Thelyphonidae; genus Mastigoproctus; species Mastigoproctus giganteus. Next base: position 8,789,123 of record NC_143585.1, on the reverse strand, counting down.
ACACTATTTCTAAAAGTTACAACCACAAAATCTTTACTTAAGGTACTCTTTACTAATGAAAGTAGTTTCAATCTCAGCAGCGATTCTGGACGTCTGCTAATCTGGCCAGAGGTTGGCACACGGTATCTCCCCGCAAATATCCCTGAAAGGGATCGATATGGTGTTCGAGGTGTTCTCGTCTGGGGAGGCGTTATCTTCGATGGACGTACACAACTCCATAACTGGAAGGCGGTACTGTAACCGATGCACGCTCTTGCAATCTTTCTGCATATGCGTCTGTTCCGGGGTGCCATTGGCCCCAACTTCGTGTTTATGGATGATAACGCCACACCCCATCGCACTGCAGCTGTTGATATGCTTTTGGAAAGTGAGGACACTGTTCGTATGGATTGGCCTGCCCTTTCCGCGATCTAAATCCCATCGAACACATATGGGACGCTCTGGGGAGACGCCTAACGGCGCATCTACACCCACCAGAAAATGTTCACCAGCTGAAGATGGCGCTGAAAGAGGAATGGACGATATTACCGCACGAACTTATCAACATTGTTCTAAGCATGGACAGTCGGTGCAAGCCTGCATCGAAATTGGTGGTGGCCATATCTCCTACTGAGGACCACCTCTTCCCTTTGTTCCATCTTTGGCAGTGATGCATCTGTATCATGGCCGCCAGTGCTATGTTGCCATTTTTCAATAAAGTCCCTCTGTACCGTTTTGTTTCCGTTGTTGTGTCGGTGTTGTTTACTTCATCATTTTAATACCTCACGAGGTTCCTTTGGTATGCTTTTCCCATATCCAGGCCACTCCTATGAGAAGCTACAGGTTAAAACCTGATTGGTCCTTAAATTTTGCACACCAGTGTACAACAGATGACAACTCAGTTGTAAAATTAAATCCACAACATTAATTTAACGATGTTTTTCTATATTTAAATTTGCATTATTTTAACTCCAAATTCTCTACAAATATCTTTTAAATCCTTAACGGACTTACTTTAGAGTATAATTCGTCAGTTGTTTATAGAGAAAAATTTTGAAGATAAAATGTTTTAATAATAATAAAATAAATGTAAATTTTTATTGATTATTCGTTCACATTATGAATTTCTCTTCACATTCACATATTTTGTGACCTAATTGCATTTGTTAATAAAAACAATTTTTTTCACATTCTTTATGTACTCTGTGATATCACTCATCCGTTCAACAATTTTAAAATTCTAAAAAAATGCTATTTTGCATTTTAACGCGTCTTTCTTCATTTTATATCTCTATGGCTTCGTTAACTATATGACTGAATATTTTAATATTTATAATTTTTATACATAAACCAGTCCAACTCTATTACTAATAAAATTAAGTCCCGTATCCTGAGTGGAAACAGATGTTTCTATGCACATGAAAAACTAATGAAGTCCAGAGTATTGAACAGACATTTAAAATTAAGAATGTACAGAAAAGAATGTAACATTCTTTTGTGAAGCTCATCTTAACGAGTAAAGATGAGCAGTTGTTGAGAGTGTTCGAGCGTAGAATTTTGCGAAAAGTCTTTGGGCCTGTACAAGACGTTAATGGATCCTGGAGGATCAGAATGGACCATGAACTTGACAATCTAATTCAGGGTGCGGACGTCTCCAGATTTGTGAAGAGCCACAGAGTTGCCTGGATGGGACATGTTATGAGAATGAATGACAGCAGAACAACTAAGAGGATAATGAAATGGAAACTTTACGTTCGGAGGTCAAGAGGAAGACCGCGGAAAATATGGATGGATGATGTAGAAGGAGACTTAAAAATCATGAGAATAAGAAATTGGAGAAGTTTGACTTACTGGTGGAACTTCGTTGAGAAGGCTGAGACTCACCCTGGGCTATATAACGCCAGAAGAAGAAGAAGAAGTTTATATATTTTATAACATCTGAATATTTTAAGAGAACTGCCATATTTCTTAAAGAAATCAATCTTGACACTTCTTTCTTAAACCAGTATTATACAGGAATCCCATAATGTGCTTTACAATTTATTACAATTAATAAGTTTTAAAGTATTTATAAACAAATAGGAACTAAGTTTTTCTAAAACATGATGTGGAAATTGATGCTCATTTCATCATCATTATCCTATCAGACAGTACGCCTAGTGGCCTGTTACAGTCTTCAGCCATCTCTTTGTTAGCCTTCCTGGAATTCTTCCTCTAGGGATGTACTGGAGAATCTGACGAGGTATCCTGGTTTTATCCATACTTTTTACAGGTTCCAGTCATTTCTATCGGTACTTATGGATGTATTCAGTTTTCGGTATTTCTACTCTGTCTAGTTTTCCCTTGTGGTCTAAAAATTAAAAATTTTTATTTATTGATGATTATATATTTTAAATACTCGTAGTTTTAATATAGCTATCTCACAGTTAATCCATTACACATGATTATGTTTTATAAAAATTGTAAAATTAAAATCCTAACGCAAATACAACGCCCTTTGCTATTGTTGTGTTAATAAAATTGAAATAAATAAATACAATATACTCTGCCCTCGGTAATAAATAAATACAATATACTCTGCCATCTCAGTTAATTGTTTTCTGCGCTGTTTAAAATAGCATCCACTCCGATTGCAATAACAAAGATTTATTATATATATATATTTTTTTTTTTTGTTCTACATTGCGCTTTATACGCAAGGACGCATTCTGATATGTCATTAGCAATTGATACGCTAACTGCTTTTACTTTGTGAATTGCATTCGTGGGGAACATATACGTAGCAATTTCTAATCATCTCATTTCTTCAGATTACTGGACTCGTGATGACTTTGATTTCGATGCCATGTGTCGTGCATTGTTCATATTGATCGAATGGAGTACCGATTACGAATGCAGCCAGATCCATGGATTCAGGTTTATTGCTGACTTTCGAGGTGTAACCTGGGCGGATTTCCACAGTCGTATTGGCCTCAGGGCAGCCATTAAACTCCTACAGTTGGCTGCGGTAAGCATATATTTACTTGTGGCATAAATTAGAATCACATCTCTCTAATTTCAGTATTATTAGAGGAAAATAAAACAAAGTCATACAGCACCACAAAAAAATAAATAATAATAAAGTAGAATAAGAAAAATAAACAGTTCACTCATCACTAGCCCGTCTAATAACACTGAGCAACAACAACAACAAACAAAAATAAAATAATAAAATAATAATAATAAATAAATAAATAATGATAAAATAATAAATAATAGAAATAAATAAATAATAATAAAATAATAAATAATAGAAATAAATAAATAATAATAAAATAATAAATAATAGAAATAAATAAATAATAATAAAATAATAAATAACAGAAATAAATAAATAATAATAAATAATAAAAATAAATAACAATAATAAAGAAATAATAATTCTGCTAATTCCAAAAATCTTTAATGAAGCATGCACTGCATGTATTCTATTTCCTTAGAAATGTTTTTTCACTAGAAAATTTTTTATAATGGTTCATTTTGCTTTCCATCTTTAGAAACCAGCAGTAATCTTCCATTATGGTTAATTTATCATCGCGGATATGTCTCCATGAAAGCATTCTCCTTATTGATCAATTGACGTTCCAAAATGTTAATAAAGTGACATGGGAATGAAGAAAATGAATTTTCAAAGACATTCAGCAGCCAGCAGACATTCAGTAAAATTGACATCAGGGATTAATAATCATCATCTTTCCTTCTTCTAACAAATCCATGCGCAACTGCGTCAATCGATGGCCAAGTTTTTGTGTTCAGCATCTTGCAGCTTTGTCTCAAACACATCTTATATCGAGTTTCTTTTTTGTGGGTCATTGAAAATTCATTCATTCAGTTTTGCATCTAATAAATTCGAAACACTTCCTTTAGATAACAGAATCAACTTTCTTCATTATTCAGAATCTTAAAAAATATTCTTATTTAATCCAAACTGTATATGCAGAAAAAAAGCCTTTTATGGTTCAATCTGTAGAATATATTTTATATCGTTGCTAGCTGGTAAAAATTGCTCCCCCTTTTTTCCATTGCTAGCCAGTGTAAAGCTTTTTTTTTTCTTTTGGAAAACTGTCCTACAAACACAATAACGAGCAGTACTTTGTGAAATATCCTTGTAGTCTCGTGAGTAATCCGATTCCCTTAAGATCACCATGGATATTCCGAGCAAATTATGGTACGTTATTGAACTTACAATCTTAGAGAGTCTCTCATATATTTCTTGTAAGCCAACAGCAGGATGCAGATGAACTGATTGAAATGCCTACGAACGGTGCGGAAAAACTGATTTGAAACTTAATTTTGAGCCATCATTAAATGCACACCATTCAATAGAATATATTCGATACCAAGTTCGTTCAGGAGACCAATAATATTTTGATGGGGTCACTCACTAGCTGGATTTAGGGAATAATTTCGTCATTGATTTTTCGGATTTCCGCAAAGCATTTGACACAGTCCTACACGAGAAGTTTCTTTATAAAACAGGAACAGGTTGAAATCACAGGAAATCCTTAGATGGATAGCAGGATGGCTTCCGGAAGAAGGCAGAGTGCGAGAGGTGTGGAAAATGGTTATTCCTAAGATCGGGTTAATAAGATAAGTAAAATGAATGAGGAAGAAGTTTTCACGGTTATAAATGATTCTAGGACTAGAGGTCATAAATGCAAGTTACGGGGGGGGGCGGTTTGGACTGAGTTGCAGGAAGTTTTATTTTAGCCAGCGAGTTATAAATTACTGGAATAAGTTACCAACATGGGTGGTAGAGGCTGAAAGTTTGGGGAAATTCAAAGGTAAGCTGCTGGATAACCTACGGGAGGAGGGAAATGCACAGATTGTCTATTTCCTTTTCTCTTATAATTATTTATTTTATTTTATTCTTTTTTTTTTTTTTTATTTTGTTGGTGCATAAGCCTTAGGCTTCCCTGCGCCATATGGCCATTACTAATACGAATACTAATATAGTGTACAGAGCACACACCATCTTGAACAAATATAAAGAATGTGCAAGAACAACGAAATATACTGTAATTATAGTTATTGTTTTCAAGTAAATTTCACTATTGCAATATACTGTACGAGAATCTACATCCTAGAACCGCAGTTCTGCCTCCTCTTTAATAATCATATACTGTACAACAATGATGTTCACACAGAGCATTTCACTCTCGACGAATTGTGACTAAAACTATAAATCCAACAAACTGTCCTGGTATGATGATTGAGAATGTTTCCATCCTTCGCTTTATTTCTTTAAAGCCGCAGGTTCTTTTGCTCTTTTTTAATAAATGTGTGAGAAGATACATTGCCCAACGTTTCTCAGCCCATCTGCCCTACTTTTCCTATTGCAGCAGCATACTGTCATTAGGGATATTTACAAGCATCCCAACCTTTGTATCATCTCATGTGGACATGTGTTTTTGCAATGGACGGCACCTGGAACGTCAGTTCATCTCCGCCTCGTATCTCTGTGAAAAACCGTACCACTGTAGAACAGACGGAAATGAGTAGTGTATATTTGCGTGTATTATGTGTGTGTTCTGTTGTTGTGTCTGACCGCTTGGCTACCCAGAAGCATCAGTCACCTGGGCCGATGATTCTGGGTACTCGTCCGCATCACGTGAAGGTGAGCCAGTCCGAATGGAACTCGCACTGTCTCAATTCGAGACTCTGACGCACCTGATGTTGACAAAAGATGGACCAGATTCCTCTGGGGGACCACTCCAGAGGAGGGGAAAAAGTTCCCGTGGTATTAAAAAAAAAATAATAATAATAATAAAATAAATAAAAATAAATAAATAAAAATAAACCTTCATATCATCTGCAATCTTTGACATTAAGCTTGATATACATTCATCAATATCATTTATAAATGCACAAAATAACAATGGGCCCAACACCCAACCCTGCAAGACACCAATAATAACATCTGGCTAGGGTCGCTTGTTAATCATAATGGAAAAAAAAAAAAAATGGTAGCAGTAAATCCAGATTAAGAAACCAACTTGATACTTCACTCAATTTAGTGGGAAATTAAAAGGACCTGAGGCTAATTGTGCAGTCAGATATGAAATTTTCTGAGTAGTGCAGGCAGGCTGCCAAGATACCTCTTGGATTTTTTCAACGATATACATGAACTTTGCTAGATTATTAAAGACGTGATTGTTCCATTGTACAAGGACATTGTTATGCCTCATCTTGATTATTATATACAGGTCTGGAGCACTCATTTTAAGAACGAAGTAAATCTGCTGGAACGAATACAGGGAAAGGCAACGAGATTGGTGGAGGTAAAAAAAGGGTGCCCTTACCAAGAAAGGCTTCACTTCTGAAAATTTGAGCGTTTGGAGACTGGGCACAGTTGAGATTGTATTGAGGTGTTTAACGCCTTCAATGGATTGAGTGAGTTAAATGTTAATGCCATTCTTCTTCTTCTTGCTGTGACTTCACATGTGAGGGGGCATAAATTCAAATTGAGGAAGGATGTTTACAGGACGGATTGTGTGGAAATTTGCCTTGAACTAGCGAGTGATTGATTCATTGACAATACCCACTTCCAGAAAAACAAATGGAAGTTTGTTTTTCTGGAAGTGGGTATTGTCAATAAATACAAGAAAGAAGTGGACAAACTCTTGGAAGGGATGAACTGCTCGGGTAAGTAGTTTTTTTTTTTTTTTTTTTTTGGCTGATTCTCTATAAGCTTACTTTCCTGTATCATTTGCCACTCCTAATGTTAATGTTTTTTGAATGGTTAAATTCTCTGCAGATTACACGGAATATTTTTCTGAATTGAACTTCCGGGACGACACATTTCAAAAAAACAGAATTTTGTGTCTATATCTTTTAAACTCACAAACTCCGTTCTTAGTATGTGTTTTCACTTCGATTTCTATATATAGTAGAAGCGACATCATGTGCCATCTACCCGCCTATTTACTTTGAGTGAAAAATTTAACTCTAAGTATTTTTTGCCCTTTCAAAATTTAACTGCATTCTTCCAGTTTTAATAACTCCTCTATTTCTATCTCTAATATTTAGATGCATTTTGTATAACTTCCCTTGAAAGCAGGTTTCCAATGTTATTAAGAAAGATGAAAAAAAATTAAATAAATTGGCCTGAACACACATCCCTGAGCTTTCATTCGCTACTCTGATCCGCCCTATGGTATGTCCAATGATGGTTATTCTCTGTTTCCTATTCTTTGGCCAGCCCTTGGTCCAACGAAGAAGTTTGCCTTTTATCCCAAATTGTTCCAATTTATATAATGGACTTTCAGGAGGGACTGTATCAAGCGCATAAAATTACTTTATTTTACTTTACTAGTCTCTGTTGCTGGTTCCTTTCGCTTAGAATATTCTTCGTTCTCCTTTCGTTGAATTTTTAAATAAGTTGCAATTCTCAAGAGGGTGTTTTATTGCAGAAATAGAACAGGATTATAAAGAAAATATGATTAGCATATAATTATCCTTAAATATGCTTTTCTTTTAAATACACAAAAACCTTTAAGCAAATTACAGATGCCTGTAGGCGAAGACACTTTTGTTTAAATTTTAAATTTAATAGTCGTGTTAAAAGCGTAACTGCAGAATTGTACTTTTACACACAGATGTAAAAATTTTGTATAAGTGCATTATACGTGCATGAATGTACTGTAATTGAGACTTCTATAATCTCTTTCAGAAAGTTCCAGCGTGTCGTATGAAACAGGTACACATTATCAGTATGTCCTCTATTCTTAAAGCAGTTTATTCAATAATAAGACATCTTTTCAGCGAGAAGATCCAGAACCGGGTAAGTAACCCTTTAAAAAGTCCAAAAACTTCGCGTTTTCAGTTTCCAGTTTGATTTCTGTAAATGCTTAAAAAACAAACAAAAAAACTTATAGTAGAAATGTAAGGTAAACTACACAAGATATAAATACTAATTTTAAAAGAAAATCCATTGGGAATAAAATCTAAAATTGTAGTATGTTTAATTGGTTACAGAAACTAATATTCGTACAAGGAGACACAAAGGGAATTGCATCCTTAGGTTGTTCTATTTTGGGTGCATTAGCGACCTTGGGCCACAATGAGCCTACAATATACCAGAATACATACAACATGACTGTATATTTGGGTGTTCTGTGGTCGTTTTGCTGTTTGCTGGACGAAAATCCCGAATTTTTAGGGAAAAATCCATGCCACTCCAATCTGAAATCGAGTAACTCAGCCACGTTGTGAAAAAAAAGCATAAAATTTCTCCCGTCATTGATAGGAGTACAACTCAGGTATTTCTCACCTGCCTTCCTCCATGCTGTGCGGAGGAAGGCGACTACATCAATTGTGCTATCCGAGAGCCGTACTGCATCAATTGGGGTTCATGGAACCGCGGCATGCACATGCCAAATATCAATGGCTGTGCATCTCCTAATAAGACATATGACCTGAATTTCCCTACACGATCCAGCTGCTGCTGCTCTCCGTGTGGTGCTTTTGAGTGCATATCTAACTGATGCGTTACTTCCATTCTTCCCAATCGTCATGCTTGTGGTGCAGATCACTCTTACCCCTGTGTCTCCTTCTATCTCGTCCGGTAACGTCCACGTCTCCAAATATCGTTTCTCCTTACTGGGTATAGGCCCTTTAGACACAAGTTAAACAACCTCGGTGTTCAGAATGATCCACTGTGTACTTGCGGTGAAGACCTGGGAACACGTCATGTACCCCTTCACTGAAAACGATGAATACCGGACCACACTCATCAGCAGAATCCAAGATAACCCACGAAACTCTGAGCATCTATTCCTCACAGAAGGACCCTACCTAAGCAGCCCACAGAAAGAGAGTAGCCTTGTGCAGGCGAACTTTTTACTGCTCCTGGAATAGAGAAGTTTCTTTCTGTTTTATTAGCTTAAATTGGCATATTGACTTATTTTCTAGATTAGCTTTATATTCCTAGTTACGATACTTAGTGTAAAATTTAACTTAGATAGAGATTTTGTAGGTATTACTTAGTATCGGTAAGGGTATCCAATCGACGTGTTACAAATTGCAGCTCCGCTGAACGAGACGTTTTTTAGCCATATTTAGCCGCTTTATTGACCAACTGCTACATCAAATTATTTTCTATAAGTAGCATATAGGTCTAGTAAGGATCCTTAGTTTATTCTGAATTGAGACAGCGAGATTTGGAAGTTAATTAATACTTAAGTGTCCGCAGATTTACCGTTCTAACTTGCCACCATTGTTAAACGATACAACGTAATATCCCGAACTAGATAGCGTAAGCTTAGTACAGTATAGTATGTAATATAATATTGTCAATTAATCAGTAAAATCTATTAATCATGTTAAACTTCATTGTCAATTAAATTGTACTTTTTAACTAAATACATATAACAACTTAGATTACAAACGTAACATAATTAATTAATATATAACTTGATACGGAAGTTATACAGGGTGATTCACTACCAGTGCGACAAACTTGCAGGAGGTGTACGGGGCACAAAGAGGAATCGGAATCACATAGCATTGCAGGGTCCGAAATGCCTTCGTCATGCTGTAGAGGACGTTGAACGGAAGGTCGCGTGAACAGCGATCCCGCCGGAAGTAAGCATTTGCACCCGGTTCCCGAGGCAGTAGCATTGACGAGTATTCAAACGTTGAACTGTCCGACATGCACCTCGCGTATGGAGCTGCGGACTGTAACGGGCGCGCTGCTCTGCGCTTGTACCAGGAACGCTCCCCGCACAAGCGTGCTCCTCATCATACGATTTTCGCACGTGTGCACAGAAGGTTACGTGAGACTGGTTGTTTCACGAGAGGTACCATGAATCGAGAGCGAACGACGAGGACGCCAGACAATGAAGAGACTGTCCTACGTCTTGCAGAAGGCAATCCGAGTACGAGTACTCGAGCGATAGGCCAACGATTGGGTATTTCCCAATCCGTGGTATGAAGGATACTGTCAACAAACCAAATGAGTTCATACCATCTGTAACGCGTCCAATCATTGGAGCCTGCGGATTATCCACTCCTGAGGACTTTTGCTACTTGGTTTCTTCAACAGAAACGGTTCGCAAATGCTGACTTCCAGCGGGATCGCTGTTTACGCGACCTCCCGTTCAACGTCCTTTACCACATGACTAAAGCATTTCGGACCCTGCAATGCTATGTAATTCCGATTCATCTTTGAGATCCCTGCACCTCCTGCAAGTTTGTCGCACTGGTAGTGAATCACCCTGTATAAATGGAAGTCGTAGATAATATTTGATACTGAAAAATATGTAAAGCCTTATAACTGTGTTGGGATTCAAGTTTAGGGTTATAAATTTGTACTGAAATTGGAATTTTATTGAAATTAAATCGAAATCATGACTCAGACCAGAGCAGCAAACCAAAAGGCTCAAACTAAGAGGAGGGCAGTGGCTCAGAGGACAACTGAGAGGGCCAGTTTCCCTCTGAATCACAGCCTTTTAAACTGCACTGCTTGCTTGATGTTTGTGGATCAATCCGGTACGGGACATGACATTGCCATGGGGGATGTTTTGTGTGTGCGCGATGCAAGGAATGTAGGAAATCAGGCGACAACTCAGCGTTGTTATGGGCCTATATTGGAGCTTGAAGGACAGGGCGGATGCCCTCGAAGGATCTAAATTGAGGGGCCCATCAAGCTCTCAGCTGCCCGCACCAATGCCAGAGCTTGCACTTGGTCATCGCGCAACACAGCGGCAGCCCCCAAAGCAGAATGCGCTGGTCCCACAGGAACTAGTAGTTGTTGGGGACTCTATTGAGAGGGAAACGAGAACATGCTTTGTAAAAAGGATAGGCGGAACAGGACCAGGGTATGTCTGCCACGGGCAAAGGTTGATGACGTTGTCCAGCGGATATCAGCTTTTAAGGGCACAAAAGGTGATATGCTTGTAAACGTTGGCACTAATGATATTAAGAGTAGGAGACCGGCAGAATTACTTAACAAGTACAGATCACTGTTGAAAAACAGCCGTGAATTAGGGTTGAAGTTGAAAGTGTCCGCAATTCTACTCAGACAGGATAGGAGGGAGAATATGATGAGAGCCTTTTCGATCAGTTCGGCCCTGGAAAGACTGTGCAAAGCTCAAGGGCTAGAATTCTTTTCAGCCTGATTTGTACTTGTTAACAGCAGAGACTGCTTCTACAGGGAGGGGATACACTTAAATAGAAAGTGTGCAAGAATATTTGCTGAAGCTATCGAGGCAGTGTTAGGTGCGTCGGAAAACTGCTAGCCTTTGGGGATACAATGAATAATAAATAAACAGTAGCCACTGGCAGAGATGAAAGTGATTCTTGCACTGCTTCTATTGGAATGAGCAGAAGCCTGGAAAACAAGATTCAAGATATTTCAGAGACTGCTGGGAGTCATTGCGGTACAAGTAAACACATGGGTTGTGTTAGGGTAGCTAAGAATAGAAACAGGTCCATGTATACTTTCGTGTACACCAATGCTACGAGTTTAGTAAATAAATTTGATGAATTTGAGGTATTGCTCAAAACATCAAAGGCAGATATTGTTGGGATATCAGAGACGTGGTGTCACACAGATATAAGGAATGCAGAACTGGAATTTGGGGAGTACAACGTCTACAGAAAGGATAGACAGAATAGGAACGGAGGAGGGGTTATGCTATTAGTTAAGAAATACATAAAATCCAAGGAAGTGACGCCGGTCGACATCGTTGTACAGTGCAGTGTCGAGTCAGTTTGGTGTGACATAAGCATTGGGAGATCAAAATTGAGAGTAGGAGTGTGCTATAGGCCTAATGACTCTGATGAGTATAATAAGAAACTGTACAGGGAAATAGAGTGGGACAGTAAATCAGAGTCTTATAATGTGGGATTTTAATTTCCCAGAAATTGACTGGAATTTGTGGGTTGGCCACTCACACACTAGCAAGGCTTTTGTGGATTTATTGGATGATTGTTTTCTACATCAGCACGTTCGGGAAGCAACTAGAGGGAGTAATACTCTTGATGTCATTATCAGTAGTGATTCTTCATGCATGAAAAGAATCTGCAGATAAAAGAACCACTAGGTGGCATTAATCACAGTGTGCTGAAGTGGGATTTACTCAAAGAAGTAACTACCATCAGGGGTAAGGGGAAGGGCGTTTGCTTTCGTAAAGGCCACTACGGTGGTCTGAGACAGTATTTAAATTCTATACGGTGGGACCAACAGATGATGTTTCCAACCGCAAATTCAAAATGGTAAGCATTCAAAGAACTTATCTTGGAAGCTACTAGGCTTTACATACCAACTAAGAAATATTGTTCAAGGTTTAGGCCTAAATGTATATCAGATGAACTAATGAGACACATGGCAGCGAAGAAAAATGCATGGGATACATATAAATTAATGCGTGACATGGAAGCCTACGATAGATAGAAACTGGTCTGTAACCAAGTAACAAAGAAAATTAGGCAGGCAAAGGCAGATTACGAGAAATCTTTGGCAAGGGATGCAAAGAAAAACAGAAAATAATTCTTTATCTATGTAAACTCTAGAAGGAAAGGGATGAATCAGATTGGTCCACTGGATATTGATCGTTCAACACTTGAGGATCCTGCTCAGGTGGCCAACAAATTAAACAAGTATTTCGCATCTACATTCACACGTGAGGAGTTATTCAGGAAGGGGAATGTCAAAGGTGAAGTAAACTCTGGCAGTGAGCTAGATGATTTTGTAATAACTGAGAGGAAAGTGGAGGAGAAATTGTTGAGGATAAACATAAAAAAGGCACCCGGGATGAATGGGATCTATCCAGTTATATTAAAGAAGGCAGCAAAGGAAGTAAGCGAACCCTTAGCTATAATTATGAGAGCTTCTTTGGACTCAGGGGAGGTACCATAGACTGGAGTTGTCCAAATGTGACCCCAATTCACAAAGGAGGATCAAAGGCTGAAAAAAGTAATTATAGACCTGAGAGGGCATAAATTCAAATTTAGGAAACACAGAGGTAGGATAGATGTGCGGAAATTTGCCTTTGGCCAGCGGGTGGTTGGTGAAACAGACTTTCATCCCTTGTTGTGGAAGTTGATAGCCTTAAAAAATTTAAGGCTCAGCTGGACAGGTATTTTGAACGAACGGAGGGGGTGAAATGGAAGGTTTTTTTCTTTTCTTTTTTTTGGCTGATGCTGCATAAGCTTGCTTTCTTGCATCATATGCCTCTCCTACTGCTAATGCTAATGCTATTCAATCAACGTCGAAACCTAAAGCGACTACTCAGACCCAACAGAAGTACTCCCATCGCAGTCTCATCTGACTTGTCAATTATAATTACTTGCTAGAAACGGTGCCAGCACAGAATCTTCCCACGCTAACATACAGGAACCAACTCCGCCCAAGGTTGCTAATACCGTCCTGCAACGCGAGAGACACCAAGGTCGCCTCATCCCTGTTCTGATCTCTCATTGTTGAGAGCTTCTACTTGTTCGCAGCCGGGATGCAAGGCTCCCTCCCTTGAGGATAAGCATTACAACCTCTCCTACCATCTGCATAATCTTCCCGAATATGAGGTCGTTAAGAAATAAACTTAATAGACTGGAAGAGATTCAACTCTCAAACGCACTAGACATCTTGTGCCTCGCTGAAACATGGTTATAGGCGAACCAGACAGATATAATCTGCTCCATTCCTGTAGGCTTTCATGTACCGGCTGCCTCTTGCGATAACCGCAAAGGGTTTGGAGTTGCTATAATCTTCAATACGACAAAGTTCTCCATCGTACACTCTGTCTTAAGTATCTCTCAAGACGTGGAAGGCTTAATGATAACTCTGGAACATCAAGGTACCCCTATAGACGTCGCATCCATGTACCTCCCTCCAACGCCAACTATGATGGCCATCGACGAAGCCACTAACTGGTTAATAGATAATCTGCACCCAGAAGCACTCATATCGTATGTGGAGACTTCAATCGTCCGTCATCTACCGGTCACCTCAAAAGTCGGCTCACAGAATCTCTCCAATCAATCCAAATATTCCAAGTTAACTACTAGCCAACGAGAGACCAAAACCTGCTGGTCATAGTCTATTCTTCGGCGAAATGTCAACTCAAAGAAACCACAGCCGAAATGTTTCAATCAGATCATCAAATTTCTAAATCCAGCACTCTGCATTGAAGCTGCATCCAAAGTCCCAAGAAACATCTCGGATGGATGTGACTGAGCCTCTCAAGCGATCTAATGACCAAATGGATCAATACCATCGCCCTTCACACCGCTACCAAGACAGTCACCATCAGTCCGCACTCCAGAGTGTGGTGGACTCCCCAGCTCAACCAAAGTTTCCATTACAAACAATCACTACACTCCAAATGGAAAGCTTTCGGCGATGTCCAAGACCGCATTTCATTCTTCAAAGCCAGGGCCGGATTCAACAGAAACAAATCAGCTGCAATTAAGAAGCACTTCGAAAGAACCCTAAAAAGGGGGAACCATTCTACAGAACAAAGGCTAGTTCTTCCAGCAACATCGACCCAGTTGACTGGCTCAACTATGTTGCCAGATTTTCTAATTTACCTCCAGCTCTACCTAAACTGCCACTCTTCAACCACTCTCATCCCACTGATATTCTCGCTACGATCCGAATTTCAAAGCAACAACTGATGTAGGCCATTAATACTCTCCCTCTCACAGCAACCACCGGTGACGATGGCATCCCCCAGTTCATAATCAAATGCTTAAGCGTCTTCATCATCGATTCACTCCTCAACCTATAAAACAGATGCCTCGAAGTCCTTTTTCTTTCCACCTCAGTGGAACAGGTACTCTGTCCGGCCCCTGCCTAAGCACCAACAATCGACGCTCCCAAGCCAATATAGGCCCATCGCTTGCCCGTCTGTATTGCTAAAAATTCTGGAGAAAGCACTGCTACCGTCTGTCATCCATCAAATTCTCTATGACAGTCCGCAAATACACTATGGGATATCAGGAAGGTCAACTATAAATAACCTTGCAACAACTACACTGCACATCTTAGAAGCCTTGGAACAAAGATAGGAATTGTTAGTTATATATCTTGACATCCATTCGCATTTGATGCCATCTATATACCTAATCTCCTACGTCTCTTAGAAAACTACTTCAATTTTCGCGGCAATGTTCTCTGATTCTTAGAATCTCTCCTATCCAAGAGGATTCTTGTTCTAAAGATCGGAACAAAGACCTTCACGCGTCACATAACTGCCGGTGTGCCTCAAGAGGGGGTCCTGTGTGGCGTTCTCTTCTGAGCAATCATGGTGCCGTTTGTGACCAACAAGTGCAATTGGATCACATATGCTGACGAAGTCAAGCTCCTTACTAGGACATCGCCACCAAACTTGCCAACCGAAACCACTCAGCAAATCACTAGCAAACTGCAGGATGTGGCTGACTACCTCAATACTTTCAACCTCAAAATCCCTAAATTCGGTACAAATAATTTATTCACTAAAGGGCAGCCCAACAATGTTGGAATCTGTGCTTGACGGCTCCTCAGTTCCAAGTGTTCAAAGGCACAAAGATCTGAGGGTCGTTTTCGACTCCAAACTATCTTTCAACGATTACGTAAACCTCATGTAGTCGAGGCTGAATTCACTATGCTGGGTCGCCAAACAACAGCTGCCCCACACCACAGACCCACAACTGGTAAAAAGATACATCGTATCAATCCTTTACCCGACAATACTGTCTGGTAAAGGATTAGAGATATAGACTCCAGAGATATGTGCTTCTGCTGCCGAATCCAAAATAAAAAGGATATTCTCTGCCGAATTCTGGCTTCTAAAATGGACTAACACCAAACTCCACCTTCCACCCGGTTCTCAGATCAACGCAGTTAGCAGATTCCCTTCAACTACGCAGGCTCCGATCCTACATCGGAGAAAGAAGGCTGCTGTTCACCATCAAGATGGCCACCGGTAAAATTACAGAGCCGAACTTCTGGGATCACTGCTCTTGGCGCATTTCACCCCCTTATCTCCGATCTTCAGCACAGCTGCTAGCAAACCGTAACCGGCTAGTACTAACCGACAGATTCCAGCCAAAGCAAATGCGGCCCTCAATGCAAGCTATCGACCAGGGCATCCAAGAAGTGGTCAACAATAAAAAATACAGGAAGGGAATCCTCGTCGAACAGAAAATGTAAAACTGTGCTTTGTTGCCTTCCAATAATCTGAAGTAACTTATATGTTTTTCTCATGTGTATCTCTTTTGTAAATATGTTTTGTAAACCCTGGCACCACCATGCCGTGACGGTTCTAATTGTATGTCTATCATGCTACAATTAAAGATTCTATTCTATTCTAGATGTGGGATGCCAAACTGTTACTCTCAAATACAGGGCACCCTCGCCCTGTGTTCTTACGCTCATTTCCTGAATTTGGTAAGTTCCTACGTCCAGGACACTCCCCTCCTGCTCCCTCCCTCCCTCTATACATTCATTCGGAGGATGTCCTCCTTCACCATCCTCATTTCCTTTACTAGTTTTGACTCCCCCTCTTTGAATTTTCCCTCAGTCACTTTACTGTTTTTTTTTCAATGAGTTTTGCATTGTAAGTTCAGGTGAAGCC
Source organism: Mastigoproctus giganteus (assembly GCF_048544385.1). Taxonomy (NCBI): domain Eukaryota; kingdom Metazoa; phylum Arthropoda; class Arachnida; order Uropygi; family Thelyphonidae; genus Mastigoproctus; species Mastigoproctus giganteus. The sequence continues at coordinate 8,772,543 of NC_143585.1, read as the reverse complement.
ATGGTTCGCCCAGCCGGAGAACTTAATACAAGGCATATTAACCAGGAGTCGGTGGTTATCCACGGGCACCTAGGCTAACAGGCCATATGAACAACATAAACACACATCACTCACACTATCTGGCCTTTACAGGATACTGTATTCAACACAAGAGAACCAATCGCAGAGTAGTGGGAAACCACCAGTGCCACTTGAGGGTGAGGGATAAGGAATTCTTATCCTTAAGAGGGGGGATAAGGAATTCTTCACATATACAGGGTGATTCAGAAGGAATAGTAAATATTTTAGAAGGTTATAGTATTGATTATTCCTAGTAAAAAAGTTCATATAAACATGTGTCCAATTCTCAATGGATACAGAGATGCTGTTTGAAAGTGGTGTCCATAGCTTCCTCAATCAGATGTGACCAAGAATCTATAAATTGATGCTGTTGGGTGTTAGAAGTGTTGTTGAGAATACCGCACATCTTCACACCTGCTGAATGTGTGAATATATGAATGCTGAATAAGCTGATATGGTGTTTGTCTGCGGTTTTTGTGGTGGAAGTGCTACTGCTTGTAGAGAATACCGTCGACCGTTTCCCAACCGCAGAATACAGGATTCAAGAGCGTTTACTGGTGTTTACACCAATCTGCATGAGACTGGTACAGTTTCCAGCTCTTTTCAACGTGCAAATGGACAAAATATGCATGAAATACAACGCATTCTTCAGTCGGTAAAACGTAGTCCTACTATTAGCACACGAACAATTTCTAGGTGTATCGATGTTCCACAGACAACAGTACGTTGAACTTTACGGGTTGTATCCATTTCACACTCAGCGGGTGCAACACCTTCACTAACCAGGAGACGATTGGAATTTTGCAAGTGGGCAAATGCTAATCGTCGATTAATTCCATTAATAGTGTTCAGCGATTAAGTTACTTTTACCAATGATGGTATCAACAACACCCATGACTCTCATAGGTGGTCAGACGAAAATCCAATGCCACTGTAGAAACGAATTCGCTTCTCTATAAACGTGGAGTGCGGCATCATCGACAATCAGTTAATTGGGCCTGTTGTGTTACCTTACAGAGCCCATTTACCTAGAATTTCTTCAAAACGAAATTTCACTACTATTAGAGGATGGCTCCTTGGGTACAAATATTGGTGTAAAGTGTAAAGTGTATTGATGTCTAGCGGCACCAGGGATTCCCCCATCTCGGCGTTGCTTTCATTGTAGGTGTATGAGTTCACTGGGCAGGCCAGAGATTTAAAAGTGTGTGGATTTTCTATGTCTAGTGTTGTGTACCATTGTTCATCTGGCTGTTTTAGCCACTGCACCCCTACTAGGGCCCAGCGTTGCCCACACTTGGCTTCGAGGAGGTAGACCAGGTACACAGTAGTTTGAAATTTTACTCTGGCAGGCTGTGCCACCTACTTTCCTGAGATTTCAATGATTAGGGCGTAAAAAAAAAAAAAACTCGGTAAGGATGAGCGCTGGAATTAGGATAGCCAATTGAGGTTTTTGCAAGCTTAATTTGGACGAAATTAAGTTTTTGTAGTGTGGGGTTATACGCTGGTGTATTAGGCAGAGTAGGGAGAGACTGAAGGCTGGGGGAAAACACAGAAGTATGAGGGAAATAGATAAGGCGACCCCAGAATGTTCAGTGAGGCAGACCCGTGCCCCACCAGGAGAAGAAAAAGGGTAGGCAGGGGAGGAGAGGAGACAAGACTGTCTCCTCCTCCCCACCATGGGAAAGGAAATAAAGGTAAGGCAAGGGAGCCCAATACAGATCGCCATCAAGCATTGGCAGTAGAGAGCACGTGAACAGTTCAAGCGATCTCAACTGGATCTTTGTTGGTGATCATGTTCAATGTAGGAGTCAAATCCAGTCGTGAGGTCATACATGAGGCAAGTCTCGTCCTAGGTTGGTCGTGTAACCTGTTCAGGTTCCTCAGTGTGCATGTTTTGAGGATGCTGCCTTGGGTCCAGGTGATATGATTTTCTTAACTCATGCATTGGCCATTTGGTTTAGCCATCCAGCCAGTGGTCCAGTGAGAACAATTTGTATCCAGTTCTTTTCAAGGCCTGTGCCAGTTTATCTGGTTAAGACGTAGGTCTCCCTGGTTGTCAGTTCCCTTGTGAACAAGGCTAGATGATGGTCATGTTCGTGGTTGTAGGTTATTTCGATACAGTTTTCTTGTGTGTTCCAATATTCTCCAGTCCTAGTTTCTTGATTCATCATCAGTTTCCGGGTGCTGTGCATGGTGGTTTGCAATAAGTGCTCTCTTTCTAGCAAAGAATTTCTGTGCAAAGATGGTAAGGGCTTTGAATTCATGTTCCTAGTCGAGAAGGTACTGTTGCATGTTCTGCGAGAAGTAGGTGATAGCAGTCGTGAGCATACATCGCAGGACCTCATAGTCATACATGAGATGTTGCCATGTCTCATCGTGGCCATACGTGACCAGAGGGAGGAAATTTTTAGATGACGAGTTTGTCAAGTGAGGAATAAAATCTGGTCACCATATGTGACCAGAGGTCACATATGGTGACCAGAGGGAGGAATACTGCATAGTAATAGATCCTTAAAGCTTTTCTGGAGAGTCCCCATTCAACACGGGACACCCTAGCAATTGCACCAGTAAATCTGTGTATTTTAGATGACAGCTTTGTCAAGTGAGGAATAAAATTGAGACTGGAATCAATTACCACTCCTAGGACCTTGTTCTCTTTAACTGTGGGGAGACGAATGTTGTTGATCTTGACCAACGGAGGACGAGAGATATCCAACTTTGATCCAAGAATCATCATCTTTGTTTTTGACAAGCTGATTTTAAGCTTATTGGTCACAGTCCAATCGTAGAAATCCCGGGAAAAAAAATTTTCGGTAGTTTCAAGATCGGCCCTATATTTACCATTCACCAAGATGGTGAGATCGTCGGCATACGCTGTTATTTTGACATTAGACAAAGATCGGGAAAGCCACTGCTGCAGCACCATGTTCCATGTAAAAGGACCCAATATGGAGCCCTGTGGGCACCCTCTAGATACTGATCTTGATACTTGGCTATGTTTAGCCTTGACTATTATGGTTCTATTGGCAAAGTAATTAGGAATTAAAAAGTAAAGGTGGTTGGAGCAGCTAGCCGATCGGAGACGCTCCACGACGCTCTCTCACCAAAGGGAGTCGGAGGCGCCCTCGAAGTCGATGAAAACGGCGAGGGTATATTTATGTACCGAGTTTTGAACTGAAGAGACAAAATCCACAAGAGCATCCTCGCAGGAACGTCCGGGACAGAACCCATATTGACTTCTTGAAAGCAGATCCTGTTCTACCAGTAAAGTATTCAATCTAATGGCCATTATTCACTCTAGCAATTTACCCAAATTAGCTAGCAGAGCGATCGGCCTGTACGATCTAGTCGCTCCTGAAGACTTATCCGGCTTTCTGATCAACATAACTAGAGCGACTTTCCAAATTTCCGGAAAATTTTTTCCTGAAGGCATTTGTTGAATAAGTTTATAAGAACATAAGGTTTTAATTTCACGACTCTGATAATAAAAATGTTTTCAACAAGATCTAGTCCTGGACACTTCTCAACATTAACTTTATGCGAGACAGCCTGCAGTTCATCCAAAGTAAAAGGTTCGGTGGTTGTTGAGGACATATAAGATTCATTGTCTGATAGGATTTTAGAATGAACAGCTAAGTTCCAGGTAGGATCATCCAACGGAAAAAGAACATCTAAGATTGCATTTGCAGTTTCATGCCAGTTCAGTGGTTCACGGAGTCCTCCACAATTGAGCCAAATATGTTAGAACCAGAGGTCTTTCCCCTTACAATCTTGTATAGAAGACCCCAAGGGTTAGCATTTCCAGAGTTGTGAACGAAATTCATCCATGTTTCACACTTTCGAGAGGCAATGGCCTTCACGTAGCTTTTCCTCAATGAAGAATACTGCTGTTAAAAACAATTAACGTCGACTTGGGGCCAGTGTCTATGCCTTTGGCAATACCTACGGGCTCGATGAACTTCCCTTCTTAACTGGGATAACTCCTGCGTCCACCATGAACACGTCTTCTGATTAACCCTCTTTTTTCTAGAAGACTTATATGACGCTTTTATTATGGCATTTTGAATATAGTTCACTTGATGAGAAATAGGTGAGGTTTCAAAAGAAGCAAGTTTCTGTTCGTCAAGGTCCTGAAGAATGGAAGAGTCAAAAGCACTGCGGTCAATATTTCTGATGGAAAATCTTATTAATTCTGGCTGTGAGAAAGTGTGTGAAGATGGAATGGCAGATTGGGGGAAAGCATACAATAGATGACTCTATGGTCCCTGGTGTACCAGTCCGTATACACAGTCCAGTCAGTAAGCCGCAAATCGAAGTGGGAGTTTGTCATCGTTATATCTATATTAGATTCTCCTGCGTAACTTGAAAAATTATGAGGATGATTAGGCTTGTTGTGAATTGAAAAACAATGATTAATTATGAACTCCTCCAATAGAAAGCCACGTGCATCTGTAAAAGAGCTGTGCCAAAAGTTTGATTTTGCGTTGACGTCCGATGAGATCAATATATTTCTATTCGGTCCCAAAGTATTTATCACAGTCTCGAGGTAAGCTAGAGAGTGATTAAAGTGCTCCGATGGAGGGCAGTAAAGAGAAATTAAGTAAAAATTCATTACAGAGTATGTGACAAGAACGCAGGTAGAGAACTGAGTGCAAAATCCATGAAGAAACCGTGATGACTAAAGAGTCATTAAGAATTAATATACAAGATTTAGGATTCTAGTTAACAGGTTGTATTATTTTTGTTTTTAGCGAGTAACCCAGGATTTTAGACTGTAGTCCAGACTGGACACGCGCAAAATAAAGGTCTTGTATATCGACAATGTCAATACAATTTGTCTTGGCAGAGAGCCTAATCTCGTCAGCTACTGCCCGAGATCGCTGCCCGTTTATCTGCATAATCCTCAGACGGCCTTTCTCCCTCACAGACGAAACTGGCGTAAAACCGTTTATAGAGGTAGTGTTGTTTACATTATGTACAGAGTGATTAACCAAATTACTCATAAGCGGTCCTTATTCTTGCTGCTTCTAATGCTCTTTTATATTCAGGACATTCACTGTCCTTTACAGAATGGCCGTACTCCCGTTTACGTCGCTTGCAGTTTGCGCAGCAAGCCGCCTCTTCCTTATGAGGGCACTCGACCACTGCGGGCACAGTGACCGCACGAAGGGGATTCGTAGGAACAAAACTGTGTAATGTGCCCATATCCTAAGCAGAGGTAACACTTTGTTACAATTGTAAACCGACGGAATTTGTAAGATAAGAAAATCCTTTCTTGCGGCAGAAGGCATTTGTACATTCTTGGAGAGAAGCTTATTACCCAATTCACAAATGACGATGATCTTGCACGGGTAGTAAATCTGAGAGCGATTTCCTTTGCACTCCTCTAAAGAAAATCCACTCAGCGAAGTTTTTCACATGAAGATTTTCGATTATTCCGTCTTCAGTTAAATCTTTTGGAATGTCGTAAAGAAGCAAAGACGGGTTTCCCATGCCAGGGGATCCGAGAGAGACGCCAACCAAAGTAAGAGACCCAGAAGCAGATAAATTTTCTAAATCTGTCTTGTAGCAGTTTCTATAATAACTCCTTTATTTCGTTTCATGCTTAAGGACTTAATTTTAACAGTCTTAAGATCAGACTTGAGGGTCTTAGTAACGAGATTTTTAACTTCGCCACTTGTTTTGCATCCACTAATGTCTGAAGCCCGAAGAATAAGAACATTATCAGTTTTAACTTTCGGTTGTCCAGTCTTTTGTACCGAAATTCGAACAGTGTCTGCATATGATCTGGGAAAAGGAGAAGCGGGTAGTAATACAGAATGATTAGCTTCTGAACATGACAGGTCTGGCTCCCTCATCAGCTGAGAATCGTTAACCTCTATTATCGATTCCCAAAGGATCCCATCAGATCCTTTGATTTCTCTTGTTTGGACGCATCTGAATTCATCACAAAGAGCGGGCAGGTATTTATAATCCTATCAAGATCTTTTCTATTTTGTACCTCCTGATTAAGTGCCTTTAGTTTTACGTTTTCAATAAGAAGTGACATTGCCACGGTTTCCAAATTGTGCCACTTTTCTCTTAGGATATTACCAGCTGTTTTAGTAATCTTCTTTCCCTCTTGGGAGAGAAACCCAGAAAAATCATTATGCAGTTTAGATATGGTTCCCAAAATGATAGGTGCGCCCATTTCATTTAGCTTTGTTTGTAAGTTCAATTCACCTTCGGAGACTGTATCCAACTTGTTATTTTTGGCTCCCCCCCCCCTTGAGATATCACTCTCCAACTCTGACTGTATATTTTTAGCCATTGTGTTTTGCGTTGCAGAGTCCTGCAATGAGCCATCCAATTCCATGTGTTCAGTGGAAAGAGATTTCTGACGATAAGTTTCATTTTGAGAGGACTCATAATTATCCGATCCCTTGAGGGCAACTTGTGGATTTAATAACCCAGAACTTTCAGTCATAGATACCAGCGGAAGAAACTCCTCAGTATTAGGACGTTAATTGTCATCCATGTGTAGGTTTATGCGGTTTAAAGAAAACACACAAACCATATTCCTCCCTATGGGGAATGGGGGTACCGAATGGGGAGTTAATATGGGCACAAGCAGCCCAGGCCGTGCATAGTTGGGATATTCGAGTTACTGTAATTAGCATTAGTAGAGGCATTTGATGCTAGAAAGCAAGCTTATGCAGCATCAGCCAAAAAAAAAAAAAAAGAATAAATAAAAAATAACGACATCCACTTCACCCCTCTGTTCGATCAAAATACCTGTCCACCTGAGACTTAAACTTATTTAGGCTATCAACTTCCACGACAAGGGATGGAAGTCTGTTCCACCAACCAACCACCCGCTGGCTAAAGGCAAATTTCCTCACGTCTCTCCTACATCTGTCTTTCCACAATTTGAATTTATGCCCTCTCAGGTGATTATTCTGAGCAAGAGGAAGAATCCCATCAGCATTGAGCATGCTCAAACCATTCAAGGCTTTATAGACTTCTATCAGATCACCTCGCTAGTGCCTGGTCTCCAGACACTGTAATTTGCAAAACTTAAGCCTTTCTTCGTAAGAGCACCCCGTTGTTCCATTCACCAATCTTGTTGCCCTTCTCTGCACTCGTTCCAGCATCTCTACATCCTTCTTGAAATGAGGACTCCAGACCTGTGTACAGTACCCTACGTGTGGCCTGACCATTGCCTTATACAAGGGAATAATCACCTCCTTATCCCTGCTAGAAAAATTCCTATATATCATCGACAATACACCATGAGCTACACTTGCAGCCTGTCTGCACTGCTCAGAAAACTTCATATCTGCCTGCACAACCACCCCCAGGTCCCTTTCATTCTCTACCACTCTCAGTGTAGTACCACAGAGTTGATACGCTGCTCTGTGGGTCGCTGTTTCCCATATGTAGTACTTCATATTTTTCAATGTTAAACTTCATTTGCCACCTCTCAGCACATCTGCTCAACCTTTCCAGATACTGTTGCAGTAGCATAGTGTCAGTAGTGTCCTTGACAACCCTGCCAACCCTGCCAACCTTCGTATCGTCTGCAAACTTGGACATTAAGCTTGATATACCATCATCAATATCATTTATAAATACAGAAAACAATAATGAACCCAATACTAAACCCTGAGGGACTCCACTAATAACATTAGTCCACGATGAGTAGTGTCCATTGATTACCACTCTCTGTCTTCTCCCCCTCAACCACCCCTTTATCCATAGCAGCAATTTGCCTCCAATGCCACACTGCTCCAATTTGTGCAGCAGTCTTCCATGTGCAACAGTATCAAAAGCCTCTCTAAGATCCAAGTATATAATATCAAAGTTATTCCCTGCATCCAGTTCTTTTGTGACTGCATCACAGTATCCAAACAAATTGGTCAGGCAAGACTTCCTCTTAACAAAACACATGCTGTGTCTCAGCTATAACTGAAGTCTTGTCAAGATGATCCTGCAGTGCTTCTTTAACCAGTGCCTCCATTAATTTTCCGGGAACAGAAGTTAAACTCACAGGTCTATCATTACTTGTTTCAGCCTTTGATCCTCCTTTGTGAATTGGGGTCACATTTGCATATCTCCAGTCCATGGGTACTTCCCCTGAGTCCAAGGGAGTTCTCATAATTATGGCTAAGGGTTTGCTTACTTCCTTTGCTGCCTCCTTTAATATAACTGGATAGATCCCATTCACCCCGGGTGCCTTTCTTGTGTTTATCTTCAACAATTTCTCATCCACTTTCCTCTCAGTTATTACAAGATTATCTAGCTTACTGCCAGAGTTGAATACACCTCTGGCATTCCCCTCGCTGAATAACTCCTCATGTGTGACTGTCGATGCAAAATATTCATTTAGTTGGTTAGCTTTCTGAGTAGGATAATCAACAGTTGACCCATCGATATCAAGTGGACCAATCTGATTAATTCCCTTCCTTCTAGAGTTTACATAAGTAAAGAACTCTTTGCTGTTTTTCTTTGCATCCCTTGCCAAAGATTTCTCGTAATCTGCCTTCGCCTGCCTAACCTCCTTTGTAACTTGGTTACAGATCAACTTGTATCTATCATAGGCTTCTCTGTCATGTGTTAATTTAGATGTATCCCATGCATTTTTCTTCTCTGCCATATGTCTCATTAGTTCATCTGACATCCACGTAGGCCTAAACCTTGAACAATATTTCTTAGTTGGTACGTAAAGCCTAGTAGCTTCCAAGATAAGTTCTTTGAATGCTTCCCATTTTGCATTTGCTGTTGGTAACATCATCAGTTGGTCCCATTGTATAGAATTTAAATACTGTCTCAGTCCATCGTACTCGCCTTTACGAAAGCAATACCCCTTCCCTTTACCCCTAATGGTAGTTACCTCTTTGAGTAAATCCCACTTCAGCACACTGTGATCACTGCCACCAAGTGGTTCATTTATCTGCAGATTCTTAATGCATGAAGAATCACTGCTGATAATCAAATCAAGAGTATTACTCCCTCTTGTTGCCTCCCGAACATGCTGATGTGGAAAACAATCATTCAATAAATCCACAAAACCTTGCTAGTGTGTCAGTGACCAGCCCCCAAATTCCAGTCAATATTTGGGAAATTAAAATCCCCCATTATAAGACTCTCTAATTTACTAACCACCCTATTTCCCTGTACAGTTTCTTATTATACTCATCAGAGTCATTAGGCCTATAGCACGCTTCTACTCTCAATTTTGATCTCCCAATGCTTATGTCACGCCAAACTGACTCGACACTGTACTGTCCAGCAATGTTGACTGGCTTCACTTCTTTGGATTTTATGTATTTCGTAACAAATAGCGTAACCCCTCCTCCCTTCCTATCCTGTCTATCCCTTCTGTAGACATTGTACTCCCCAAATTCCATTTCTTCATTCCTTATATCTGTGTGACACCACGTCTCTGAAATCTCAACAATATCTGCCTTTGATGTTTTGAGCAATACCTCAAATTCATCAAATTTATTTACTAAACTCCTAGCATTGGTGTACACCCAAGTATACATGCACCTGTTCTTTTTCTTAGCTACCCTAACACAACCCATGTGTTTACTTGTACCCTTGTACCGCAATGATTCCCAGCAGTCCCTGAAATATCCTGCATTTTATTTTCCAGGCTGCTGTTCATTCCAATAGAAGCAGTGCAAGAATCATTTTCACCTCTGCCAGTGGCTACTGTTAATCTATTAGTCCTTGTATCCCCCCCCCCCAATCTAGCTGTTTTCCGACCCACCTAACACTGCCTCGATAGCATCAGCAAACATTCTTGCATCCTTTCTATTTAAGTGTATCCCATCCCTGTAGAAACAGTCTCTCCTGTTAACAAATACAGACCAGGCTGAAAAAAATTCTATCCCTTCAGCCTTGCACAATCTTTCCACGGCCGAATTGATCGACAGGGCTCTCATCATGTACTCACTCCTATCATGTTTGGGCAAAATTACAGACACTTTCAAATACAACCCTAATTCACGGCTTTTTTTCAACAGTGACCTGTACTTGTTAAGTAATTCCGCCGGTCTCCTACTCTTAATATCATTAGTGCCAACGTGTACAACTATATCACCTTTTGTGCCCTTAAAAGATGATATCCGCTCTACAACGTCATCAACCTTTGCCCCTGGCAGACATACCCTGGTCCTGTTCCACCTATCCTTTTTACAAAGCATGATTCCCATTTCCCTGACAATAGAGTCACCAACAACTGCTGGTTTCTTTGGGATCAGCGCATTCTGCCTTGGTGGCTGCCGCTGTGTTGCGTGATGACCAAGTGCAAGCTCTGTCATTGGTGTGGGCAGCTGAGATCTTGATGGGCCCCTCACGTTTAATCCTTCGAGGGCATCCACCCTGTACTTCAAGCTCTCATATAGGCCCATAACAACGCTGTGTTGTCGCCTGATTTTCTTACACTCCTTGCATCGCGCACACACAAAGACATCCCCCATGGCTGTATCATGTCCCATATCTGACTGTCCACAAACATCAAGCAAGTAGTGCATTTTAATAGGCTGCGATTCAGAGGGCAACTGCCCCCCTCAGGTCACCCCTGAGACACAGCACTCCCATTAGCTTGAGCCTTTTGCTTTGCTGCTCTGGTTTGAGTCATGATTTCGATTTAATTTCAATAAAATTTCAATTTCAGTACAAAATTAAAACCCTAAACTTATATCCCAACACAGATATAACTCTATATTTATCTTTCAGTATCGAGTGTTATCTACGAATAACTTACGTATCAAGTTATGTATTAATTATTTATTTTTTACTAATTATTTATGTTACGTAACCCAAGTCGTTATATGTATAGTTAAAGTACAATTTGATTGACAATGAAGTTCAACAAGATTAATTATCTGATTAATTGACAATATTATGTACTATACTATTATTATGTACTATAATATTATGTACTATACTATACTATATAAGCTTATGCTATCTATTAGCGCGTAACAATGGCGGCAAATTACGAACGGTAAACACGTGGATTTGATACCCTTTCCGATACTAAGTAATACCTACAAAATCTCTTTCTAAGTTACTTTAAACTAAGTATCGTAAATAGGAATATAAAGCTACTCTAGAAAATAAGTTAATATGCCAATTTAAGCTAATAAAACAGAAAATAAATCAGAAAAAAATTCTCTGTTCCAGGAGCGACAAAAATGGACGTCCGCACAGGCTACCCTCGTACTCAGTTCTATTCGGATTGCAGTAATTGCTGGGTTTCGGATAATCATGGCTACCCACGAGGTGTCTTCATCAGTTTGGACGGTCTTGTAATTGGTTTGATAACCTCGTACTTTTTTAACATGGTGTATGGTTCCTGAAGGATCAGTATGTCTGTGTTTTTTCGTCGGCTTTCTTTCGAAGTTGCTTGATCACTGCTCGAGCTCGTTGTGCTTTGACTTGCATGATTTTTAGCACAGCAGTATTGTAGCGTTTAGGCCTAGTCCCCATAATTGATTCTTTGATTCTTTGTTGGAAAAGACTCTTTGTTTGGAGGTAGTTAAGGCATTTGGGGTCTCTGACTGAGTGGTTATTCTCCAGCTTGAGTGCTTTGCAGTTTACGCAGGTCGGTGGTTTAGCCCTATTCGGACAGTTGTTATATTCATGCCCTTTTTCTGAGCAGTGGCCACAGGTGGCAGCGAACTGGGTGCATGTATGGGACGTGTGGTCATACCGATAGCATCTATAGCGTTTGGGCACGGCCACGCGCTCCCGGAAGCTATGAGCTCCCCGTTCTATGTAGATCCTGAATTGGTGTTTCATGGTCTGCCAGGCGGCCGGCGCAATCTCGACAACCCAGTTTTTGTTAGTCCCGGTCTTTCATTTCGTTGAGTAATTCGGCTGAGGTTCCTGATCTGGCAATGCTCCTGATAGGTTCTGATATATATTTCCTATATTAGGATTTGTCGGGTGGCTTTGTTTACATTAAAGATAATAACTGATGGTCCTTTCCGCTTTGGTGGCTCTGCGGTCAGGCTCATGGTAGTTACCTTGGTGTTGGTCAGGCTATTCTCCATGTCTTCCTTTGTCTCCGTTTCTATGACAATACCTACGTTTCTTTCTTTCTTATTACCTCAATCTTGATGGTTTTGAGGCCATCTTTGAGATTTGACATATTAGGCCTGACGTAGCCCAGTGGGTAGGAGCGAGATTGCATAACACGCGTTCATTGAGTAGACCGGTGTTAAAACCCGTGACCACTAAATACGATAAATATTTGTATTGACGATTTATTGTAAACTCTACTGACTTGGTTGTCTTGACGGAGTATAAACAGAAAAAGTGTTTTTATTTTATAACTTTGTTTTGCAGCTCTTCGCTGGTGGTCTCTGTAGGTCTAATCACCACCACGTTTGGAGTTTTGATCAGTGGGGGATTCCTTGGTTGGGCACTCATGAATAATTTGCAGTGTTTGAATTCCTTAGATCTTGTGCGCATAGCTGTAGCATTTGTTTGCCCCACATTCTAGGTAAGCCTCCAGTTTTGCCGAAGCTTTTTCCCTTGCCTTGTCAGTCTGGAGGAGCATGGCCTCCAGTTTTGCCCCCCTGACGCCAGTTGTGACCCTGTTCGATTGGTCTTTGAAAATATCTTCCAGGGCAGTTCTAAGTATCAGCGTTTTTCCAGGACAGTGCTCTCAGGGAGAGTCGGATCCAGGCGTTTGTCCTGTTGCTTTCGGTCCTCGCTTTGGTGGGGTTGCACTCTGTTTCCATCCTGCTCATCCCCGAGCTGAGTTTGGCTCCTAGTCTCTATTGAACTTCGGCACTGCTTTCTTGTTCTTTTTCTAAATAATTGGTGTATCTTCCACGTTGTTGTAGGTGTCATTCTCCTGCTCGGGCTGTCTTCGCTCATTCGGTTTGGCCGTAATTTTGGTCTCTTTTCTTCTCATTGTCAATACAGATGGTAGTTTTCACGAAGTTCACAGAATTCCGGATTACCTAGGGTGGTTCGCTTAATCGATGCTTTCAACCCAGTGCTTTGAGAGCGGCGAAATTTGGCACCGAAAGACGCCAACCACAAGTCTGTGATGTAATTTGGTGCCTGTCAGCAGGCTAGCAAATTTTGGGCTTAACCGCCTAGTCACGTTATGGGGACGCCCAAGTAGAAAAATGCTCATAGGAAGGTGGGACTACTTTCCCCTTAGGTTTTCAGGGCGCTGGATTCGATGGTCAGGTCGAAATTGCAGGACGATGCATTGGAGAAAGGTTAGTATCTTACCATGTAAAGTTAAAGAGCACATGGAATGCAGTTTATCACTAGATGCAGGAAAAACGTCACTCATTTGAGTATAGTGGGACGACAAGGATTGATATGTACTTTCAGCATTACGGAGCTCCTGCACATTATACCGGTCTGCTGATCTGCATAGAACTTTTCGTGATCGATGGATCGGCCGCGAGAATCCCGTTCATTGGCCACCATTGTCTCCAGCCCTCACTCCATTAGAGGTTTGTTTGTGGGCTGGATGGAAAGCGCAGTATACAAAGAAAATGTGAATAAAAGAGACGAAATTTTCGCTCGTATTTTGGATACTGCTGCCTTCATAAAAATAACGCCAAGACGACTTCAGAAGAACACCACATCATATTACCACAAGAATTTCAAAGTGTATTGAGGTTAGCGGTGGGATTTTCGAATATTTATTGTGAACTGTAAAAAATTTGATTTCTCAATTATTTGTGTTTTGTATCATTCAATAAGTTAATATATTCAAATAATAAGTCATTTATCGTTCTTTAATTCCTCTCATAATGGCTTTATGCGTACCAGTTTAAAACAGCTGTATCTCCGTATCCATTGGACACATGTTTATATGAATTTTTTACTCAGAATAATCAATATTATAACCTCCCAAAATATTTAATATTCCTCTTGATTCATCCTGTATAAATGCAAAGAAGAGGACCAACCAGATCAAACTCTTATGTAATGGACATGGGGGTAGTATTAGCTACCACGGTTAATGCAGCAGATGAATTCGACAATTACTTTGCATCGATATTTGCAGAAGAAAAACGCTTCCGGTAATGAGAAATCATGGGAGTGAAGGCGGAAAATATACAAGTAATGTTTCACATGATTATTTAATGAAAAAACTTTCGAACATACAGATGAGTAAGACTCCTATTGTTCATGATAGATACCATATAATCTTTAGAGGGGCAGCAAGTCAGTGCATTGAACCATTGAAACTAATTATGAGAGCACCAGTGTACTCAGGAGAGATTCCACTGGATTGGAAAAGTGCCACTCTATCTCCAATACATAAGGGCCGTTCTAAGAGTGAAGTGGGATTTACCGACCCGTCAGTCTAACTTAAGCAACAAGGAAAAGCTGGAGGCAATAGTCAAGGGTAGATTTCAGGATCATTTAGATAGAAATTCCATTTCTGTATAAATGATCCCGATAATTTAGATAGAAATTTCCCTTTACAAAACCATCAGCGTGATTTTGTAAAGGAAACAAACCTGGCTTTTTATTTTGACAGGGTCACTCATGAGCTGGAATTGGCTGGAATCACAGGGAGAATCCTTAGATGGATAGTAGGATGGTATTAGGGCAGGAAGCATAGGGTTGTGATAAAAGGTTGTTCCTCCGATTGGATTGATGTAAGAAGTGGTGTTCCCCAAGGATCAGTATTAGGACCACTGTTGGTTTTGATTTTCATAAATGACATCGATGAAGGGATAAAGGGCATGATGTCTAAATTTCCAGATGATGTAAAGATTGGTGGAGTTGTTAATTATCAGCACCAAGCAGAGCTTCTTCAGAGTGATCTAGATAGACTTCAGTAACAGTGAGAAAAGTCGCAGCTATGCTTTAATTCAGCAAAATGCAAGCTCTTACACCTGGGGAACAGTAACTGCAAAATAACTTATGAACTTTGTGGAGTTGAACTAATGTGAGTAGGGGAAGAAAGAAACTTAGGTATTGCGGTAGTCAGACTTTTAGTTCTGCGAGCATTGTAGTCAGGTTGCAAGGAAAGTCCTTGGTGTCCTATCGATGATTTATCGAACATTTGCTAGTACAGAAAAGACGTCATAATTCCATTATATAACGCTATTGTTGCACCACATTTGGAACAGTGTTCAAGTATGGAGACCGCACCTAAAGAAAGACATTGAGCTTGTTGAAAGGGTCGAAAGACGGGCAACTCGCTTGGTGAGATCGGCAAAACGGCCTGCACATGAGGAAAGACTTCGAATTATGTGGGTTGCACAGCTTGGAAACTAGATTTCTTAGAGGAGACTTGATTGAGGTGTTTAAGGCTCCGAGAGGCAAATGTAAAATGAATGAGAACGAAATTTTCATTCTAGAACAAGGGTCCATAATTTCAAGTTACGGGGTGGAAAGTTTATACTGGATTGCAGGAAGTTTTATTTTATCCAGCGAGTTATACATTAGTGGAATAAGTTACCTACATGGGTGGTTGAGGGTGACAGTTTGGGGAAATTTAAAGGTCAGCTGGGTAGTTACCGACGGGAGGAGGGAAACGTTCAAGTTTTCTATTTCCTTTTCTTTTATTATGTACACGATATATGCTCTGTTTCGAGAATGCAATAAGATTGAGCAACGAAGATATAGCGGTGTTCCGGGATTATTGATCGATTGATCACCTGTGCGAGAAGCAGAAGACGTGACAGCAAATAACTTTGCGTCAATGACAATGGGAAGAGCAGTTGGAAACAGGCACAGGGTCCCCATCTACATCATATGCTTTGTGTTGCTCAAATCTCATTTGGTTCCGAACTCCCAAGTAAGACCTGGACAACGCTTAATAGAATACGTACAAATCATAACCAATGAGCGGACTCACTTTTTAAATGGAATGAAGTACCTTCCACACAATTTAATTATGGTGGTCCTAGACAGACTGGGTGAGTGTGTCTAGGACCACCACAAGGCAACTCCAGAGGTGTTAGCTTGGATAGAGAATATGGACATGCACTTAGAGTGATATATTTTTTAATTATACTTTTAATAAGTTTTGATCAACTTTTTGTCATATCTTATAAGCCAGTTTAAGTTTTTTTATACTCTCGTTTATTGTATGTAAGCCATGGGTTAAAGAAATAAATACTGACTCTCTGGTTTCTTGTCGTTGCAGGTAATCTTCCACGATAGCGTGGAATCCCTGCACGAGTACTTGGATCCAGCAATTCTTCCTGAAGAATACGGTGGACATTTAGGGCCTCTGAAAGACCTCTCAGCGCACGACAAGGTGGAAAAGTGGCTTCCCCAACACGTGGAGAATTGCCAATACGGATTCCCATCCTAAGCAGATTGACTGTTATCCACTGGTGATTGCATTGTTTTCAAGCGGGTGGGCCAAGAGAGAAATACTGACCTTCTTCTTATATATTATTTTAGAAATGGAGAATTTCCCTCTATGCTGTCTTGTAGAACACTTCAGTGCTGATACCCTTCGTAGTTGAATAATTATACAAATAGATTATGTATTACACTCCCTCGTAGTCAAGATCAGGGACCCAATGCATCCCTGAATCGGAGACCCGTGGACCCCAAGCCGGACCCCAAAATCCTCGAATCACCGCCCCAGTCTTTGAGCGAGAGAATACAATATACAGTAAAGTAAAGTCGTAATGCCTACAAATACTCAACATCTGAATCAGTCCTAAACACAGAAATACAAACACTAAAAACCAATTTCAAAATAGAGGTTATCCCCTACCTATTATAAGCGAAATAAGGATATAAGCAAAGAGCAGCTTTACTGTATATTGAACAATGGTTCTAACAACTAAATACTATTTCCAATCACACACAATTCAAAATCATAGCCAAACCCACAACGAAACTACATGCTGCCCTAAAAACCACGAAGTCCAACCCTCTTCCACATTTCAATTAAATGACTTAATCTACAATGTATCTTGCAATGATTGCAACTCCTCATACAAGGGATCCACTCGTGTACACTCAATACGAGAATGAGACAACATTCAACATCCGTCTTCTCACCCCGCTCCTCAGCTTGGGAACTCGCATTCCATGCGATCAGTGAAGGCTACACCTTTCTATTCAATGAAGGAAAAATTCTCAGCATCCAACATGATTACACCAAACTATTAATTTCGGAGACTCTTGAAATTAAATTACATCAAAATTCAGTCAATGTACATCGCCCCTACCCCATCTCAGATTCATGGTCCTTCACTCGCATGCGACAGGATCGAGACTAATCTCCATGTTATAAAATTCCCACGCAATACCCAAGGTTTCACTTTCCTGTGATCATGACCATAGTCGAAAAGCCCCGTCCACTTCAGAAAAGTAACAAAATTCCTTAGTCTCTTAATGTTTTAGAGGATTCTTAATTGTTTTTTTGTTTCAATATTAGTTTTTAAAATAGTAAGTGTATTCACAATGTATTTATTTGGCCTCAAATCATTTAAATTGTTTTTAAAATACGCACGTTTTGTTTTCTCTCGCTCAAAGATTGGGGCTGTGATTCCAGGATTTTGTTATCGGGCTTGGTGTCCGCGGATCTCCGATTCCAGGGTGCATTGGGTCACTGATCTTGTCTACGAGGGAGTGGTATACTTGTAATCTATTTGTATGGTTATTCAACTACGGACAATATTAGCACTGAAGTGTTCTACAAGACACCAAAGAGGTAAATCTTCCATTTCTAAACAAATTTACTTAAAACGTAGAACGTATTGGGCCATTGCTACTCTGTTAGCTATTAATTAAATACAACCTTATATATGTACGCCTTCCTTTACTTGAGTAATTTGATGAACTGGATTCCTCCGGGTTTACCAATATTCATTTCCACCGAGCGGAGGAAAAGAAAGACAGAGTCGATTTGGAACAAAGATCGTACTGTAATTATGTAATTATAACTAAAGCACAGTTATAAATCTGCGATTGGTTGATGTCTGCTTTATAATTAAACGTATTCAAAATGAAGGACGTGCATTCATTTTAGGCATTTAAAACACTTCGAATAACACGGATGAATAAATGTGTACAGTGAGCAAGGCTTACCGAAAGTGGAAACGACCATTTTCTGATTACACTGTAAATAAATGATGATTAGGTGTTTAGCCAGTAAAATAATATCTTTATTATAAATAGATACTGAATGTCTTTAATTATAAATGGATACTGTAGCTTTCGAGACAAATCGTGTCTCTTCTTCAACAGAAAATGGAAACTTTAGAGATAAAATTATTCTAATTCTAACGGACACAGTTGTGCGTGCAATGAGGCGTGCGAGGGTACGAAGTAGATCATTCAATCATTAAGATGGTGTTTATTGTTGCTGCATGGATGAGCGCTGCATTTTTTTCCAGTGCTCGTCTAAACCTAAAACGGTTATCTGTAAGATGGGGTGTAGTCTCGTGTCTTTGCAGCGGTTCATGGTTCTCGAATTGCCCAATATACTGAGTGACTCTAACCAGAGGCGGTGGCGAAAGTGTCGAGAGTGGTCAATTATATCATAGTCCCGCTTGGGATTGAGGTCGTGTTGGGTGGACCAGAAGTGTTCCGCAATTGCGGCCTGGTAGGTCTCAGCAAGGCGAATCGCTCTGTCGTATTCTGCAAGGCGGTCTTGAAGACGTCTCAAAGTCTCTCCTACGTAGCCGCTGTCACAGTCTCTACAGGTTATTCGGTATATTACACTGCTGCCTAAGAGAGGGGTGGCCGGGGTCTTTACATTGGAAACTAGAGAACATAAGTTTCTACCAGGCAACTGCACGCATTTGATGCGGTATTCTCTGAGGATTTTTGAGATCCGGCCGGATATGCCTGGACAGTAGGGAATGTAGGCGGTAGGTACATTGTTCTGAGTTGATGGTGGTCTCGGGTGGACTGTGAGCTCCTGTGCTTGCAATAAGCACTTGTCTAATATGTGTGTTGGGTAGCCGCAATTGATCAAGTCTATCCTCACTCTAGATATCTCGTTGTGTCTAGCTTCATCTGTGCTGGAAGGGCTCCAAGCCCTGGAGAATAGAGTGCGGGCAGTGCTGTTGAGATGACTGGGAACATGGACGGATCTGTAGTTTGTGAACTGTCCGCACCACATAGGCTTACGGTATACGGAGGTTTCTAGATGTGGGCCCAAGCGTTTTACTAGAATGTCCAGGAATGGGAGAGATCCGTCTACTTCTATTCTAGAGTGATGTTTATACCAAATCTACAAAGTTCAGATAGTACTTACTTTCTTCACTGTTAATGGAGAATCAAATATTGACTTGACAATCTGTAACGTAAGGGCAGCTAGTATCGTGGACGATTGGCGATTAAGAGCAGACTGGGTATGCTCTGATCCTCGGGCAATTGTATTTTCTGTGAGGGACATAACAAAACTAGCTCCGTCTCAGGAACAGTTACAACGATTTGCTATCGAAAATGCAAAGTGGAATAGGTTTCACGAATATATTCATGTCCGACTTGGGAATCTGGGTATTTGGGCATTCAGTCAGATGTCTGGAGAGAATGCAGTGGAGTTACTTCAGCGCTCTCTTTTTCAGACCTCCAGCACATCTATGAAACGGAAGAATTGTAATAGGATTCCAGTTAAATGGTGGTCTGGTGAGTTAAGCCAACTTCCGAAGCAGGTTCATAAAGCGCGGAAAAGGTACCAAAAAACTAAGCGTAACAATGGGGGAGGAGGAAGTTAATGTACTTAAAGTAGAGTATCAGAGGATACGGAGTGCATACGTGTGTATTAGCATTAGCATTAGCATTCAGCATTAGTAGAGGCATTTGATGCAAGAAAGCAAGCTTATGCAGCATCAGCCAAAAAAAAAAAAAAAAAAACCCCACTTCCACTTCACCCCTCTGTTCGTTCAAAATACCTGTCCAGCTGAGCCTTAAACTTATTTAGGCTATCAACCTCCACCACAAGCGATGGAAGTCTGTTCCACCAACCAACCACCCGCTGGCTAAAGGCAAATTTCCGCACGTCTATCCTACATCTGTCTTTCCTCAATTTGAATTTATGCCCTCTCAGGTGATTTTTCTGAGCTAGAGGAAGAATCCCATCAGCATTGAGCATGCTTAAACCATTCAAGGCTTTATACACCTCTATCAGATCACCTCGCTGGTGCCTAGTCTCCAGACACTGTAATTTGCAAAACTTAAGCCTTTCTTCGTAAGAGCACCCCTTTGTTCCATTCACTAATCTTGTTGCCCTTCTCTGTACTCGTTCCAGCAGCTCTACATCCTTCTTGAAATGAGGCCTCCAGACCTGTATACAGTACTCTAGGTGTGGCCTGACCATCGCCTTATACAATGGAATAATCACCTCCTTATCCCTGCTGGAAAAATTCCTGTATATCATTGACAATACTCCATGAGCTACTCTTGCAGCCCGTCTGCAGTGCTCAGAGAACTTCATATCTGCCTGCACAACCACCCTCAAGTCCCTTTCATTCTCTACCACTGTCAGTGTTGTACCACAGAGTTGATACGTTGCTCTGGGGTTGCTGTTTCCCATGTGTAGTACTTTACATTTGTCAATGTTAAACTTCATTTGCCACCTCTCAGCCCATCTGCTCAACCTTTCCAGATCCTGTTGCAGCAGCATAGTGTCAGTAGTGTCCTTGACAACCCTGCCAACCTTTGTATCGTCTGCAAACTAGGACATTAAGCCCGATATACCATCATCAATATCATTTATAAATACAGAAAACAATAATGGACCCAACACTGAGCCCTGAGGGACTCCACTAATAACATCAGTACACGATGAGTAGTGTCCATTGATTACCACTCTCTGTCTTCTCCCCCTCAACCACCCCTTTATCCATAGCAGCAATTTGCCTCCAATGTCACACTGCTCCAATTTGTGTAGCAGTCCTCCATGTGCAACAGTATCAAAAGCCTTTCTAAGATCCAAGTATATAATATCAAAGTTATTCCCTGCATCCAGTTCTTTTGTGACTGCATCATAGTATCCAATCAAGTTGGTCAGGCAAGACTTCCCCTTAACAAAACCATGCTGTGTCTGAGCTATAACTGAAGTCTTGTCTAAATGATCCTGCAGTGCTTCTTTAACCAGTGCCTCCATTAATTTTCCTGGAACAGAAGTTAAGCTCACAGGTCTATAATTACTTGTGTCAGCCTTTGAACCTCCTTTGTGAATTGGGGTCACATTTGCACATTTCCAGTCTATGGGTACCTCCCCTGAGTCCAACTATGATATCTAAATCAAAATTAACTGCCTGGAGAACGTTGGTTAAAACAGTGGGCAACGAGAACCTATGGGGAATTGTATACTGTACATTTGTATAAGCTAGGTACTGGCAAGACTAAAATATATAATGGAGATACAGCATACTCTATTGGAGGTGTTGACCAGGAAAGTACGAGTTGGAGAGAAAGGATGTCTGCGATTTTGGATCATCTGATTGGAGATACTATCTCTGAGCAAGACGATGAGTAACAGATGTTGATGAAAAAGCTTAATCATGCTTACTCTGTGGTAAATGACGAGGATCCCTTTAGCCTGATTGAACTCTGTGATGCAGTACAACGCATAAAGAACAATAAATGCCCAGGGATGGACCCCATTAAAGGAAAGATCATTAAACGTACTCATCGACTGATACCAGGGATCATTCTTGAAGCTTTTAATAGCTGCCTGCGTGATGGGGCCTTTCCATCACAATGGAAGGATGCCCTATTAAAGCTGATACTGAAGGGACCATCTAGGCTAAAGAATGATACACGATCTTATCGACCTATTGCCCTCCTCCCTGGATTAGGAAAGGTGTTTGAAAGGATACTGGCGAGACGGATTACTGACTATACTGAAAAAACTTAGGCTGGTCTGGCAGACAATATGGTTTTACTCCAGGTCGTGGAACAGAAGATGCGCTTCGGACATTGCGAAACTATATATTAGGCCCGAACAATATATCCTTGAAATCTTTATTGACTTTGAGGGAGCTTTTGACTCCATTCAATGGAGCAGCGTTCTTATGATGTTGAGACTTGCAGGCTGTTCAACTAAGATCTTTAGGGTGGTAAAGGACTACTTCACTCACCGTACAGTGACTGTTAAGTCGTCAGTTGATCCTATTGTATGAGAGGTGACCAGGGGATGCCTACAAGGATCGGTTTTTGGACCACTAATGTGGAACCTAGTTTTGGAGGACTGGTTGCGTAGGGATTTCTAGCATACAGAGATGGTGGCATGTGCCAATGATCTTGTGTTGCTTATTATAGGAAATACACGGATGTAACTAGAAACAAGGTTACAGCAGGTTTTTTTTTAACTTAATAACTGATGTAGGTTACATAAATTGACTGCATCAGGAACCAAAACAAGGACAATGATCTTTAAGGATCAATTTTCCAGTAGAACCCCTTCCCCCGGTTGTTAGAATGAATGGGTAGAGCCTAAAATCGACAAGGCAATTAAAATATCTAGGCATTACGTTTTACGGATTTTTGGCATTCAACTCACATGTTACTTATCTATCAGAAAAGGTGAGGAAATTTATTGGGATGATTTCTCGAATCACTGGAGTTGGCTGGGGAATAAAAGGTAAGGCGCTGAACTTGCTATATGAATGTGTATTTATCCCCATGGTAACGTATGGTGCACCAATTTGGTTTGAACGTGTAAGTGGAAAGGTATTTACTAGAAAGCTCAATTCCATTCAAAGAGTAATGCTCCTTAGAATGTGCATGGCATGCAGAACTGTGTCGATCCCAGCTTTGCAGATTGTGACTGAAAAATTGTCTATTGATCTGCATTTATTGTATTGAGCATCGGTTTACTTCAGCCACCGTGGCATTCCTTGTTCTTTTCTGAATATACAGGTGGACATTTTGGCAGATCCCAGTAAGGAAAGGACAAGAATCTGGGATGCTTTGGTAAAAGTCTGGCAAGAGCGTTGGAGTGTTTGTGATAAAGGGCAGATTACACAAATTTGTTTCCCAGATTTAAGAAATGCAGCCTCGAAAAAATTCAAATGGGTTGCCCCAAACTTACAAGCTATGTTCTTATTAACTGGTCATGGTTAGATTAATGCAAAGTTGCATGATTTAGGAATTAATGAAAGATCTAGTTGCTTGCCATTGTGGCGAAAGAGACTCATCGGAACATATTATGTACAACTGTGAGGAGTACTGCGATCTACGAATTGAATTGGTATCTCGGGTTAGTAATCTCAATCTTATGGCAGAAGGCTGCAAGACAATTCTAGTTGATAAACAGAACTTCTTAGCTTTCCAAGCCTTTGCAACTGCAGTAATTCTTAGGCGGAAGACTCTTCTGCATCTGGAAGCCTTGGATTTGTAATGCATGCGGTATGGTATAGGCCGAATTACCTAGAATTCTGTAAAATCGTGGAGGCTTGAGTCTGCTATATCCAGTGCAACTCCAGCTCCTTGTGCTGGCATTTCTGTTCTCTGCAGTTCCTGGCGCTGGTATTTCTCTTCTTGGCAGCTTCTAGCGCTGATGGCTTTCTAACAGACTGTGAACAGATGCAGATCTTTCCAATGAAGTTTGGACTTTGTCTGAAATTTAATTATATGTATATTTTATTTTTTATGTAATTTAATTATTTTTCAATTTGTTCATATAAATCTTTTTTGGTCATGGCAGGTTTTTTCCCTCCCTGTACTTGGGCAAACAGGAGAGGGAGTATATAAGAGTACTGCTAAATTATGTGTAACTGACAGCGGCATTGCCATTGGTTGGCTGGGATCGCTTTAATTAATAAATATCAATATCAATCTAGAGTGAACTGAATGAACACAGACAGGGAATTGAGATATTCTAGCAATGTTGTTTCAGAGCTACGTGAGATGACGGTGAAGATGTCACCAACGTATCTACACCATGTTGTAATAGGTACAGGTGGGTTCAGGAATATCTGTTCTTCCAATTCTTCCATGGCGATGTTGACCACTACGGAACTAACAGGGTCGCCCATGGCAGTGCCATGTACCTTCTGGTATGCGGAATTCTCAAAGGTAAAGATTCTGTTTGACAAGCACAGGTTGCGGCGCTTCAAATGTCTTCAGTAGACAGATGTTTAGTAGTAGACATGATGTTATGTAGACATGATGTTATGTTTGAAAGGTTTGAGTCATTCTCAAGGAGCCTCTTGGTGCAGTGTACGGTCTGTTCGACAGCGATTGATGTAAATAGTGACACAACATCAAATGATGCCATAATAGCGTTGTCCGAAATTGAGAGTTTTTTAATAAGGCGAATGAATTTGCCACTGTTAGTGAGAGTGTAGGCGGTATTTCCAAAAATATTCTCAGAGAATACCGCACAAAATGCGTGCAGTTACCTGGTAGAAACTAACATTCTCTAGTTTCCAATGTAAAGACCCCGGTCACCCCTCTCTTAGGCAGCTGTGTAATATAAAGCATAGCCTGCAAAGACTGTGACAGCTGCTACATAGGAGAGACCTCGAGACGTCTTCAAAACCGCCTTGCAGAACACGACAGAGCGATTCGCCTTGCTCAGACCGACCAGGCCGCAATTGCGGAACACTTCTGGTCCACCCACCACTACCTCAATCCCAAGTGGGACTATGAAATAATTGACCACTCCCGGCACTTTTGCCATCGCCTCTGGTTAGAGTCACTCAATATATTGGGCAATTCGAGAACCATGAACCGCTGCAAAGGAACGAGACTACACCCCATCTTAGAGATAACCGTTTTAGGTTTAGACGAGCGCTGGAGAAAATGCAGCGCTCATCCATGCAGCAATAATAAACACCATCTTAATGATTGAATGATCTACTTTGTGCCTTCGCACGCCTCACTGCACGCACAATTGTGTCCGTTAGAATTAGAATAATTTTATCTCTAAAGTTTCCATTTTCTGTTGAAGAAGAGACACGATTTGTCTCGAAAGCTACAGTATCCATTTGTAATTAAAGATACTGTATTCAGTATCTATTTATATTAAAGATATTATTTTACTGGCTAAACACCTAATCATCATTTATATCCTATGGATTCCAGTACAACAGGCCCATTTATCCTCTGATTATACTGGTCAACAAGGTTTTGCTAACAATGGTGAAAGTAAGCGTTGTTTTTTTTTTAATTTGTATGTGCTGATTACAAATATGACAGTGAAAACTTTCTTTTTACAATTTTTTAAAATGTAAAAAGAAACTTCACATTTTTCAGAAAATTGCAAAAACAGTTCAAACAAAACGTTAAATAGCTTCAAAACGTAAAATAGCTTCAAAATCAACGCTCATTCAACGTCGCACTCCTTACCTTTCCCCGTCGAATTTATTGTACGAAAAGTGACATATCTGTGTTGATTAATGGTATACTAATACCTCTTTTTAGTTTTATGCACCCGAGGGGCCGCGGCTCCTACTTATATTGCTATAATCCTTTGGACTCTAATATATTTCCGGTGGTCAGGTGCCTGTGTGAAAGAAAACTTGTTTACAAGATGTTGTCGTAGTAGTAGTGTAGAGTGTATTTAGTGTCAAGCGGCACCAGGGGTTTCCCCCATCTCCGCGTTGCTTTCATTGTAGGTATGCCAGTTCACTGGAAAGGCCATAGATTTAAATGTGTGCGGATATTGTATATGTATAGTGCTATGTACCGTTGTTCTTCTGGCCATTTAGCCGCTGGACCCCTGCTGAGGCCCAACGTTGTCCACACTCAGCCCCGTGGAGGCAGGCCAGGTATATCAGCATTATAAGTAATTACTCTGGCAGGTCCTCCCACCTAATTTCCTGAGATTTCAGTGGCTAGGACCTAAAAAAAAAAAAAAAAAAAAAAAAAAAATTGATCTTTCGCGTGGAGGGGGTAAGAGTGCTAGGATTTGAAAGGCCGAAACTATTGGCAAACAGTAATTTGGACATGATTAAATTTGGACGTGTAGGACAATCGCTTGTGTACAGATAGAGTAGGGGAGGGAGACTGAAGACTGGGTGGGGGGAGAGACAGAAATGTGAAGTCAATAGGGAAGGCGACCCCAATAGGTGTCAGTGGGGCATGCCCATGCCCCACCAGAAGGAAAAATGGGGGTGGCGAGGAAGGTAGTAGTAGTTATCGTGCAAGAAAGCATGTGCCAGGCAGGCACTTTACTCACACGGCTAGCTGTGTGAGTAAAGTGCCTGCCTGGCAAACCAAAGGTCGCGGGTTCGAATCCCGCCTCGAGTTTGGATCAAAGTACTGCAAAAACCTTGGGAGGTGCATTATGGCCACAGAAGCCGATGCGCCAACAACTTCGGCGGATGTAAAAACAAAGACCTCTAAACACAACATGCAGGTCAAGTGGTATAGTGCCCGCAAGAGTCTGTAGATCTGGAGTTCAGCCCGTCTGGGCAAATTGTAAAAGTAATAAACTAGACCACCACTCTATTCGGGACAATACGTGTCCGTCCTATATAAACGCCAAGAGTTTATACCAGATGAAAACCGACTATGGGCTCACAGCCTAAAAGATATAACTAGGGAGTTGATATATATATATATTTTTTTTTCAAATCAACGCACAGCGGGCCAGGGCGGTGGCAGATCAGATAACAATCAAGGCAGACGAAGAAAATGCAGATATTCTCATTATACAGGAACCATACACTCACACGAGGCAGGTAAGAGGTTACCCCCTTACCGACAAAATATTTCAAACGGACCAGGATACCCCCTGGGCTGCAATAGTTATTCGAAACCCAAAAATCCCAGCAACTAAAATCTCAGCACTGTATACAGCCTGGGCTGCGTGTGCCCATCTGATCAGCTCCATGTATTTTTTTTTACTTGATCTTCTTATACTGTAGACCAGGCGAAGAGATTACCTATGCTATCAGATACCTGGAAGATGTCGGAGAACTCTGCCAAACGCAACAATCATCATCGGAGCCGATATCAATTGCCGTTCACCGATCTGGCATAGTTTGACACCAGACAGGCGGAGCACTGCAAATTGTCACGCTTGGAAGACTTCCTGGCAAACTCGACTATGACAGTCATTAACCAACTGAACAACCTACCACCTTCTCAAACACCCTATGGGAGGCCACTATTGATATCATTATGGTCTCAATAACATTGTCGGCAACATTTCCAACTGGAAGGTCAACGAGGCGTGGACTACATCGGATCACAGGGTTTATTTCCTTCCAGCTAAACCGATCTCTAGCTAGATCCCCAGCCATACGAGTCATGTTAAATGGATATGTTCTATTTAGCAAATGAAAAGGCGACCTGGGACATCTTTCAGACAACCCTAACCAATGGGACCCAACCACACCTACTTCTGGACAACGCAGATGCCCTCTAAAGACATGTCACTGATCTGATCACAACCGCCTGCAACATTGGCAATCAAAAGGGAAAACCTTGCCCCGGGCGCAAATCCATGGTGGAGCCCAGAGTTGCATAGGTTGCACCGAGAAGTAATTATAAAAAGAAAGACTTTCCAGCGTGGCCGGCATGGGAAGTGGAGGCGCTCAGACAGAACTACTGGGAAGTGCGAACCAGTACACCCCCCGATCCTCAAACGAAAACAAGAATCCTGGCAACACCTGGTCACCACCACTGGCAATACCGACCCCTGGGGAGTGGTGCACAAGGTCACCACAAACAAACTACTCAGGAGTAAGGTCACCACTGCAACCAAGTCATTACAAGGTACGGAAGCAACCACCTGGCAGCAATCCGTAACAAACATTTTGGACGCCATCCTACAATCAGCAACAAACCTAATCATTCAGGAACAAAAATCCCTCTGTGCAGAAAATGAGACTTACCACACCGAAGAGCAGGAATCTCCCTTTCACTTTGGAGAACTACATTTCCATTTTTTTTCCATTTATTTGTATACACACAATTATTATATATATATACAATATTTACAAAAAGATGTATACAGAGTGTCTCAAAAATATTCCAAACGTTTAGGTGAAGTACGTGACATCTAAAGGAATGTGAATCGCATAGGAACCCATAACCGGAAACGTCAAGGGAAAGTCGTAGCAGAGGAACAAGAAGCAGAAATGACAAAAGACAGTAATTAGTGGCAAACATTTATTTGACATAATATTAACAATGGAGTACAAGATGGGTGCATTTCATGGATGTTACAACAGATGCTCGAAGGTTCCACCATGAGACGCGATGCATGCGTGACACCGACGCCATGGATTGGTGGACACGGTTGAACACACCTGGAGTTTCTTTGACAGTAGCAGCAGCGCAGACGAGTCTCGCCACGAGATCCATTTCCATCTCCCCAGGCGATTCATACACGATAGATTTGAAGTCCCCCCACAGAAAGAAATCAAGGCTCGATAAATCAGGTGAGTGTGGGGCCAGGCAACGGGTCCACCACGGCCAATCCATCGACACCCAAAACGTCTGTTCAAATGGTCACGAACACACCTTCCATAATGGGCAGGGGCCCGTCAAACCGTAACCAAATGTTGTGTCTCACATTTGCTGGAACATCGTCAAGTAATCCTGATAGAACTTGTTCAAGAAAGTTCCGATATTTAGCGGAGTTCATGCTGGATGGTAACAGGTATGGGCCAACTAAGCAGTCACCGACTATACCTGCCCACACATTTATTGCGAAGCGATGTTGTGCCGCATGGGGGCGCACACCGTGTGGGTTGTCGTGAGCCCACACATGAGGCAGAGGCAACGGCACGTGTGCTTGTAGTAGGATTATTCTCGACAGAATTCAACACACTTTCTTCCATGGCGGGAGGTCACGTCGAACCTGGTCCGCCCGCACTACTCCTGTTACCTCTAAATGACCCATAAACGCACAAATTTTGATGCACACGCGCAAACAAATGATGGTCCGGTACATGTCTGTCTGCGAAGCGTTCTCCATAAATTCGTTGAGCGGCTCCTCCATTGCCCTCTTCTAATCCATACACTAAGTGCATGTCTGACAGCTCACAGTTCGTACATCGATGCATGCTCTTCGTGCGGCGACTACTGCTTGAATGAGTAACCCAGAAAATTTCCCTCTCGGTAACTGATGAACAGCACCGTGTACCGACTTACGGTGATGTTTCCGGTTATGGGTTCCTATGCTTTAGATGTTACCTACTTCCCCTAAACGTTTGTACCAATATTTCTGAGACACCGGGTATACTATTTTATATACATTAACATGCTCGTTACTCATATATAAGACATTATATTGTACCTCCTAGTGCACTTCGTACGTGTATCCCTGAATCAAGGGTGGCTCCTAGGCAAAAGCCCATCTCCACCTAGTTCATCTCTTTTGGCGTAGAACCTCAACAAATCTAGCCTAAAAACATGTGCAAGATATTTTACCACCGCCAGTATAAGATAGCTGTTGCCCGGTGCACTTCTCTAGGCCCGGATGGGTTTACGTTATGTATTTGTGCAGAATGTACCAGTCCCGCACCCACCAGATGGGGGGCTTGTGAAGCGAGGCCATCACAGTCATTCAACTCACCTTCAGCAAGTCCACCTCTTAAGCCTAGGCTTATATATGGATTATACTACTTCAGTGTTATTATCTTGAGCTGTTCTAAAAATGTGAATATAATAATAATAAAATACAATTTAAAATTGAAACAACACAACACATCTTGGGAGAGCATTAATCCTCTTAGCCACAGCCAAGAAGAATATAGTATTAGCTATCATCGTCGCACATATCCTAATTGGCTGTGTTACCGTCCCCAGCCACGAGGAGGCGGGAATTTCTATCTATTCTTGCTCTCCGTTTAAAAACTAAACTCACAAACTTATTGAAGTACCATAGAAGAGCCCTATCCGTGAACATAATCCATAGATCTCCGTTTAAAAACTAAACTCACAAACTTATTGAAGTACCATAGAAGAGCCCTATCCGTGAACATAATCCATAGATCTTGTTGTTCAAGTCTAACTAGACTGATCTCCAGTTAATTCCTTAGATCAACATATTGATCACAATGGAGCATAACATGAACACTAGTTTCTTGTAACCCACAAGAACATAAATCATTTTCCAGAAGGCCCAACTCATGGAGTCTTTTTGCCAATCCATGTCCAGTGATAAGGAAAATGGCATGTAGTCCAAATTTCTGCCAAGGATTTGCCCGCACATTTAATATGTCAACTCTTGGTAGATATATAAAGGTGACACGGCCTTTTTTGCTCGTGTCCCACCTCTGTTGCCATACAGCCATCAGTTCATTTTTAATTCTTGCCTTTTCTTGTTTATAATAAGATCTGGAATATATCTTATTTAGATCTGGGCAAGAGGACACGCCCAACATAGTTTTCTTGATGTTCTTTCTAGTGCAATATAGTAACTCCGACAAGATGGTCTGCAAATCAGCCGGAAATCGTCCAGCTAATACCTGCAGAGCATCTGTCGACACTGTTCTACAGGCTCGTGTTGTGCATAAGAGAGCGAACCTCTGTGCCTGCAGCAAATTCTTCTTTTGAACACTATTAGTTATTCGGGGCAACCAAGCCACAGAAGAATAAGTGATTGTGGGGACAAATACACAATCATAAAGGAGATTCAGGCCTCTTCCTTTTATCTCCCAATCTGTTCTGATCATTCTTATCAGCTTGGCGAATAGCACTCGCACTTTACTTGTTATGTACTTCATGTGCTCCAAAAACGCCATCCTCTCCCCTACACACACATACACACACCAAGGTACTTTACAGAGGTGACATACCTAATTGACATATCAAATGCTTTAACTACTGGATTTCTATTCAGAATCAGGCATTCCTTGAGCAGCATCTGTACAGTCTTTGTTTTTGAGATCTGTAACTTATACAATTTGGACCACTCTATCAGTTCCTCCATTATTTGACAGGAACATACATCTAGTTGGGACCTTGCATTGCCATATACCAGGATTAACAAGTCATCGTCATATGCCACTCCATTCACACCAACGTGATTTCTTCTCAAAAAATCATCCATAACTATTGTCCAGGCGTGAGGACCAATTACCGAGCCCTGTAGACAACCTCGTTTAACATTCCTTTTTATTTCAGTATATTTTGTCCTAACAATTATCTTTCTATTTGAAAAATATTCTTTAAAAACTGAATACAATTTTTCGGAACATCCAATGGTTCTAATCCTGGATAGGATTCCCTCCCACCAAAGCATGTCGAATGCGTCGTGAAAATCAACAAAAAGTCCAAGAACGTAACGTCCCTCATAGCTCTGAACGTACGTTGTCATCTGATAAATAGCGTCCTCTGTAGACTTACCTTTTTTATAACCATACTGGTTAGCAGAGGACATTTGATTCTCATCATATTTAATCATTAGTCGACTGATACGCAGTCGTTCATAAGTTTTAGCTATTACAGACAACAATGCTATGGGACGATACGAACCCGCTTCACTTGGTAGTTTATCTGGACTTTTAATAATCAGTTTCAAAACGGCCACTCTCCGCACCTCGGGGAACGAACCCATCTCCAAGCATTTATTAAACATCTTGACCATTAAATCGGGTCTATATTAAAAACCCTTTTCATTATTTTAACTTCTATTAAGTCAGGACCAGGCGACCGGCCGTCAACCGCCTGTGCA
Organism: Mastigoproctus giganteus; assembly: GCF_048544385.1. Classification (NCBI taxonomy): domain Eukaryota; kingdom Metazoa; phylum Arthropoda; class Arachnida; order Uropygi; family Thelyphonidae; genus Mastigoproctus; species Mastigoproctus giganteus. Next base: position 8,740,934 of record NC_143585.1, on the reverse strand, counting down.
ACAGCATCTTGGACCTCTTCCATGGCAAAATTTTGTTCACATATATTGGAACATTGAGTGGCATTGCCTTGTATCATTTCCTTCTGTTCTTCGCTTAGTTCTTGTGTGTCCATATCAGGAAACAACTCATCCAGGATCATATCCATAGACCCACTCCATCCTAAGGTATCCATATTTCTTGTTCTGACAGTAAAATTTATGGAATTAAAAATATACTTTTCTGTGATTAATTTAAAAACAATATTCCAGGGATCTCTCGAGCCTTTTTCTGTCACATACGACTTCTAAGAAGTCTGCTTTGAACCATTAATTGCTTTAACATAATTTTTACCCAGATTCCTATTCGTATTCTTATACAATTCCGTCATTTGAGCGTCCCCCAACCTTCTATACCTTTGAAATCTTTTTCTGGCTTTTCTTAGTTCTTTCTTCATTTGTTGCAAGTTCCTATTCCACCACATTACAGGTCTGGTTACAAGCCTTTTCTTTTTCATTGATAATTTTGAAGCTCTATAAACTATGTCCTGAAATTTACATACATATTCTTCAGGACTTAGTAAATGCCAGTTTATTTCATTTACTTCATGATTGAAGGGAAGATCAAAACTTTCCCAATTAATTGTTTTGACAGAACACCTTTCCGTTTCCTTTATTTGCCGTACTTTCTCTATCTGACTCAGTTCAAACAAAATACCATTATGATCACTTGTAGTCAATTACTTTCCAGTCATGTATCTTATCAAGAATTGACGTAGCACATACTGTAATATCTAGATAGGATTGCACATGTACAGAGCTATATGTTGGTATATGGCCAGGAGTATTGACAACCACCATACCAGAGGTAGATAGGAAGTCCTCAAGGATCTCACCTCTATCATCAGATTCCACACTACCCCATAATACAGATTTAGAATTAAAGTCCATTCCAACAACTATATGGCAACCTTGAAGTACGTCCTTTATCTTTTCCAAGTAATTGATATAAGGATTTATGTCAACCGAGTGCTGACAGTATAGTGAGATCATGTGCACTCTGCCAAATGCGCCAATGACTTCAGCACATGTCATGTTTTCATTCGATAAAGTTGTGATCTTAGTAATCACAAGATCGTGTCTTCTGACTACTATCGCAACTTTCGGGCTTTTTCCGTCTGTCAAAATCCTATAATTACTTCGATATCCTCGTACGTTGCCCCCTACTTCATAGAGCTCCTGCAATAGACTTATGTCAATACCCTTCTTTTCCATTTCTAAGTGAATTTGAGACTACAGCCTTTGCTCGTTGTGCATTTAGTTGTAGCACAGTTAGCTTTTCAGCCATAATTGATCTTATTTTAATATAATCCCAAAGTTCTTTTGTACTCAAGGCAATCCTTATCAGTAGCAGTGTGATCACATTTTCTGCTTCTATTTTTACAGTTACAGCAGACTGGTCCCTCTGCCTTGTTTTTACAGTCTCTGTATGCATGTCCCTTCTGGGCACAACGTCCACATACAGCTTCTCTTTTACAATATTTGGATATATGACCGAATCCCAAGCATTTGTAACACTGAGCCACAGAGAATATTTCTTTGTATTTATATGCCATCCAATCGGCATATAATCTTTCTTTCTGTCTTATTATATTCAGAAGCTTCGAACTAACCTCCAATATCCAATTTGACACATTACTATTTTTAATATTATTTATAGAGACAATTTCGACATTTTCATTGAATTCTTTCCTGGCTACCCCATATTCTTTACAATTTTTTATCCAAACCTGCTGCAGAAAATCATCTTTCTGAATGTCCTTTTCAATGTCAAAAACCACAATTCTAGGATGAACAACTTTTGGAATTAGGTGTTTTAATCCAACTTCTTGTATCTTTGAACATCCTCTAATTTTCTTAATGTCGTCCTATCCCTCCGCCTCCAACACAATCCCGCAGTCTCTTATTGTTCTTATATTTTTTTACTTCTTTCAGAACTGGTCTAAGTTCTTTCAAGACTTCTTGTTTTACGTCTTCACATGTCTTGAATCTTTCACTTCCTGCTTTAATCAATACACACGTTGATGGTTTCTTGGTTTCTTTTACTGGTTCTTGAGCCACATAAGCGTAGTTTTTCTTTTCTTTTTTCTTTCCCTCTAGCTTTTCTTTTAATAACAAGTTTTCTATGTGAGCATCCATAGCCTTCATTTCCAAGATGTCCCACAAATCTAAAATTGTTTTCTTAGCTATTGTGGGAACTTTATTTTGTGTATTATATAAGTAGGTTCTAAGCCTACCCCTTATTTCTTTGACATATTCCAATCCTTCGTACTTGGATCTTTCTTTCTTTGCTCCCATCAGTTCTTCTTTTCTTATGAAAACCAGTTTTCTTTACACTTTCCTGATTGTTCTTTTCAACACTATTACCAGCTCTTGCTTTCCTTTTCTTAGTTTCACCATGACTTTGTGAATTCTGTTGGGAAGTTGAGAGAGAGGAGGACCGAAGACGTGGAGAAGTCCTTAACAAGGTTCTTCCAGTAAAGACCTGCGTCTCTGACAGTTCTTGAACTTGCTTAGACGAAACTTCTCCTGTTATCTCCATCTTTTCATCATCTGTAGCCTCAGGTATTACTTCCGCCAGTTCTTCTTCACTTGACGTTACATCTGATTGTTCAATACTTGCCATGTATACAATAAAAACAACTATTTACAATTTAAAAGTTAAGTTTCAACAGTGAGAAATAACAACTATTTACAATATGTACACGGCTCGAAAGCCCTGCATAATGAAAACTGAATAAACACAGCTGCTGAATGAACTTACTAAAAGATCTCTGATATCTATCAGAAACCAACTAAAACCGCCCACACCCAAGTTAAACGGGTTGTGGTCCCAGGACCACTCTCTCTCTCTCTCTCTCTCTCTCTCTCTGTCTCTCTCTCTCTCTCTCTCTCACACACACACACACACACACACACACACACACACACACACACACACACACACACACACACACACACACACACACACACACACACACGCACACACACACACACACACACACATTTTCACTGGGAGTTATTCCATTGACAATTGCAGCAATGCTGAATGCACTTCGCTATGGATTTGCACTTTTCTCTTCTGTCGGCAGAATCTCTGGACCACACATCCAAATCAATGTTTGCGGAGTTCAGCGCGCCGATGATGCTGTTCGGAAAGTGCCGCTTGAAGGTCGAGAGCTTCTGCAGGTTAGAATACAGCACTGGACGATTTCTGAGGGCTCTACCGAGGATTTTCCAGCCTACGATTTCCCAGATATTAACGACGTCGAGAGCAGCGGAGCACAGATTAAGCGCCATTGTGAGGTTCCTGGCATATGCCAGGTGCTGGGCCGGGGTGTATCTCAGATTTATGCAGAGCTGTGATTTTGATGTTGTATAGGGTAGGTGAACCCAATTGTTGGCCCACTTTAGGACCAGAATTCCAGACCCCAGAGTATCTTCAGACTGGACATAGGAGCAGCCGACCAAACTTCTATACTATAACTGATGATAGAACTACAGTAGTAGAGGAGAAATTTTCTGACTGTTTCCTTGTTGCGCGCTCTACAGAGATCAAGTTTCATACCCCAGAAAGCCCGTAAATGAGTGGCGACCAGAACATGCCCCACAATGGAGGGCTGCAGAGAGGCTGCTGGATTGAGGTCTGCTTGTGCTCTAGGTGAGAAGATGACATAGTTGGACTTTTCAGGGTTTACTGTAAGCCCAAAATAAGTAGCGTATTCACAGAAAGAGGACAGATATTTGTTCAGGATCATAGAATTCGATAATTCTTCTGCCTGGTCGGGTGATGTGTTAGCCGGACTTGGGAGGTAACATACAATGTCGTCGGCGTAGGCCATAAATGCAGATATTTCATTCTTTAATGGAATAAATATTGGTGAAGAAAGCAGTGCCGACAACGATCCACCTTGGGGTATACCGACTTCCACCTTTTTTTTTTTTTGATGCAGTTATTCCCTTGCTGGAAGGTAAGGCACCTCTTGGTCAACAAATTTCTGAGGAGCTTCGAGACATTAGCCGTAGTAGTTCTCCAGGAGGCACATAAGTGGCTTTACTTGCACTGAGTCGAAGGCGGCTTTCAGATCAAGAAAAACAGCATGCATGACATAGCCTCGCCCCCAAGGCTTGAAGGGTTTTCAAATTCAGAGCCTGTATGCATGTTATCAGCGATTTTTGTGAGACAGCGTAATGTGTATGCTGGTGTCTCTGGGAAAGGACTTGATTGGCAACCACTTTAAAGAAGCACTTCTCCAGGCATTTGAGAAAAGGGGAGGACATTGAAATAGGCCGGTAGTCAGCAGTAGAGGTCGGATTCTGCACCTTTGGAATTGGAATGACTCTATAATTTAGCCAAGCGTTTGGGGCGACTCCCTGTTGTAAAATTCTGTTCAACAACTTTGTCAGCTCATCGCTATTGAAGTAGGAGGCAACTTTAAAGGCAAAAGGTGGGAAAAGAGTCACTTCCCATTGACCTTTTATTGGACAGGGCGTTGATGGCTTTGATTAGCTCCTCTTCGCCAATCGTCACGTTAGTGAGATTAGTTATGCCGTACTGTGCACTGTTCCAGGGGGAGTCCGCAGCTGCACTGTCTGTTTTGACGAACCTGGTTACATGATAGCACCATTCAGCCAGGTCTAACGATTCTGCTGACCGGATGTGATTGGCCGACCAGGTCTTGTCTTTTTCATTTGTCCTTTTTTATTATCATTATTTGTCTTTTTTTTATTATTTTTATTTATTTTTTATTTATGTTTTTTTTTTTCTTTTACTATTATTTTTGATTATTTTACATTATTTATTTTTATTTTTTTTAACTTGGTCTCCGCTCAGGGAGCTGAGGCGACCCTGACCGAGACTAGCCAGAGAATTATGGCCAGCCTGGCTACCTCCTAGTGGTATGTGTGTGGGCAACATGGGGTTCCACCAGGGGCCCTGCGGCCAAATTCCAGGACACACGACAGACCCAAGCACAATACTGCACATTCAACACGCAATACTTTTCTGGGATTTACTGATTTATTCACAGTGTATATATTGCGCAGATGTCGGAAACTACAGGTGGCGCCTGACCCTAACACTATGCACTGTTCCGCTCACAGGAAACATTTGCACTTAGTCGAGCTAAGATTGCAGAACTGAGAGCCGAAGAACTAAACCAGACAGGCGTGGAATAACTCTCCATCCCCCTAGAACAAGACAGAGAGGACCATGATCACCACAATTGGGCAGAACAGTGAGTGGGTTTCGACCATTTTTTAGTAACAGCTCCCTTAAGTAATTTATTTTATTTTGCGGCACCCCTACTCAATATTCTGCCAGTTAGATCCGATTCTCTCTCTGTATATGTATAATATTAAAAAAAAAAGTTAGATACTAGTTATTACAATAATATAACTATAAACAAAATTACAATTCATAATACATATTATATATATATATATATATATATATATAATAATTTCATTTTTATTTAGAGGTACTTAAAAAAAGTAAACACCAGTTATAGATCACCACAAAAAAGATACCGTACATCTTTTTATAATGAAATAAATATATAAATTAAAAAAATAGTAAGTTTAAGTAACGAAAATTTTATTTTGTTTCTCAGAGCAAACTAAACTAGAATTACAATTAATAAGCTTTCGGCTGGGAGGCAGCCTTCATCGGATTAAAATACTTGAATGGCAGTTGGAATAGAGATGTGCACTGCCAGGATGGTGCGTCAGGCGCGTGGTTAATTGTTTGTTGATGTTTGTGGCTGTGACATATGGTGGTGACGTGGCCAGCGTTTGTCTATGGATAGAATTACTGCCTCTGTGATGGGGTTAACTTGGCAACCACTGTTCCTGTTCAAGGAGGCATCCGAGCATTTTATATTTAACGATTCCAACCAGGTGCGCTTTAGGTAATGGTGGGACCTGTCCACAACCACGACATCGCGGTGTGGGTCGATGTCGTGGCGGGTTGTCCAGACATGCTCGGCGATAGCTGAGTGTTCCACATCTGCCAAACGGATCGCCCTTTTATGCTCTGAGAGACGTTTCTCGAGTCGACGTCCAGTCTCTCCAAAGTAGCAGCTGGTGCAGTCACGGCAAGAGATGCGATAGACCAAACCGCTGTGTAGAAGGGTGGGGACGGGTGTTTTTACGTTGGAAATGAGAGAACGCAGTTTCTTGCCTGGGAGTTGGATGCACTTTATCCCATGTGATTTTAGGATTCTACCGATCTGTTGTGACAGGTTGGGGTAGTATGGGATAAATGCCCTCGTGGATGACTCGTCACTGTTGGCGTTGCTGTTGGTCGTCACGTTGTCGCGTTGCTGTTGGTCGTCACGTTGTCGCGTTGCTGTTGGTCGTCACGTTGTCGCGTTGCTGTTGGTCGTCACGTTGTCGCGTTGCTGTTGGTCGTCACGTTGTCGCGTTGCTGTTGGTCGTCACGTTGTCGCGTTGCTGTTGGTCGTCACGTTGTCGCGTGTCTGTAGATCACACCTGTCACGGACGTCGATGGGATAGCCACACCTCGTAAGGTCTACTTTGACTCTGGTGATCTCTTTGCGTCTTTCATCTGCGGAGCTGGAGTGTGTCCAGGCGCGAGTTAGCAAGGTTCGGGAAGTGGAGAGGAGGTGGCCCCGCGTGTGTGCTGACCGGAAGTTGGTAAATTGGCCAGGACACATAGGTTTGCGATAAACTGTCGTCTTCAAGCATGTGTCTTCGCGCCGGACAAGTGTATCTAGGTATGGTATAGAGTTGTTCAACTCCAGCTCGATCGTAAACTTTATGAAGGGCGATAGTGAGTTCAGGTGAGTTAGGAGTCGTTGACCTGAGTCTCTAGGGATGACAACGAACACATCGTTTACATAGCGACACCAAAAGGCGATGTGATCTGGCGCGTGTGAAAACGCACGTCCCTCTAACTCCTCCATCACGATGTTTGCTGTGACAGAGCTGACAGGGGAACCCATGGCTGTGCCATGTATCTGCTGGTAGATTGAGTCGTTAAACATGATTGCACTCCCTGTTAAGAACAGTCTGAGGGCGGCGGAAATGTCATCAGGCGTCAGCCTAGTGCTGTCGCTAAGGGTTTTATCATTGCCCAAGAGTTGTTTTGCACAAGAGATGACAAGTTCAACTGGGATGGAGGTAAATCGTGATATTACATCGAACGAAGCCATGACTTGATCTTGTGAGATGGATATAGAGTGGATCCTCTCTATGAACTCAACACTGTTGGAGACGGTGTAGGTGGTCTTGCCAACTAGAGGAGAAAATAAAATTTTCGTAATGAATCCAGAGCACGTAGGCCATTTTTTATTAAGTTTAAGTAACTTAAATCCAAATGACGTGGCACTCCTGGAATGTTGTTGCGGTACCCCGGTTGAAAACCACTGGGGTAGAATACTGTAATATATTCTACCCCAGTGGTAGAAAATATTCTATCCCTGAGGTAGAATTTATTGCAGGCGCCATCCAAGGTGCTTGATGGCATATATCGGAATGCAGGGTTTAAAAGTCATTGCAAGCCGGAAATGGGTAGGATATACTGCTGGCACTGATCTAAGTGCGGGATTGCTAGCACTCACCAAAGTGCGGGATCTAAAAGTACTATGCCAATGGCAATTACACAGGGGCGCCTGTCCCCTGTGGCTCTTAAACCCTCACCCTTTCCCTTACGTCGCCTAAGTTAGGTGGATTAATTCACCCCGTCAATCCACCCAAATTAATTCCCGTTTCAATCCTCTCTTCTTCTATACCCCCTCTTCTAGCTCTCCTTTTTTTTTAACTTGGTCTCCGTCAGGAAGCTCAGGCAACCCTGGCGGAGGTCAGCCAGATATGATGTGCAGCCTGGCTCACCTCCCATTGGTGGTGAGCCAAGTTGCCCTCCTCTGTCACAAACCAGACACTACACTTTTTCTGTCTTTTACAGATTCTGTAATTCTTCACAAAGTACCATGGCTCCGATGCGGGAAACCACCGGTAGCGCCTTCCCCAAAACACCGTGGCACTATGCTATTATGTTCGGCAAACGTGAAGTAGGCCAAGGAGAAAATAGCGTTGAATATTGGATAACTTAGTTTGGATAACTTAGTTTTAAGTGCAGTACGTGTATACCAAAGGCTGGCAGCATAGGTTGTAATTGGGATTATGGCAGCTTTATAAAATAGATGTAGGGTTTTAGTGGTCAATCCCCAGTCTTGTAATTTGGAGCAGCATTGCGGTAAAACTCTTAACTTTGACAGACAGGTATTGAATATGTGCAGTAAAGGAAAAGCGGCCGTCGATAATATTTGGTGCTTCGGAAAAGTGGAAGTGGTTTCTTGTCAAGTTTTACAACTGGTGGTCTGCCATAGTCTAATTTGTGTTTAAAAATCATGATCTTCGATTTGGTTGGGGATAATTTTAATTTGTTCTTAGAGGACCAAGACGGTTCAAAGAGTACTTTATTGGCAAAGAATTCTAAATGGGATCTTGAGTTTCCATTCACCAAATTGAAAAGGTTATCTGCAATGCAAGTTGTTGCACATTTTGAAATTCACTCGTCCTAAGCAACCAATCATCAACAACTAGATTCCAAATCAAGGGACCCAAAATTGATCCTTGGGGGCAACTACGGGAGACAGATCTGTGAATCTTCGAGCTTCTAGTGATGACGGTGACAGTGCGATCAGCAAAGTAGTTTATAAAGCTGAAGAGAGCAAAGATTAGAATGGAGTCTACTGAGGGTGCTCTCCCACCATAATGTATCAAAAGTGCTTCAAAATCGATAAACATAGCCAGTAAGTGAAGCTATCAATAAGGTGCTGAAGTTCTAATAAGGCGTCTTCGCATCCAAGCCCTTGCCTAAAATCGTATTGGAGAGAGGATGTGGAGTTTGTAGCTCCCGACAGTGTGATAATTTTATTAGCGATTAGTCTCTCTAACACTTTTCCCAGGTGAGGGGAGAAGGCTATCTGGCGGTAGGATCTGGCATTGTCTAGTGGCTTACCAGGTTTATGTAAAATCTTAAGAATGGCGTGTTTCCATGGTTTGGGAAACGTTCCAATATTTTAGCATTTGTTGAATAATTTAAGTAGAACTTTGGACCTTAGGTCATAAAAGTGTTTGATTAATATAATGTCAATCAGGTCATCGCCAGGACAATTGTTTGACTGAATTATTTTCAGGATTGAAGTAAGTTCCTCTGCAGTGAATGGACTTGTTTCTTCTAAAGGAAAGTATTTTTGGTTTAAATCTCGAATAGATAGATGGTGTGAAGTGTCAATAGTGAGATCATCATTAGGCAGCAGTTGGTCCAAGATGGCATTTATGGAGCCTGTTAACGTAAGAATTTCCATACTGTTGGAGGTAATGGAGTTAAAAATGTCACCCAGGATCATTTTGTTTTTAGCAATTTTATAAATGACACCCCAAGGATTATTATTCCCAGATGTACGGAGAAAATTGTGCCAGGATTGCAATTTGCTTTCATAAATCAATTTTACGTATTTTCTTTTGAGAGGTTTGTATTCTTCATGTAATCTGTTAACTTCTTCTTGAGGCCAAGTACGCCGTTTGCGCTGAAAATTTCTTCTGGCTTTATGTACAAGTTTCCGATTAGAATAAAGTTAATTTTCCACCAAGGTGTGCAATTAGTTTTTAACTTCTTTTTATGCGTAGATTTCTGGATTGCAGTGATGATAATGTTTTGAATCTGCAGTGCTAGTTATTTAGTGGTAAGAGAATTAAAATTTTCTTGGTTGTCTTCAGGCAAGTGAGAGAGAACGGAACGATTAAAACGATCCCATTTTATATTTCTAAGAGAATAACGTATGAAATTACGAAGAGGTTGTTGAAGAGGAAAGGTTGATCCCAGCAGGAAGACGATAGAGCGATGATCACTTGTTGTTAGGTCAGTTTCTACATGCCAGTCAGTAATATAAGAAGCAATACGGGCTGTGGCGAGAGAAATGTCTATATTTGATTCACCCAGGGAATTATAAAAGGCACATGGCTGGTTTGGTTGATTCAAGACAGTAAGTTGATGGGAGAAGATGGTATCCTCATGCAGTAATCCCCGAGCATCTGTGAAAGAACTATGCCACAATGCAGACTTGGAGTTTGAGTCGAGTAAAATTAACAGAGGAACAGGGCCTAATAAACTGAATACGGAATCGATATAGTGTAAGTGAGGAATCAAGTCAGATGACAGAGATAACATAAGTCGAGTGATTTGGGCTCAAGGCTTGAAGGCAAATTTCATGCTGTGATGTTAAACAGGACAAAAATAAAACGTCAACATTTTTATTAAATATTACGATGGCTACCTTAGGATCTGGATGAGTTGGTTGCAAAATCCGAGAAGAGCAAGGATATCCGATAATTCGCCCTTTACTATGGTATGGTTCTTGAAGAATAAGAATATCAATGAGTTCCTCGTCAGACACAAGACGTAGCTCAATTGCCATGGTGCGTGAATGGTGAGGTTGCAGAAATTTTAAGTTGACAGTCGAGATATTTGGCTGGAAAGCGCTTGAATTCGATCAGACTGTGACATTGGAAGGGAACTGTTCGTGCCTTACTGTGTCTTGAGCCTTTATGTATTCAGGACAGTTGATACCTCTGGCCGAATGATTAGCATCATGTTTGTGCCTCTTGCAATTAATGCAGACAGGCGGTTGATCCTTGATGGGCACTCAGAAAAGATATGGCCTTGTTTGCCACAATGTCCAGAAGACGACCTTTCTTGTTTACGCGTACTTGAAGTGCGTCCGAAAGCAAGACAACTATAGCCCTTCGTCACCACAATGAAAGGTTTACATCGGTGAGCGGTCCACCCAATAAATAACCTGTCTAAAGTAGAAGTAGCTGAAAAAAATACGTGGGGTAAAATCAATCACCCAAGTCGAAATTTTCTTTGATATGGAGTTAATTTTAAATCGGAAAGTGATTTGTTGTGAGATTTCTTCACGTGCGAAATTAAATTCTTTCAGAGTTTTGAAGTAGAAATCATCAAGTATTTCCTCTTTGGTTAAATCATTATCAGTTTTGTATACCAATAAGGTTGGATTCAATTTTTTTTTTTATTATTATTATTATTATCTGTTTATTTCCATAACGAAACCACCCCGGGACGACAAAGTGCCAGGAGGGTGCAAGTACATGTCGGCGTACGAGATACTACGTGCAGTGGGTTACATATACTAAACACGTAGTCTCGTCCCGAAATATTATATACACATTTTATGTTTAATATATACAGTATTTACACATTAATGATTCTCTATATACATTATACAACTCATATATTTACAATTCACTAATAATTCCATCTATAACTTACATATTTACATAACTGTTACAGAAGGTATATTTTTCCAGTCAACAAATTATTATTGTTCTTAAAGCAGAAAGTTTCACTTTTATTCACAATTCTTTGGTTCTTTGCAGCCGTTTCATATTTCGATAAGTCTGTACGAATTCTGAAAGATCTGTTTCCGGTATGCTGCATCCTCACACAGTTTTTCGGCATCTATGTGTAGTGAGTTAAATATTTTCGCTGCATTTGATGGGAAGAATCTTTGCAGGCTACTAAGATTGTTCAGGACTGAACGCAGTGGATTATTTACTTCTCCGCAACGTCTAGCAGTGGCACGCGGTTTGACTAGAATATTATCCAGGACTGGAGCATCCACTCTGCCTGTGAGCATTTGTGCGAGAGTGTGTATGTTCCTGTTAATTGTCCGCTGCATCCAGGGTGTGATGTTAAGGTTTGAGTAGAGAATGGCCCTTGAGATAGTAAAAGGGTGGCCAGCAACTCTGTTAAGCCATCGCAAGAACCAGTACTCGATCCCAAGGACGGATTTATAATGTGAATCTGGAGCTGAAGACCAGATTTGCGAGGCATACATTGCAACTGGCAGGACACACATTAAAATGTACTTGGTCGCTAGCTGAGGATCCCTAATTCCTACAAGTTTCTGTCTAGTAGCCCATAAAGCGGCGAATATTTTTGTCCTCACATGGGCGAAGTGTTGAGCAAAGGTATGTCTGTCATCCCACTTAAGACCCAGGTCCAGGTGAGAGTGCACTTTTTCCACTCTAGACCCGTTCACAGAGATCGAGATGTCATTATTTTTATTCTGCTTGCAAGTTATGGTCATTTGGGCAGACTTCTGTGCATTAATACGAAGCCCGATACAATCCAGGTAGCTCTCAAATTCTCGGATTGTGCTATTTGCCATCTGACAAATACCTTCTGCTGATTCATGGTCTTTGGAAGTGATGAATTTTACATCGTCAGTATATGTTATAAAATTGTAGAACCGTGCAAGAAACGGCTCCAGGGCGGCCGCGAAGAGGGTAGCCGAAAGAACTCCCCCTTGTGGCACTCCTTGCGAGATGGTAAAGCAAGATTGTAGCTTTTGGAAGGGATTTTTTCAAGATTGTAGCTATTTGTTAACTATAATAACCAGCCTTCTAGCAGGCTGGTTATTATAGTTAACAAATTTCCTCTTACATTAAAATAATTCCTTAAAATCGTAATGAGTGCTGGAATTGAGACGTTGTCGTAGGCTGCGGAGATATCCAAAAAAATAATATCAATTTGTTTTTTCTCATTTAGTGCTTTCTGCACGCGAAAAAGGGTTTCCGGTAAGTTTGTTATTGTTGATCTACCCGAAATAACTGAGTGCAAATGTGGTGGTCTGTGGCTGAAGCAGTGTTGATTGATGGTGGGAAGCAGCGCTTTTTCGAATACCTTCTGTAGGGTGCAACTAACAGAAATTGGTCTGTAATCCTTAGCCAGTTTTGAGTGTTTAATCTTTGGTATTGGGGTTACAATGTAATTTTTCCAAGCTTGCGAGAAAGCTCCTGACCTGATGATTTCCTGATAGATGTGCAGTAATAGATCTATTATAAATGGGCTACTTATTTTAAGGATGAAGATTGGAAATTTGTCTGGTTCAACAGTGGCCTTATTGGGCAGATCGTTGATTGCTTTCATTACGCGCTCTTTGGTGATTTGTATTTCACTCAAAGAAGGTCTTTTGGTACCTCTCTTGTCGAATAGTTTCGCTTGTTTAAATCTTTCAGGAATTCCAAAATTTTGGTACCATTATCAGTGTTCTCAATTTGATTCAGTCCTTACAGGTTACCAAAAGTGTTATTAGCCCATTCCTTGAAAATGCATTCTGTCATATTCTCTGTGCTATTTCTATTGCTAGTAATTCTTTTTGCTCGTTTTAGTTTGTTATGAATAACACTGCAGTGTGCCTGTCGTTTTGCTTTGATAAAATGAGCTCTTTCCTTCTTATAACGAATGTGATCGAAGGGATGACCCGTTCTTTGCCATTTTCTATACAGTTTTTGCTTCCTGAGGAAACTTGCTTTCAGTTGTGGGTTAAACCATTCTTTTGTTCTCTCAGATATTTTGATTTCTTTTGCTGCTCCTTCCAATGCTGTTTGGTATAGCTTTTTAGTGATCATTTCTAAAGCTTCGTCTACTGGCTTTTCTTGCAGGTCATTCCAGTTGTAACTAGTCAGGTGACTGAGAATGACCTCTGCATTAATATACTTCACGGAGAAAAGATACTTACTTTGTTTCCCAGTTCGTGTGGTTACCCTACATGTATCTGTGTATCTTCAGTGCTGCTTTTACTTCGATGGGATTGTGGTCCGAATTAAATTTTATGCAGTTTTGCGCTAGCCTTATGTCTAAGGAACTATGATACAACAGGTCAAGTTGCTGCATTCCCCTTGTCACTGGTGTCGGAAGCTGCGTTAAGTGCAATGCACCCAATGTCACATCCAGCTCTTTCTTGGCCTCCCTGTGTTTCGGAAGAGGCAAATTAAAATCTTCCGCTATTATTGTGTCGACTGATGGCTTTAGATTTGCAACAAGCCAAGCATAGAGTTCGTTTCTTGTCTCCTTTGTGTGTTCAGGTTGGAGGTATATGATGCATAACTGTATTTTCACTTGCTCTTTTGAAAAGGTAACGCAAATCCCTTCAAAATTATTTGAATTGGTTGTTCGTTCTCTTATAGGCTGGTATTTATTTTGATAGCAAATTATAACTCCCCCTCCTCGCCTATCTGTTCTTCCGGTTCCCACACATTTGCAGTTTGCTGCCGCAGTTAGCCGATCTAACTGTTTTCCATTTCCCAACCAGTTTCGATTAGGCAAATGAAATCCAGGTGCTCGTACATCATCATCGTTTGTAGGGTGTGGAGCTTATTTGAGATGCTCCTCACGTTTTGTGCAAACAGGTGGATGTGATGTTCTGCATCCCCAGCTGGGGGTAGTTTTTTTGATTGCAATTGAGCCCGATTCCTTGCATCATTTTTAACCAGTGGTCTGGCCCATCTGTCTCTATAGGGCTTGACTAAGGTACCTACTGGCCAGGCGCTTACGTCTTGTAGGCGAGTTGCTTTATCTGGTGGACAAGAGATTATGAAGGAGGAGTAAGCTGGATGTCGTGTTTTCACTTGCCTTACTTCCACAGTTATCCCATGTTCGCCCTCACACATGGCTTTAATGTTTCTGGGCTGGGTTGTGGGTCCCAGCCTTGATACAAAAATTTGCTCTCTGGTTGCAACGGAAGTAATGTTGTAGATTTCTGATTTGTTTGTTTCAGGTGTGTTACAGGAAGACACGTTAATACTTTCTCTGTGAATTGGATTACGTCGTCGGCTGTCCTCGGCGAGAGTAGGCATGAAATTTTGGGATGGGCGGGTTTTTCTACCCTCAAAAGTGTTTTGCTTTTTAGGTAGCACAGTGATGTGCGCATAAGTGAGTGGGTTTGCAGGAACATGATCTGAAGGGGAAGATGTAACTCTGGCGTTCGTGCTCTTGGAATACATGCATGCCCCAGTCATTTCAGTGGATTCCTGTTGTCCTAATATTTCTGAGACTTCTTTATTTTGGTTCCGACTTTTCCTAGTACAATGTGTGGAGCCATTTCCTTGTGCTGCCCCTAAAGTTTCACTGGGTTTGGTACTATTGCTTGCGAGGTCCTGCTGCAGACAGACAGTTCGCGGCTGGGCTTGAAATTCACATATTATTTGACTGTCTTGTAGTTTTGCAATTCGTTCTGATATATTTTCCCCCGAATTCAATTCTTTTCTTGTCTTCTGTTTCTGATTTGCAATGCTTTCTGTCTTCCTGTACAATCCATGCATATCACTTCTACTTTTCTTTGGGTAGCTCTGCCTCGCATAGCAAGTTTCGTCGGTTACGGGGGCCGCTGAGCCACCTTGTGCAACGAGGACTGATTCAAAGCATCCTAGCTTTTCCTCTAGTCGTTTAAGGGTGTGCAATATTCTACTGTTTTGTTCTTTGAGAAGAAAATTCTCTTCCTGCAGTTCCTGTAGCATTTTATGTACAGGGATGAAATTGCTCGCGAGGTTTTCAGCGTATTCCACAGCCTGCATCGAAAAGGGGCTGATGCAGTCTGCAAGGATATCCTTTAATTCCGTACGCGAGACATATTCTTTACGGTTCTCTTCCTGCCTTTCATTCGGGCTATGGTTGCACCTCTGTCTAGCGAAACCCCCTTCAGAGTGCTCGCAGTCTTCCGGGCAAATATCGCATCCCAAGGTTTCAAAAATTGATCCTTCAGGATGGCCCAAGATGCCATTTCCAAGGTCAGTGTGCGAGAGGATTACTCTTGTTGCTTGTTCAAGGTCGTTAATCTGGTCTGCGCAAGAATCTTCACAAATGACTTCATTAGGCAATTCTTCATTATTTTTCCCTATTTGTTGCCTACAAGCGTCACATTCAAACTTGCGTTTTCTAGTTTTGTTTAATCTCTTAAAATCTACAGAAGTACAATCAGGCTTATTGCAATAGTTTTTGTGACAATTAACGCATTTAATTATGAAGTCATCATTGGTTAGACATATGCAGCAAGTAAGCGGCACGGCTGATGCTCTGAAATCTGTCATTCTGAAATGCAAACTGGAGCCGGAATTTCAGTAATTTCGAGGCAGGTAGTCTTTAGTACAACAAGATAGGGCACTTCTACCGTTCGATGACTAGCCTATGAAATATGCAGGTGGAAGTGGGGGAGGTTTAATCCCTAACTTTGTCATCGCTTGACCTTGTTCAGAGCTTAAGTGCCGTATTGCCTTAAGCAGAATATTGCTATGTTCCGCTGCACTGAATCACTATAAACCGACCGTTCGTTTCAACTATTACCCGAAGTATGAATGTTTAAAATCAAGATTAGACATATTACCTGTTCAGGATTCCATTAGTAGACACTATATCCAGATTCCACTTCTCATAAGCTCTCTGTCAATATGCAGTTCATTTATGATCCTTTCAGGTTAACTTAGGTATTTGAGTATTTTTAGGAGCACATAATTCAGTAACACACTGACCTTCGCCACCTAGCGAATTCTTAGGTATATCAGGGTGATTCCAACATTAAACAGGATTTTTGAGGGCGAGATGGTACCCAAATCTTTACTGGAATTAGTTTCAAAAATCACGTCTTTGTTTTTAATGAGACGGAAAGCTTTAACTTTGGCTTCTTTTAAGTCTTGCTTTATGTTTTTTATCGATTAAAACCTTAAAGTGCTCGTAGTAAGAGTAGAACTCTCAGATGCCTTTAGGAGTAATAAATGTAGTTTTCTGGTTCAAGTAGTTTTAACATTAGAGGATTGCAGACTGTCTATTTGGTTAATAGAAATTTTTGCAAGGGATTGTGCAGTAGCCTCAGAGAAGTTTTCAGGAGAAACTATGTTCTAAGAAGTATCAACTAATTCTGTAGAAGTTGAAGAGTTTGCCAAAGAAGCACATGAGAGAGATCTGGGGATAGTTTTTGAATCATCACTTTTTATCTGCCGCATCTTAATTTTCATCTTCAGAGCTTCGTTTTCTGTAATCAAGCCATTCACAACTAATTCAAGACCGCTCCAAGAATGAAGAATAGCTTTGGTGGCAGTTTTGTGACTTTACTATTGTCGTTTAATAGGTAAATTTCAATTTCTTCTCGCAAGAAAGTAAGTGCATCGACAGTGGACAGATCTGAAAGTAAAACAGTCCCGACATTTGTTTTTTAAATTTTCTTGGCAGTTGTAGTAGTAGCCATATTAAAGTGTTATTTCTAAAAGGTTTTACTTGGGAAGAATCGGTAACGACATTTGTCGTCGTAGAAATTGGTACTTTACTTGAAAATTCAAGATGTTCTATTTTAGCCTTAGGAGCGGTTACACTTGTAGTGTAACTGCTCATGGGAATTTCACATGTGACCCAATTGCCCTTGTTGACCACAAATGGCACCATAATTGCCGCGAAGAGAACGCCGGACAGGACCCCATCCCTCTTGACATACACCAGCATTTATTATTTTTTTTAATGTGTTGTGTCTTATGTAAGGCGATCCCTAAACGTTAGTTCACCTCCGCCATGGTTTTCCGTGATGACATACAAAACTCTGTACTGCAATGGCCAGAAATTAATGTAGTGCTATGTTTGCGTAGTGTGTCTTGTTGTGTTGTTTAGTCGTTTCCGGCCGCTTAGCTACCAGGAAGCAGCGACCACCAGGAAGGATGACGGATGAAGGTTTTCGTTTCAATTTTTAGCACCGGGATCCTCTTGGAGAGGAATGCATTTAGGAACCAGAGATCGCCGTGGAAATTGAAGTAGCTTTCTATGAGATGTAGGAGTTTAGGTGTATAGATGGCATCAAATGCAGAATGGATGTCAAGATATATAGCTGACAACTTCTGTCTTTGTTCTATGGTTTCTAAGATGTGCAGTGTGGTTGTTGCAAGATTGGTTATTTTTGATCTTCCTGAGATCGCCTAGAGTATTTACTGTGGACGGTTACAGAGAATTTGGTGGCTTTTTGGAATCTGGGAATCTTATAGACACCCTTATATCGAGCAAGTTTCCCTGCTGTCAGGCCTGTTTAGAAGTAGGAATATCATGTGATCATATTTTCACGCATCTTCTATGAACTTCTCTAATATGAGCTCTTTTGGTAATCCTTAAAAATCCCCTATAATTTTCCCTTCTACCTGTACGAAGTTTTTCGCTGTCTCCTCATTTAATCGTGCGTTAAGACTTTTTTAATCATATTACAATGTTTTGTTAAACTATTTACATATTTACAATTACACAGCAAGGAACAGAAAAAATTAAATGTTATTATATTAAACGACATGCGTTTTTAAATATGCAGGAAGAAAGGTCAAAAATTTTTAAGAGCTGTGCAATTTTTGAGTGGAAAACACTTAGCAGATGAATAAAACTGCATGCCGATGCTGTGAAACTGTTGCAAATAGTATCGTCAGTAAAATCAGAAGGTGAGGGAGATGGACTTTAGACTTGAGTCGGATTACGTTTCAAAATGAAAAATATAATTCTGCTGCCTCTACGCCACCAATGGACGAATTGTAAAATTGCTGCTGCTACAATCAGAATTAATAAATGGCCTGTTATTGATCTACTGGAGTGCATTTTTATTAAGATATTCTATTCTCTTCGCTCGAACCATTTGCGAACGATATTTTGTGGCGATATGATTATTTTCCGTCTATTTGGGAGATTTTACTATTAAAATCGAACCGAAACTAAACACATCACCTGATAATTCCAAGTACCGATATCATTTAAAGACTGATATTACTGTTGTCTCAGTTAGCTAAATTACTCTAAAGATTTATGGCCCTTAGATGCAACCAAATCTTATTGGATTCACATTTGATCTCTGACCTACAATTCAATTTTAGCAAGAAAAAAAAAAGTTGTGAAGATGCATTTTTTGAAGTTAAGAGATTAGTCAATTAATCAACCTTCAAGTAAATTTCAGTAATATACACTCATTTTATAAAACTTTGGCGCTTTGTTCAAGTAGTGTCATGTAACGCTTTAAACTTACAATTACGCTTTTAATTTATACCTCCTTTTTAAACTTACTTCTCGAATCCTTTGGTACTTCCATAGGCACGAAATCAGCCACTAAAAACATCTCTTTTGTTTGGTTTTATGGGTCTATTCTTGTACCCCTGGTGTGAAATTATAGACTGTACAATTGGATGATTCCTGTTTCTGATCTACTTAATATCCAAATAACAGCGTATGATGATGATCTTACAGTATGCGTGCAGAAACTTTCAAGGAACGATGGATGGCCATATTGCACCGTATATTATACACTTGTAAATTGCTATGTTCTGTGATCGATTTGATACTTTCTGGATTAAAAATAACTCTAGTTTCCTGGAGAAAGAAGAACCATATTACCCTCGCCAGAGATCTATTCTCTTGGCCATGTTGTGAAGAGGGCCATAAAAAAGTCTCGCAGGGCATTGACTGGATTCGAACTCAGGTGTTTTCCACTTTGTCTTGGGAAGATGGAAATTTTACCAAATCTGTTAACTACGAGGGCTCAAAGAAATACTTAGAAATGAGAATTAGATGCTAATCTGCACTTTCTTGAGTTACAAATTCTCGTATGCAAATAAACTCAAAATCTCTTTAACTAAAAATGCTCTCATGATTTACGGTAGAAAATTAAGTCTAACTGACCTCCATTTATTAAATATAAAGGGAAATATTACCAATTTTTTGATTCTTATAAACTTCTTTTGACAAAAAGTTATCTTTCCTACCTGACCACATATTAAGAACCTTCACAACAAACTTAGAAACGTCTTCACCAGTCACCTTCTCCTACTTGAAGATAAGACCGGTCTGAAGAATTGAACCTTATCATTTCTCTATCATACCGTGCCTACTATTTCTTATGCTGCAAATATTTGGTAATATTTAATAAAACTCAACTTTTCAAACTGAGCTAGACATCGTTCAACGCTGATTTCTCCTTGCTTTAGAGCGTGCTTGTAGTAAAATATCTACTTCTCTGCTGGTGTTGCCACGTGGACTTGTTTATCATTTTCAAGGTCATACTTACATCAAGAAAGGTTGCCTTGGAATTACGATCCACTACCAGACCCTAAACGTGATTAGAATTACATTGGCGTCAGAAAACAAACAAACCAATTATTTAAAGCAGTTTACCTTGTAAGCCCCCTTAGGATTTGTTATAGGTTCATCAGCAGGCTGGTAATTGAAGTGACTTTTTTTTTTTTTTGTAATCTTCTTGTGCGAAATTCTGTCACAAGTTTTGTGGCACCAACTAGTCTGAGTGGGGTGGCACAGTGAAATTGTCACCGTCCTCCACACAGTGAGTGGCTAATGCCCAGGTTCGAATCGTGCCGACGATGTGAGGAACTTTAATGGGCTTTTTTCACGCCGTGGTTGAGTTAGTCGGTTTCAGGCGTAGATAGCCATGTTTTTTTCCATAGTAACGAGGATTTGTTTTGTCCAGCAAAACAGGCAAATCGTCCAGAGAACACATGCAAATTACAGACACAAATACGGGTTCATGTAATCAATTACGGGTAATAATAACAATTTTTTTTTGTTGCACTAACTAAGATTTGTTTAAAGCCAGTCTTTCTATACCATGACATCCATTGCAGAAGGTTTTTATATGAAGACGAAAGAGCTGTAGCAAGATCTGTAGAAACAATTTGCAGTTCTTTACTTACGTGAAACAAAAAAAAAAAATATGCAAAAATAATAAAGAAACAAGAAACTTGTATTCCTTTATCGGGACAGTGATTCAGCTTCACTTCTTGCTTCGGAAACTTCTGATGCTATTTCCAAAAGCACATCATTGATACCTTACACTGCCTTCGACACTCCCACCTTGTTTCACAAAGAGGCTTCACAGAAAGACCCTTCACACATTTTTGGAAAATAACCATTTCTTCGTTGATGCTGAAAACAGCACGTACACACGTTGAAGTGTCCCAAAAGGGTCAATACATCAGGACAAATTTTGGCCATATCCCCTAGAACGAGATTGTAACTGTGACAAGCACGTGGTATAAAAAATGTCCTTGAATTTTCCTGTAAAAGTCCTGCTTGAACACTTGAAACTTTTCCATTCATACTAGCTGAATTGTCATAAACTTGCCCTCGAATATTAGTTTTTTTTTTTTTTTTTATGTAAACCCCAAACACGAGAGGTATTGGAACATATAGTATTTAGTACCATGCTTGGTTGCAGGTTGAAAAGATGAAAGAAGACATTTGTTGACATTGGACTTGAACTTCTGTAGTCTGTAATGTTCAAGAAAGACATACAGGACGGTTGTTCCAGAAAACGGCAGTTTAATAAATAATAGAGGAAGATGAAAAGTTGCTTCTGTCAGTTTGAAGTTGGACAGTAAATGGAAGTTGCCTGGTGGCGGCACGTGTTCGGACTGTTTTGAAAGAGAGAGCGGGAATTATAGAAGCCAATTCAGAAGAACAGTACCCGTGGAAGTATCTGTAGAAAAGGCATGCAGCAGAAACAGTACGTCTATTAGACACCGAGTGGAGAGACCCTGTTAGAGATGAATCATTAATTAACCTAACTGCCCTCTTCTCAATGGAATCAAGAAGCCTGAGAGAGGTTTAGGGCACCACCCCAGATGTGGGAACAATATTCCATGGCAGGGCGGATTTGCGATTTATACAGAGTGAGCAGCTGTTTGGGAGAAAAGTAACGCCGAGAGCTAAAGAAAAAACCAAGTTTTTAAGATGCAGAGGAAGCAATATTTGTAATGTGCTTGTGCCAAGAGAGAGATTATAAGTCAGGTTAATCCCCAAAAGAGATACATCATTTTGCCTAGAAATAAGAGTGTCACTAAAGATGAGCATAGGAGCAGAAGAATCCTTTTTGCGAGATATAAGACAAGACTGAGTTTTAGAAGGGTTGAAATCAACTAAGTTGTTTTTGCCCCACTGGAGAATTACCTGAACATCGGCATTTAAGGAATTGGTAGCAGATTTTCGAGAGGTTGAAGCTGATTGAGTAGGACAAGGTTTCTCAAAATGGAAACTGAAATGCAATGTGCTATCATCGGCAAAACTCTGGATAGGATTTCCAGTCAATGGAAGAAGGTCATTAATATACAAGAGGAAAAGAGTGGGGGAAAGAACTGAACCTTGGGGACACCGGCATTAGTGGAGAAGTTAGAAGACAGAGGGCCATCTACCGTCACCGTCAGTGAGCGATCAGAGAGAAAACTGGATATCCAATTACTAAAAACAGTTGGCAGCCCATAAGATGGAAGCTTCTTTAGAAGACCTTTATGCCAAACACGATCGAAAGCCTTTGAGATGTCAAGAGCAACTACTTGTGTTTCACCGAACCTTTCCATTGAATTAGTCCATAAATGGGTAACATAAGCCAGAGTATCACGAGTGGATCGACACTGACGGAATCCATACTGGTGATCGTTGATCAGACGGAAGGTTTCAATGTAGTTTAAGAGTTGGCGGTTAATTGAGTTCTCCAGTACTTTAGAAAGAGTAGAAGTAATTGCAATGGGACGATAATTGGATGGGAGGGATTTGTCACCCTTTTTAGGAACTGGCTGGATATGAGCAAATTTCCAAGCAGAAGGAAAAACGCCTTTGGGATAAGAAAGGGAAAAAAAGTCGGCAAAGAATAGGAGTAAGTTCAGGAGCACAGGTTTTGAGAACAAGTAGAGAAATACCATCGGGACCTGAAGCTTTCTTAGCATCAAGATTCGTCAAAATCCTTCTGACATCCTTTTGACGGAAGACTACAGGAGGCATTGAATGGGGCGTGTTGGGAATGGTGGGAGTTGTTTTACCAAGATCATTAATATATGAGTTGGAAGAAAAATGGGTTGCTAGCAGGTCAGCTTTATCCTTGGCTGAAGTGACAACAGAACCATTTGTTTTGGACAGACGTGGGAGCAGAGATGGGCAAAAGTTGAGGCCAATAGCTTTGGCAAGAGTCCAGAATGTTCGGCTACCATTAGAGCAAGAAGCAAGTTTTCTACTCTTAGCCTGCTCAAACTCTAGTTTGGACTGCTTAACAACTGCTTCACAATTGTTGCGAGCTTTGGTGTAGGAAGAAAATGAAACTGAAGAATTAGAAACAATTCAATTACGATATGCAACATTCTTCGCTTGAACAGCCTTAGCACCTTTATTGGAAAACCAAGGTTTAGATAAAGGACTGGTATTTAAAGTGGAGTGTGGGATAAAGGATTCCATTCCTGCCAGAATAATTTCACTGACACGATCTGAGCAAACGTTGACATCAGAAGTTTTGAAACAGTAATCCGACCAAGGAAAAGAAGAAAAGAAATTTGGCAGGTCATCCCCTTTTGCATTCTTGTAATATCAAATAACACGAGGTTGGGAACAGCCATGAGATAAAGGCTCCATTGGAGAAGAGACAATCACCAAGTTATGATCTGAAGTGCCTAAAGGACCTCTCACTTCGATCGTGTGCTTAGAAGGGTTGTTTGTGAGAAAAAGATTAAGCGTATTGGCTGTATTATTAGGATTGTCCGGTATTCTTGTAGGTAAATGAGCAATCTGTGCAAGGTCATTAGTAATTGCAAAAGCCTCAGCATCCCGACCAGCTGGGTCAGTGTGTCTAGAAACGGAAGCCAGCTGCAGTTGTGAACTAAAATCACCAATAATAATTACGTCACTGTTAGGAAGGTACTTTTAATGTTAATATTTCGAATTCATATTTCAGTACATTGCGCAAATTTTCTCCGGTACTGCTCTTTACATTAATAAATTCTGTGAACTGTTCGTACACACCGACTGACTTATTGGGGAGAAGAGTGTAGAATGTGTTTAGCGTCAAATGAAACCAAAGGTAACCCCCATCTCTGCGTAGTTTACAGTGCGGGTGTGAAACGGAACGCTGTCAATGCCAGAGGTTTAAAGGTATATGGATTTTGTATATGTGTAGTTTCGTGTGCCATTGTTCCTCTGGTCATTTAGCTGCTGGGCACTTAATGAGACCCAAAACGTTCCGTTGGAGACGTATGTACTTGTCCGGGACGTTGTTCCTGATCAACGCCAAATTAACGCAGATCTAACAGGGCAGTCGTCCGGGACGTCATTCTTACAGGTGCTCCAGCAAAAAAAAAATTTATTAAGGTCTCCCGTAATTGATCACATCTACCCATGTGTTTTTGGGTCTATAAATTGCGTGTGTTCTCTAGTCGATTTACCTCTTGTTGCTGGAAATAAAACCCCAGTTTCTGTGGGAAAAAACCCAGTTTCCGGAGAAAATATTTTCCAATCTACACCTGAGACAGACTAATTCAGCCACGGAGTGAAAAACCCCCATTAAAGTTCCTCGTGTCATCGGCGGGATCAGAATCTTGGGCCTTTTCCACCGGGTGTGGGGAAAGTGTGGTGGCGATGCCACTGTGCTTCCCGATCAGACAAAGAGTGAATAAAAAATAAATAAATAAAATAAACCTACAGCAATGAGTAACATATTAACCTCGGGGGCTCACATGTGGTGAGTATGGGATTAGCACACCAAGGGTCCAAGGGTCCATAAATGGAACGAAGTCTTCTTTTCTCAGATATTAAAGAAGCATCTAGGTCAAGTTGCACATAATCGAAAGTGACAGGTATTAATTTATTTAGGTTATATATCTTTTTTCTGTATTGTATTTTATAGTGTAGAGGTAATTTTCCCAATAACACCTGTAATGCCATAATAGAAGTGGTTCTACACGCCTGTGACAACACGAGGGCAGCACGCTGGGCCTGCAGAAGCTGTTTCATAATTGTACACTTGTTCATCCCCCACGCTTCAGCTGCATACGGAATAATAGGCAAAAAACACAATTATAGTATAACCTGAACGAATGGCCTCTCAGGCCCCATTCCTGCCTGGTTAGGTGGCTCAATCTGGATAAGAAAGATATACTTCTCTTTCATATAACTTGTATGTGGAAGAAAACTTAAGGCATCATCAAGTTGAATGCCTAAATATATTGTTATGGCAGTATATTTAATTGACTGTCCTCTATACCTAACAAGTAGCCGACGTTCTCTATCTAATTTTCCTTTTAAAAACATCTGCGATGTTTTAGTTGTTGAAACTTGCAGTTTGTGAATTTCAGACCAAGTTAAAAGAACTTGTAGGACGCAGTTAGCTGTTTCTTCCAGATTCTCCCTTGAATATCTGCGTACAAATATGGTAAGGTCGTCTGCATAGGCAATCATCTTTGTTACTTCAAATTTCCTGGTGAGCCACGAATCAAACACAACGTTCCAGCACAGGGGGCCAAGAATTAAGAGTGATACTAAACAGGTCTAGAGACCTGTTTAGCACCACTCTTAACTACGATAGAGCTCTGGTAAAATTTGCTTGTAAGTAATTACAAGCAAAAAAAAGTGCGGACAAGAAAAAATAGCTTTTTGAAATTTCTATTTTATCTTTCTCTGATCTGTAAATGATTTTGCAACAAATTTTCAATAACAAAAAAAAGAAAAAAGAAAGCGAAATCTAGCTGGATAGGTGTTAAAAACGACAACCCTGTCCATAGCCAGACTGTTATGCAACAAATTGGTGTATTGTAAAACATATTCCCCTCTGACAACGATCACAGTATGCAGACACAAAAAACGTCAATTCACCAACACTAAAATAAAATCAGACTGTGGTGGTGTACATTTAATATTTTTGACCCTGGTGTTGCTGAATATTTCACGACTATCTTTTATTTACTAATATTTCTGTAAGCTTGGAATCAGTCGAAATAACACTCGGGTGGTCCTTCTGCCTTCTTCCTCAACAGTTGAGGAAGAAGGCAGAAGCCTTTGAAAGCTTCAGTTATTTTAGCGCTTTTAATCTAGTATATTTTATTGCATTTTAATTCAGTATTTTATTATCATTTTATTTGTACATTCACTATAAATTACATTTGTTTTATTCTATCCTAATTCAGTATTTTATTATCAGTAACATTTTGTATAATCGTATTTTGTTGATCTACTGTAAATATATTGTAAATTTAAACATAAACTTTTTAAGATTTTGGTTTTCGTTTTTACTTCAATGGTTGGTGAGAAACACTAAAAATTATAGTATGTGTTTCATTTAATTTAAAAAACTTGCTCGTTTATGAATTAAAATCGTGAATTGTCTTGAGATGTGAATCTGTCTTCCAAATTTCGCAGGGTCCCTTTCAAGCTCGGTTCCAATGCCCTGACTGTCTTCCTAAGGAAAGGAATTTAGAATAAAATATTTAATTGCAGAATGATATACATACAATTAGTCCCGTTGTGGCGTGGTGATGCCTGGGGTTTACAAAACATATTTACAACGAGATAGACACGAGAAAAACATATACATTACATAAATATAGATTGTTGGAAGGCAACAAGCACAGTTTTACATTTTCAGTTCCACGAGGATTCCCTTCCAATATTTTTTGTTTTTTGCCCACTTCTTGGAGGTCCTCGTCGATTGCTTGCAGCGAGGGCAGCATTTCTTTTGGCAGAAATCTGCCGGTTAGTACTAGCCGGTTATGGTTTGCTATGTACACGCTCATTACATTTCGATTACAATGTAAAGGTGATAAATTTCGGCAATTTTTATGCCTATAAAACGCAGCAATGGTTTTCTTCAGGTCTTTTAACATTTTACATATCACTGAACATGGATTCCTTAATGCTCATCTTTTGAGATTCAGTCTACTCAATCGATGAATTATACTACGAGTGTTCCATTGGATTGGCCCACTGTTTTATGCCACTGTCTAAATTATCAAGACATAAGACAGAATTTCATAATTATTTCCTCGAACCTGGCAGAAAAATCACCTCATTGCCAATATCATCTCATTTCCAACCAAGAATCCTCTCAGCATTAATATTGTTTTCAGTAGTCTTAGGAGCATCAGAGACTAAGCCCATGTTGCTGTTGTCGACCACAGAGCCCACGCAATTTACAGACAGTAAAATGCGTGGGTTCTGTGGTCTCTTTTCTATTTTCTGGACGTAAAACCCCATTTTCCGGGAGAAAAAACTATTCTATCCTCGCCTGAGTCCGACTAACTCATCTACATTGGGAAAAAGAACCCTAAAATTCCTCACTTCGTCGACGGGACTCGAACTGAGGTCTTTTAGTAATAGTAATGGAGGCATATAATGAAAGAAAGCAACCATATGAGCTTATGTAACATCAGCCAAAAAAAAACAATTTCACAGAACCATTCCCTCTAAATGTTTGTCCAGTTCTTCCTCGAATTTATTTAAGCTATCAATTTCTACAATAACAGATGGAAATTTGTACCGGCTGGCTAAAGGCAAATTTCCGCACATCTTTTCTACAACTGTCTATCCTCAATTTGAATTTATGTCCCCTCAGGTGCTTAGTCTGAGCAAAAGGAAGAATCCCATCAGAATTGAGCCTGCTCAACCCATTCGAGGCACTGTAGACCTCAATCACATCACCTCGTAGAGTGTAGAGTGCATTTAGTGTCAAGCGGCACCAGGGGTTTCCCCCATCTCCGCGTTGCTTTCATTGTAGGTGTGCCAGTTCACTGGAAAGGCCAGAGATTTAAAAGTGTATGGATATTGTATGAGTGTAGTGTCGTGTACCGTTGTTCTTCTGGCCATTTAGCCGCTGGACCCCTGCTGAGGCCCAACGTTGTCCACACTCAGCCCCGTGGAGGCAGGCCAGGTATATCAGCATTATAATTATTTACTCTGGCAGGTCCTGCCACCTAATTTCCTGAGATTTCAGTGGCTAGGACCTATAAAAAAAATAATAAAATAAAAAAAAATAATAAATAAATAATAAAAAAAAAAAAAAAAAATTTTTGATCTTTCGCGTGGCGGGGGTAACAGTGCTAGGATTTGAAAGGCCGAAACTATTGGCAAACAGTAATTTGGACATGATTAAATTTGGACGTGTAGGGCAATCGCTTGTGTACAGATAGAGTAGGGGAGGGAGACTGAAGACTGGGGGGGAGAGACAGAAATATGGAGTCAATAGGGAAGGCGACCCCAATAGGTGTCAGTGGGGCATGCCCATGCCCCACTGACACCTATTGGGGTCGCCTTCCCTATTGAAGTCGCCTTCCCCCGCCATGCCCATGCCCCACCAGAAGGAAAATTGGGGGTGGCGAGAAAGGGAGGAGACAAGAGGACAGGCACCTTCCCCCCCTGCCAGGGAAGTGGAGTGGAAAGAAAGCCAGGAAAGAGTGCCCAGCTCGGTCGCCAATTGGCGCACTGGCAGCAAATCTGCCTCGTAGGTGCCTAGTCTCCAGACACTGCAATTTGCAGAACTTGAGCCTTTCTTGGTAAGACCAACGGTCTGACCCCTTCGCTCCCCTCGCCAATCTTGTAGTTTTTCTCTGTACACGCTCAAGCAACTCTATATATCCTTATTAAAATGAAGCCTCCAGACCTGTACGCAGTACTCAAGGCGTGGCCTGACCATTGCCTAGAGTACTGGGGGTTTTAAGTACTCTGCTACCACGACGGCTCAACATTAAAGACTTTTCCAAGAAAGTCTTCCATCTACGTCATAATCTCATAACCTACTCTTCTGCTGCATGCTAGTTCCTGAGTAACAGTTCCTGTCTCTAGTTCGCTTTTAATGGCTCTCAATCCGATGCTGTACCGTTTCAGACGTACTCTGTATCAGGTTTTCTGATTCCTGTGAGGAATTAAACACGTTGGCACTGACAACCGTCAGTGCAAGATGCTCCTGCTGTGAGTGGCTTCCCTGTGCAGGATTTCTACCCTATTTATTTATTTTATTCATTTTTCCCTTTCAATTGTTTTCAACTCCTTTTTTTGTTTTATCTTAAAGTGCCAGATGAGTGAAAGGAATTGTTGCATGCGACAGTCTGCCAGTGTGCTTTTCGAGGTCCGCCATGTCTTGTCGAGGTCCATCATGTCTGACTTAGTCTTACTTCTTTCTAGATGATTGCCTTCCTTCCTTGGTGATAACTTAACCATAAACACCACTTATATTTCACAAATATAACATAAAATTACACATATTTATGGCCGTTTACAGAATCCTGTAACACCCGACTACACTACTGCAGACAACTGGCATTCAGGAGCCGAACAACATTAAAATACTATAGATGTCTGTATATCTAAGTAGACTTGAGAAAGGCTAGAAAGCGCGGTTAAGCACCTGGTAGAACACGGGAACTCAGGCCTTTTACAACTCGGGGTGCAAACAACGTGATTATATGCAAGGAGGAAAAATAACGGTGACGAAGATTTTTAAAGCTTTAAACATTACTATTGAAAAATTTCGTGAAACTCATGTAGTTGCTCTTCAGGTTTCTAAGGCCTTTGATCTCTAAAAAAGCTTCCCTCTTATGGATTGCGGACTGTATTTTGTTATTGTGTATCCCATTTTATTTCCGATCATTCATTTCAGTGATGATAAATAAAGAGAGAGAAAGAATCTTTATTGCAACATTTGACTGTAACTGGTTACAAGATTAAGTGTTGCAGCTCCCTTCATGGCCAAAAGGCCAAGGGTTTACAGAAAACAGGTATTACAAACACATTAAATACCATAAGACATTAGAGAACACAAGCAAGATGACATTAAATGATACAAGGATAAAAACGAAATGACAAATACATATACGATTTAGAGTTGTGACTATTGTCCTCACAGTTCATGGCAGAGAGCAGCAAGAGCACTGTCAGGCTCATTTCCCGTTATGGTCACTGATTAATTCACAGTGGTCTCGAACCGGAGCAGTTTCATTTCTGTCTAGACAGTTGCAATGCCTTGTCAAGAGATGGTAGTAGTAGTAGTAGTAGTAGTAGCAGTGGCATTTGATGCAAGAAAGCAAGTGTATGAACTTATGCAGCATCAGCCAAAAAAAAAAAAAAAAAAAAATCACACCATTCCCTCCAAATGCCTGTCCAGTTCCTCCTTAAATTTATTCAACCTATCAACTTCCACAACGACAGATGGAAGTTTGTTCCAGCAATTAACCACCCGCTGGCTAAAGGCAAATTTCCGCACCTTTATTCTACATCTGTCTTTTCTTAATTTGAATTTATGCCCCCTTAGGTTCGTAATCTGAACAAGTGGAAGGATCCCATCAGAATTCAGCGTGCTCAACCCATTCAAGGCCTTATAGACCTCAATCAGATCACCGCGCAGGTGCCTAGTCTCCAGCCACTCCAATTTGCAGAACTTAAGCCTCTCTTGGTAAGAGGATCCCTTCATTCCCCTCACCAATCTTGTTGCCCTTCTCTGTACACGCTCAAGTAAATCTACATCCTTCCTAAAATGAGGCCTCCAGACCTGTACGCAGTACTCAAGGCGTGGCCTGACCATTGCCTTATACAGAGGGATAATCACTTCCTTTTCCCTGCTAGCAAAATTCCTATATATCATTGACAAAACCCCATGACCTGCCCTGGCAGCCTGTCTGCATTGCTCAGAAAACTTCATATCTGACTGCACAATTACTCCCAGGACTTTTTCATTTTCTACCACCTTAAGTGTAGTACCACACAGTTGGTACGTTTCTCTGGGGTTACTTCTACCCATATGCAGTACTTTGCATTTGTCAAGGTTAAACTTCAGTTCCAATTCTTAGCCCATCTGCCCAAATTATCTAGATCCTCTTGCTCCAATTTGTACAATAGTCTTCCATGCGCAACAGTATCAAAAGCTTTCCTGAAATCCAAATATATGATATCAAAATTATTTTTTGCATCCAGTTCCTTTGTAACCACATCATAATATCCTATCAAATTTGTCAGACAAGACTTTTCCTTAACAAACCCATGCTGTGTCTGAATTATTTCTGCAGTCTTGTCTAGATGATCCTGCAATGCATCTTTAACCACCGACTCCATTATTTTACCCGGAACAGAAGTTAAACTAACTGGTCTGTAATTACCCGTGTCACCCTTCGATCCCCCTTTGTGAATTGGGGATACATTTGCACATCTCCAGTCCGGGGGAACCTCCCCTGAGTCCAAGGATGCTCTCATAATTATGGCTAAGGGTTTGCTTAGTTGCTTTGCCGCCTCCTTTAATATAACTGGATAGATCCCATCCACCCCAGGTGCTTTTCTTATGTTTAACTTCAACAATTTCTCCTCCGCTTTGCTTTCAGTTATTACAAAATCATTAAGTATTCTGCTACAATTTTATACCTTTTGCCACCTCAGAACCTTAATAACTCATCGTGTGTGAATGTAAATGCAAAATACTCATTCAGTTTGTTTGCTATCTGAGCAGGATCATCAACAGTCGAACCATCGATGTCAAGTGGACCAATCAGATTCATCCCCTTCCTTTTAGAGTTTATATATATGTAAAGAAATCCTTGCTGTTTTTCTTAGCATCCTTTGCCAAAGATTTCTCGTAATCTGCCTTCGCCTGCCTAACCTCATTTGTCACCTGATTACAGACTAGCTTATATCTTCCATAGGCTTCTGAGTCGTTTGATAATTTATATGCATCCCATGCATTTTTCTTCTCTATTACGAGTCTCATTAGTTCATTAGACCACAGAGGACGTGGTGGCACCACGTCCCCTGTGGTCACCATTCCCTGTATTAGTTAAGGGGTTTGGTGATTGGCAGAAGCAGCTCACAGTTAGCGGTCCATGGAGAGTGTTGGGCCGAGTGTCCCGTCTATATCGTCAGTTGACGGCAAATTTCTTAAGGTCGGCATTGGTGTCCTGGGTTCGTCTGAGCATCCGGTATGATAGGACACCATCTGATAGGTTGAGGTGTGAATGAAGAGGGCAAATAATTGGGGTTCCTCTGAGCTGGGAAGGTGGAATCCTTCAGCCACAGAGATCCCAGAATGAAGGAGATGTGATCAGACTGATCAACATCTTTACTGTGATTGCCAGTCTTTTTTCATCAATGAGAGAGAGCAGCATGGGAATTCCCAGGGCCTGGACTATTTCAGTTGTATGAACATGGGGTGGTAACTTGCGCTTGTAGGTTACCCATTTGAGGAGCCAATGTTCCTGCCCAGATGGGTTTTCTGATAATAGGTGTTGCTGACGCCCATATTTCAGCTGCATAAAGTAGTGGGGAGTATATAATAGTCCCGACATATTTTGTTGCTCTAACCCTGTCTGAGACGTAATGCAGGTGTTGTTTCGCTCTCCATTTCAGGTACGCCGCACGACTGATGAGTTTGTCAATCTGCTTGTTGAATCTGGGTTTTGTGTCAAAGACAGCCCCCAATTCTAAATGATATGGAACAGTCGGGATGGAAACTCCACTGATGTTGGGCGAGATAATTGTTGTTTCTTTCTTCAGGGAGTATAGCATGCACTTAGACTTCGCTGGGTTAATGTTAAGGCCAAATTAATTTAAGGTGTCCCGCTAGTGAGGTGGATTTTGAAGGTCCTTCGACACTGTCTGGTGGGACAGTGCATTGGCATGCCTCCACCTAGCTAACTGTACCTCCCATCTCTAAAAGCTCTTCCAGAACTATCTCACAGAGTGCACTATCGTGGTTAAATCCAATCTTCTGCAGATAACTAGACCAACCTCTCGGGGTTGCCCACAGGGTTCTGTCTTGGGGCCCTTTGTGTGGAACATGGTCCTGCACAGCTGGCTTTCTAAAACTTTTGAAGGATGCAAAATTGTGGCGTTTGCAAATGACCTGACTATGGTTGTTTCTGGGAAATCACACTCCGACCTTGAAAACAAAGCAAATCTTGTCCTAGCAGATCTCTACTCCTGGACAGTTCTTAACAAGCTTCAAATCAGTACCAGCAAAACAAAAATGATGCTTTTTAAATCAAAGCTTGACCTATGTCGCCCACCACAAATCAACATCTCCGGAAAACAGCTTCCTATTGTGACACAGGCTAAAGTCCTAGGGGCGATCATTGACCATAAGCTGAGCTTCCTTCCACATCTACAATACCTAGAGGTCAAAACGAAAAGATTTTCAGCTGCAATCATGAGGATCTCCAAGAGCAACTGGGGACTCTCCAACAAAACACTCTCTCTGTATTATAAAGCTGTTTTCATCCCCATTGTGACCTACGCAGCAGGAGCGTGGTTTCACCGGGTTCAACGAGTACATATGAAAGTCAAGGTCAACTCCATTTAACGTGCTATGCTCTTGGCCACGCACAGATTATGCCGAACAGTGTCTACAGCTTCCATCCAGATGATAGCTGGAACTCTGCCGCTTGATCTATTTGTTATCTTTAGAGGGTTTAACTTCAGAATTAAAAAGAAAATACCAACGAAGATACAGGGCCTAGAACTAAATCTCAATACTGACCCCAAAGCAGAAAGAGCTCGCTGTTATAAGGAACTCGTCAACATTTGGCAGTCTAGGTGGAACACCTCACACACAGGCTCCGTTACCAGAAAATTCCTCCTTGATGTCACTTTCACAACCCTGAAAACGGTAAAGACCTGGCTTTCTCTCACCTTGGAATCCTCCTACTTGGTTACCGGACACGGGTCCCTCAACGAAAAATTACATCAACTGGGTTTGCTACCAACAGATCGCTGTTTCTGCGGCAGTTCAGAGAATTGGAAACATCTTCTTTTCGAATGCAGGTTGTACGATGACTTAAGAAGGACCCTGCTGCAGGCTGTGCCAGGTATCTCAGAACAGCAACCAGAGCCTCTACTCCAAACACCTGAAAATCTAAAGGCATTCCAATCCTTTGCATCCCAAGTCTTTGAGCGCAGGAAGCAGAGCTACATAGTTGTTACTGCACCTAACAATACCTCTTCGGTGACTTAAAGAGTTCTATATTCGCATGCCACCATCTTATTCATTTTTTTTTTTCTTTTCCACGTGCTGTCTGGAGTTCCCACTCTAGTGCAGCCAGTTTATTTATTTTTTCATTTTATTTCATTCATTTATTTATTTTATTTATTTTTCTCTTCTTTATTTTCTAAATCAAATTATTCTTTTTTTTATTTTTATTAAATTATTATTTTTCTTATTTATTTAATTTGTTCTTCACGCGCTCTGCCTTGAGATCCCACTCTAGCGCAGCCAATTTATTTACTTATTTTATATCTATTTTTATTTATTTTTTTTTTTCACGCGCTCTGCTTCGAGTTCCCACTCTAGTGCAGCCTATTTATTTTTTTATTTTATTATTTTTATTTCCATTTTTATTTTTTATTTTATTATTTTTATTCCTTTTTTTTATTATTATATATATATATCCTTTTTAATTATTATTTTTTTTTCACGCGCTCTGCCTTGAGTTCCCACTCTACTGCAGCCAATTTATTTAAATTGCTTTTTTCTTCTTCTTCTTATTTCTTTATTTTTTTATTATTATTATTATTTTTATCATTATTATTTAATATATATATATAAATATTTTATTAATTAATTTATTATTATTATTTTACTCTTTTTTTTTCCCTAACTGCACCATGGGTGGTTTCTTTGTTGTTGTTTTTTGGGCTCTTCTGTCTGTATCTCCTCCCTCTGGAATGGGCCCCCAGAGGAATCTGTTCCACCTTCTGGCAACACTAGGTGGGTCAGAGTCTCTCTTGACACAGTACGTGTTTTTCTGGGACTGGCCCACCTTCCCGTGGTGTGGACGAGTACCCAGAATCATCTGTCCAGGCGACTGATGCTTCTGGGTAGCCAAGTGGCCAGAACATAACAACAGAACACACACATAATACACACAAACGTACGTCACACACATATCTGGCCCATTTGTAGTGATACTGTTCTTCACAGAGACACAAGGCGGAGTTGAACAAACGTTCTAGGTGCCGCCCTTACATATACACATGTCCACATATCCCGCTAGTGCGAGGAGGACACTGTTAATTTCCTCTGTGATCCCATAGGGGTCTGTATTTACTTGGATGGTGGTCAGTATTTTTAAATCATCTGCGTAAGACAATACATCTGGTCTCTGGCTTATGAAAGGAGAGCTATCTATCTTTTAACTTTTCCACTAATGCGAATGTTCTCTAAGGTTCAGTTTTTTCTCCCACTCTTTCCGTATTGTATATTAATCACCTTCTTCCACTGACTGTAAATCCAAACTATAGCTTGGCTGAGGAAATCACATTGCATTCCACCTTCCAGTTTGAGAAATCTTACCTTGCAAAAATAGCTTAAACTTCTCGAATATCCAATACCAGTTTCTTAAATTCTGATTTTCAGATCCTCTCTTATAAATCGTAAAAATTATTCTACTCCTGTTTTTATCATCAGTAACACTCAGATTTGTAGACATGACCACATGTCTAGAAATCTAGAAATTGGGGATTACCCTGACTTCTCATCTCTCTCTCTCTCTCTCTCTCTCTCAAACCTCGATGTGCTGTAATCAGTTAGCATCCACCCACTGACAGTGCAACTTCAAACTCACAGAACCAAGTTTTCTCTTCTTCCTCGTTTCAACTTCCGCTTTTTTTTTTTTTTTTTTTTTCGTTGGCACAGCCTTCCTTCATATCCACGTGAGTAACACAGTTGATATAATCACCGTTCATCCCAAACCAGGTAAAACCTCTGGTTGGATGCCGTCAACGACGCGAGTAATTTTTGCTGGTCTTTTTCACAATGTGGCTGAGTTAATTGATCTCATGGCTCTCCTCCCAGAAACTCGAGTTTTTCGACCAGTAACAGCAAAACGACCATAGAACACACAATAAATAAATAAATAAAAAATAAAAATAAAATTAAATAACTACATAAAAAATAAAAATAAACAAAAAAATAAAAATAAATAAATTAATTAAAAATAAAATAAAATAAATATATAAAAAATAAAAATAAAAATAACAAAAAATAAAAATAAATTAATTAATTAAAACTAAAATTAAATAAATACATAAAAAATAAAAATAAAAATAAACAAAAAAAAATAAATAAAAAATAAAAAAAATAATAAATTAATTATAAATTTACGTTTGTGTGGGTTGAACGCTAGATTGAAAGACCGAAATGTGAGCGAACTTAATTTGGAACTATTAAATTTTGACCTGTGGGGTATACCCTGGCGAGCAGATAGAGAGGAAGAGGAGACTCAAGACTGGGGGAGAAAGACAAGAAATGGGATCCATAGAGGAGACGACCCCATTATAATTCAGTGGTGCCCTTGCCCCACCAGGAGGAGATCTGGGTTGGCGAGTAGGTGAGGAGGCAAGAGGGACAGACTCCTGCCTCCTCCCCTATCGCCGAGGGAGGGGGGAAAGAAAGATGGGTCCAGCAAGAGGGCCGGTACCAATTGCCATTAAGGCTGGCATATGCAGAAAGTTCTGCGGTCACATTTGGCTGGTTGGAATTCAGCTGAGTAGAAAGTCACTCATGAGGCTGCGTCCCGTCCGGGGGAGGTCCACACATTGGGTGTGCACTTTTCGTGGGTTTGGTCCGGTTCGTGTGATCCTCTTATCATGTTTTTTTTTTTTTTTTTTTTTTTTTGAGGCAGTTTGTTGTTCGTTTGTATTGTTTGCTGTCATAGGTGATGATTCATTTCATAGTTGATGCTGTTGTGGTGGTGGAAGCGGGAGAGTCCGCCTTCTTGTGAAGAGGTCTTGCGCATATTGAGTGAAGGCACTATAAGTATCTTTTTTCAGTTAGTATCAGATATTCCTACTCTCGTAGCATTCTTTGGGTGGTGGTTATAAATCGGCAGCTGAGATCCTCATACAGTGGGTAGTCGTACATCAAGTGTCCCCATGTCTGGCGTAGACCGCAGTGGCATAAGAAGGTGTCACTCAATCCGAATCCATGGAGTTTTTCTCTTATGGCGCCATGGCCGGTCAACAGGTAGGTGGCAAGAAGTCCAGGAGAAAGCCAAGGTGGATAGTTTTGGTACACCAGTTGGATATCAGGAATAAATTTTTTGGTGATTTCCCCTTTGGTTGATGTCTTCCAGCGGTTTTTCCAAATCTCGTTGAGATGTGCGAGGAGACGTTTGCGTTCCAATTTGTGGTCAGTTTCAGGGTCCAAAGTGAAGTTCAGGTGGTTAGCCTCTCATCCCTTGTACAGTTGATATGTTAGGCCGCGGAAGACTATTTCCAGGTCTAGGGGAAGAGTCCCTGTCAGGGCCTGGAGAGCGTGCGTGCTTACAGTATTGCAAGCTCTTGTTATTGTAAGTAATATATAACACCAAGAAGAAAATTGGTGTCCAATTTTCTTCTTTTGACGGCCGTGGTGACCTTCCGGTACCACGCGCCAGCGGCATACGTTATGGCAGGCAGGAATACGGTTTTATAGAATAACTTGAGGGCTCTCCTCCGCAGGCCCCAATCCTTGCGGGTGACCCTCATGAACAGAGCAGAGTATCTTCTGATATTTTTTGTATGTAGGTCAGATGAGGGATGAATGAGAGTTATTGTCTAGGAAAACCTCGAGGTATTTTAGTTCTTTTGTGAGCTTAATTGTAGTGCCTTGGATGCGGATTTGGGGTGGTCTCCTGATGTCCAGGGTAACTTTTAACAGTATTGAGTTAGTCTTGGTTGAGGATATCCGGAGATTGTTTCCATCGGTCCACTTCTGGATGACACGAATAGCAGAAGTTTCTAGCCAGGCCTGCTGTCCTCTCGCAGTACTGTATTATTATTATTATTATTATTATTATTATTATTATTATTATTATTATTATTAACAGCTACAAAACAGCAAACAACGTGCCTGAGGGTGCAGCTACAAAGAATTATTACATAGCTTCAAAAAGCTTGGAATATACTTGGAGTATACAAAAAGCTTGGAGTACCAGGGTCAGGTCGTCGGCGTATGCCTGAGTTTCCATACGACCTAGGTGTAGGTTTAGGAAACCGTCGAGAACCATGTTCCAGAAGAGCTGACCCAAGACTGAGCCTTGTGGGCAGCCTCTGAAGATCTGTCTGGAAATGGAACGATATAGAGTTTCTACGACAACCATTCTGTTGCCGAAATATGTTTTAACGCATTGGTATAGGTTGGCCGGGATGTTGGAATTCCGGAGCCTGCCGAGGACGCTTGGCAACCACAGGGTGTCAAATGCTCCGGCAAAATCTATTGCGATTACAAGTAGATATTTATGGTTTGTTGTTTTAGCAGCTCTGGTAATGTTTTCCAGGGCATCCAGAGTGGAGCAGCCCCTCCTAAAGCCGAATTGATTGTGATTGTAGGCCTGCGGCCATGTAGCAGGTTTCAATTCTATCTTTGGGGAGGTGTTCAAAGAGTTTACTTAGTACTGAGAAAAGGGCTATCGGTCGGTATGACTTCAGAAGGTCCTGTTGCTTGTTTGGACTCTTCAGGATTAAGCGCAATTTGGCAGTCCTCCAAGTGGAAAGCATGGCTCAATGCCAATGGGATTCTTCATCTTTCTCAGAATAATCACCTCAGAGGGCATAAATTCAAATTGAGGAAGGACGGATGTCGGATAGATGTGCGGAAATTTGCCTTTGGCCAGCGGGTGGTTGGTTGGTGGAACCGACTTCCATCACTTGTTGTTGAAGTTGATAGCCTAAACAAATTTAAAGCTCAACTGGACAGGTATTTCGAACGAACGGAGGGGTGAAATGGGAGAGGGTTTTTTTTTTTTTTTTTTTTTTGGCTGATGCTGAATAAGCTTGCTTTCTTGCATCATATGCCTCTACTAATGCTAATGCTAATGCTAATGCATCCATCATTAAGGCAGTGATTAAAGAGGGTGAGTATTACCTCTGAAATTGTCTCAACGGCCTCCTTGACGATTTCAGGCTCCAGTAGGTCGATACACGGTGATTTCTTGTTGCGCAGTTTTGCTGCAGCAGTCTGAAGTTCGGTGATGGTCAGCGGTTCTTCCTTATTGGTGGTAGTATAGGTATTATTGTCTTGACATAATTGTTGCTGTTCTGGTGTAGTGGGAGTAATATGTCCCAGAAACATGATGTCCAAGATGTTGTTGATATTATCCTGTTAGGTCTTGGTATAAGTCCCTAGCGGCGTCTTTGTTGCAAGGATGACTTCTCCCCTGGGGAGTTTATTTGTCGTTATTCTGTAGACAACTCCCAGGGGTGCTCGTTTCCGGTCGTAGAAACTAGTTGCTCCCATGAGCGCTGTTTCCTGAAGCGGATTAGATTAGTGTACTCATTTCTTGAGGCGAAATAGTGGTCACGGAGTTGGTCTATATCTGCTGCTGGCCAGGAACGTCGTGCTCTCTGGAGTAGTCTTCTCCTTCTGTTCACCTCGCGTCTGAACTGTTGTAGTTCCAAAGACCAAATGGAACTACAACATAGTGTGCATAGCGTTAGGGTCAGGCGCCACCTGTGATTTCTCACATCTGCGCCATATGTACGCTGTGAAGAAATACAGAACTACTGTAAATGCCAGAAAATGGTTGTCTGTTGTATATGACATATTGCGTTAGGTTCTGTTGGGTGTCCTGGCATTTGGCCGCAGGGTTCCTGATGGGACCTCACGTTGCCCGCACACACCGCTAGGAGGTAGCCAGGCTGCCCTTTATTCTCTGGCTGGTCTCCGCCAGGGTCGCCTGAGCGTTCTGGACGAAGACCAAGTTAAAAAAAATGGAAGAGAAGAGAAGGCCTGGGGAACAAGAGGAAGGGGGGTCTGAATGTGAGGAACAAGCTAAAGTGAACAGATAGAGAATGCAGTCCACCCGAGTAAGGAGAAATAGGGGATTGATAGACGGATCAAAAGTCACAGGGGCAGGCGCCACTGTGCGAGTGCCAAAGGCCAAGCACTCAATGGGAGTCAGCTTTTCAAGGAGTGCCAACCATGATGATGCCAGCATAGTATTTTAATCTTCAATGTTACTCTTTTATCAGTTGGGAAAATGCTATCCGACCCCAGTTTGTGTTTGCACTTGAGGGTCGTTGTTCTGAGCAGCTCTAAGTTCAGCAAACTTTACCCGTCTGATGGTAAAGACAGCTTGTGCATAACTCGTTTAGGCTTTGTATGTTGTTTCATTCTGAAGCAGGTATGTTTCATGGTTACGAGAGTTCTCCTGTATTTCAGTAAAATATTTTGAGCCTACAATCATCGTAAGCAGGGCACTCATACATGAGATGCCCCCATGACTCCTCTTCGCCACAGTGGCAGAATGGATTGCTTTCAATTCCCATTGCTGTCAATTTCTGTTGAAAGGACCCATGTCCTGTGATCAGGAATGTAACTTGCAGACCAAGTAAAAACCAGGAAGGAGACTTTGGGAAAGTCATGACAATGGATGGGAGGAATCTTCTCGTAATTTCTCCTTTGGGCGTGGTTTCCCATGAATGCTGCCAAAGTCCTTGAAGGTGTTTGAAGATACGTTTTCTTTCTTGTTTCAGGTCATTGGTAAGCTGAAGTTGAAAATTTAACTACTGTGTCGGAATTACCTTCTTTAATCGATGGTAAAGTCCCCTTTTAATCACCTCAAGATAGAGTGGCAAGCATCCAGTAATAACCTGTAGGGCAGGAGTGCTGACAGTGCGACATGCCCTGCAGATAGCCAACAGCATGAATCTTTGTATTGAGTCAAGTTTACGCTTGTTCTTTTCCAGGATGGCCTTTGTACACCAAACTGAGGCTCCATAACACACAATTGGAAGAAACGCCGCTTTATAGATGAGAGACAAAGCTTTATGCTTCAAACCTCGGTCGGCTCTGCTGACTCTTCTTATCATAGCCGTATACTTTCGGATTTTTGTGGATAAGTACTTCAGATGAGGGTGAAAGGAAAGGCCGGTGTCAATGTAGATTCCCAGATATTTGACTTCTGTGTAGAGACGTATGGGGATGTTATTTAACATTATTGTTGGAGACCTGCGTATTTGTAGCTTTCCCTTGAGGAGAATCGATTTTGTTTTCTCACCAGAAATTGAGAAGTTGTGGAGTGCTGCCCAGTTTTGGAGCTTTTCCAGAGCTGTATTTGCTTTTGCTTCCAGTGTCGCTCTTGTGTCACCTTGAACCACCAGAACAAGATCATCAGCGAAGGCTAAGGGTCTGGAACTACAACAGTGGTTTCGAATCCCGCCTCGGGCTTGGATCAGAGTAAAAAGTTTGGGAGGTGCATTATTGCCACAGAAGCCGATGCGCCAGCAACTAACAAAAATAAATAAATAAATAAAATAAAATACTGATGGTAAACTAGAAAGAGGATGCAATGGTGTAAGAGCAGAGAAACTGAACACTTGATTAGTCATGTTTTCAGACGAATCATCATTTACACTTTTTCGAACATCACGGAGAATTTACATCTGGCGAATGACATAGGAAGCGCATCGTCCTGAATGTTTTTTGCCAATCTTCAAGCATGGAGGAGAATAAACATGGTTTGGACAGTAATATATATGTATTCTTTAGGTGCTGTCATCACCCGGAATGGTCGAATTACTGCCATTAATTACTCTGATTTTCTGGGTGACCAAATTCATCCCATTGTACAAACACTGTTTCCTACAAACTGTGGCATGCTGCTAGTTGATAATGCTGCAATACACCCACAGCCAGATGTGTCCGATCTTGGTTTGAGGACAATGATACTGAGACTGCCCTTCTTCCGTTGTCTGCACAATAATCAGAATCAACTGTTATTCAACCACTGTACATATTTGGAGAGCAGAATGAGAAGCAGATATCCTACAACTTCACGTCTCCAAGAAGCGTGAAGCATTTGTTAATGGACAATGGTCAAATATTCTTCTTAAGATAGTTCAAGGTTTATTTGAATCTATTTTTGTAGAATACAAGTTATTTTAAAAATAAAGGATGGCCCAAAACTGTATTAGTGCATACTATCTGTAACTCTTGTCACAGATGTTTCCATTATTTTGTCCATTCTCTGTATGTACCTTTCGTCTTTGTGGTTTCCATAAAAAAAAAGTATTTTAATTGAAAAACTCTCGTCAGCTACTGTCAACAAGCTGTCCTTGGTTTGAGCGGCTCAATGTTTGCGCTGATAATGTACAAGGCCAGTGTGCGATTGATAAATAAAACAAAAATTATGAAAAAAATTTCCTGAAGGTAATTAACATCAAAATTTAAATGAAATGCACGTAAACTTCCCGAATGATTAGAAAGCAGGAGCTCAGTTCCAGATAATTTGGATTTACCCAGAAGCACGGTAGTGGTTGGGTGTGGAGAGGGATATAGCGACTGATAAACAGATTCTACATGTATCGAAACAACTGAGAAGAAAAATAGTTTTTCATTCTGGAACTTGTCTTGTCATGTTTCATTCCGCCATCACTAAAAGCAATTGTTTAGTTACTGATTTTTATTAACTTTCTGTAATCTTTATTATTCATAATACTGGAAAATGATACAAGAAACCAAGCTTATACAGCATCAGCCGAACAGAAAAACAAACAGTTCCAATATCACCTGTCCATCCCCTCCAACAATTCGTTTAATTCAATTTTAAATTTACTAAAATTACATTCACATCTTCAGTATCAGGTTTCAGTTCATTGAATACTCTTCCACCCTCTGCCTGAAATAAAATTTCCCCATATGGAACCTGCAACTTCCTTCCTCAATTTTAATTTATGTCCCCTTATGTGTGTGTCCTTAGCAAGAAAAAGGATGCCACCAACAATTTTTTACTCAATTTTTCGAAGGCTTAAACACCTCAATCAGGTCTTCCCGCAAGTACCTAGTTTACAGAAGCTGAAATTTGCAGAGTGGGCTCTTTCTTGGTTAGAGTCCCTTTCCCCCTTCAGTAATCTCCTCGCCCTTCTCTGCACCCATTCTACCAGATCCATATTCTCCCTAAAATGAGGCTTCTTCATTTTCTTCGAAGAGGGAAAATTGTTGGCGCATGTTTCTCAGGGCCATCGGTGAGTAACACTGGTGATTTATTTAATGCATCTTGAGCAACTCTATTGAAATGCAGTCATGTATAGTAACTTATGTAGGGTGGTGCCAGAAATTTAGTTCAACTTTGCCATGGTACAATGTGATGATACAGAACTCCGTAACATCGCGCATGTTTCTTGACACTTAGTCTTCAGGAAGGTGATCACCTGAGAAGCCCACCTACTGTTGTCTGTCTATACTGTGGGGAGGTGGGCCACAAATATGAATGTACCGGAGCCCACCTTCATAATCTCATAACGAATGCCAAAAACGAGTTTGGAACCATTCGTTATTCAAAATAAAAAGTAAGAAATGTGTTAAAAAAAAAAAACTTATATGTAATCCCACTCAAGAAACCTGAAGCCAGCTCAGCACACACACACACACACACACACACACACACACACACACACACACACACACACACACACACACACACACACACACAACCATACCTCAATCACACCTCTGATTGGATAGAGGAAAATGAAATGAAAAGCGAAAATATGAGGAAGAATAACGCACAAGCATTCTGTGCCAGATAATCCCACCTCAGAACCAGTCTGAGGCCAGCAGTGATAACTGAGAGAAGGTCCAGAAAGGATTCAACAGAATTCTATGCGTGTAGGTTGTAGGTTGTAAATCGGCGACAGTTAGCACTGCAGAATTGAAATACATGTTATTCCTTCGTCTCTAATGTTCAAAGAAAATGGAGGCCGGGGAATAGGAATCACTGGAATGAATTTGGGGAACAGTATTTCTGTTGCCCAAATGCATAACCTTACATTTTGAAGCAATATAATAATGAATACCATAGTTGCTGTTTTTTCGGAAAATATATATCCCAACCCATCCTTATCTTTACCTATTTTTGAAGAAATATGACTCAGAATTGTATTCACCCTTCCACTCTAAAATCGTCGGCAAACTGTTATTGCTTACCTTCGTCAATATCATTTATGATATTCAGAAATAGGAAGGACCAAACACTGATCCCTGAAGGACTGCCCATTTTTTTTTTTTACATTGAACTCCCCCACGATCTAATTACTAACCATTTAAAACAATCCTCTGTCTCCTAACCAATAACCAGCCTGCAATATAGCATAGGCGCTTAGTAGTAATTCCAAATTCTTCCACTTTATACAGCAGCCTTCCATGAGGGATACCATCAACAGCTTTACTAAAGTCTAGAAATATAATGTCAAATATTTTACCTCTGTCCAAACGTAATCTTTACACCACTTAATGACTCCAACATAGTAATTTACAAAATTGGTCAGGCATGACCTCCAATGTTAGGATCTGTTCAACACACCATTCTTAATTACTTCCTTCTGAATCCTTGAATCCTTCTGAATCGTAGCCTTTACCAAAGACTCCTTAATCTTCCTTACCACAGAAATCACACTCAGTGGCCTATAGTTACCCATCTTCTCCTTGGCATCACCTTTGTGGATTGGCGAGATATTAGTTCTCTCTTGCCGGGAGGGACCTTCTTGTTGTTCAATGACGTTCTTATTAACATTACCAATGGTTTGATACACTTATGTGTTGTTGTTGTTTTAATTATAACTGAATATATGCCATCCTCCTCTGGATCCTGGCCCTCCTTTGATATCAACAGCTTTTATAACAAACACTTGTGTGAGATCATTATATCGCTTATTTTACAGCAGCGTAAAGTACGCGATATAATGCTGCCATAGTGTTGAGCTTGCTTACGACTGTAAATATTGTGAGAACTATCTGTCAAACTCATTTGCCTTTTCTGC
Organism: Mastigoproctus giganteus; assembly: GCF_048544385.1. NCBI lineage: Eukaryota > Metazoa > Arthropoda > Arachnida > Uropygi > Thelyphonidae > Mastigoproctus > Mastigoproctus giganteus. Next base: position 8,696,530 of record NC_143585.1, on the reverse strand, counting down.
AGGGCTTCTCTTGACCTTCTACTACAACCAGTTAAGGGACCTGTTGGTCCTTTATTTGGTTGCAGTGGGGACGTTTTTCTTATTTTTTTGTTTTTATTGATTTATTATTATTATTATTATTATTTTTTTTTTTTTTTGCTACTGCTATCTCATAATCAGTTTTCGACGATGGTACTCCATCAGTGGCTTTGTTCCTTAATCTCTTTAATGCTGATGCATAGCAGAATCAGGTGAGTATCTATAATTAGAGGGGAACAGGTATCCTGTGTGTTATCAGACACTCAGCCTAAAACACTGATGGATCCAATATCTCTCTATTACAGAAGATTTAGGAGAAGTCCGGTTGGCCTGCCTCCCTAAAATCCACTCATGCACACCTTCTCGATGGTAAGCCCTGTTACGTCACTTAGGTGGCAACGAACGTGTAGAGTGGTTCTCTTCAAGACGCCTGGTCAGCGTGAAGAGGAAAAGACCAAACCCTCCAGCAATGAGAGCACAACAATACAAATGGCCCTCAGTCCCTAGCAGCTTTCACTCTCCCTCTTACGGCAGCGAGAGGATCAGAGTGGAAGCAGAGGGTGCTAAGAATCTCTGGGTACGACCAGGCTGCCATGCACGGAAATTGAACTTGGCCTGTTATAACGTACGATCACTCATCGGTGAAGACAGGATATTAGAGCTGGAAAAGGAATTAGAAAATGTGAATTGGAATATCATCGGTTTGGCTGAAACAAGAAGAAGAAATGAATCACTTATAAGTTTATCAAGTGGAAATCTGCTGTACACCAATGGAAACAGTGAAAGGAGTGAAGGTGGAGTTGGGTTTCTGGTCCATAAAGATTTTAAAAACAACATTTTGGAATTCAAAAGTACATCACCAAGGGTGTCAAGACTAATACTCAAGATTTCTAAGAGGTACAAGCTAAAGATTATAATGATTTATGCACCAACATTGAGCCATGATGATGAAGAGGTTGAAGAAATGTACACTGAAATTGAGAGTCTTCTAGATGAGCAGAAAACCCACTACACTATTATTATGGGGGACTTCAATGCTAAGGTTGGAAAAAGGCAAAACAGCTCAGAAAGAGGAACTATAGGAAATTTTGGAATTGGTGAAAGAAATAAAAGAGGTGAAAGACTTGTGGAATTTGCAGAATCTCAAGGAATGCCAGTAATGAACACTTTTTTCAAGAAAAGGGTGAACAGAAAGTGGACATGGAAGAGTCCAAATGGATTAACAACTAATGAAATCGACTTCATCCTCACTAACAGAAAATATATTGTGAATGATGTTACCGTCCTGAATAAGGTAAATGTTGGAAGTGATCACAGAATGGTAAGATGTACACTTGATATAGATGTAGGAAAGGAAAGGAAAAATCTGACTCGAGTAAATAATACAAAGGCCTTTGAAATAACAGAGGAGGAGAAAAAGCAGTATGTACTGGAACTTAAGAACAAGTTTGAGCTTTTGCAGACTGCTCAGGACCAAGATATCGACGAGGAATATTACAACTTTCTGAAAGTGATAAAGCCCAAGAAACCTATAGGGAAACAGAAATCCAAAGAAGAAAAAATTAGTCAAGAAACACTTGTCATGATGAACCAAAGACGACAAATGAAGAGCAAGAAAAACACTGACAGGGAGAAAATTGAGTATACTGAGTTATGCAAAGCCATTAGAAAGAGACTCAGAGAGGACATAAGAAGATTTAACACAAGAAAAGTAGAACAAGCATTAAGGGAAAACAAAGGATTTAAATCAGCAGCCATGAGCAGTAATACAGAAAGACAAATGATACTGAAACTGAAGAATAGCGATGGTGTACTTATAATCAGCAGAGAAGGCATAATTCAAATAGCAGAAGACTACTATAGAGAATTATACAAGGAGCGAGGGAATGATGCCAGCAGTGGGGAAGATGGATTGCAAAGCAGCAACACATACGACATACCCGATATTCTTCCCGATGAGGTAGAACATGCATTGAAGAAAATGAAGAATCGGAAAGCCCCGGGGGAAGATGAAGTTACTGTAGAGTTGTTAAAATTGGGAGGAAGAGACATAACACAAAAACTGGCAAGGCTCTTCACAAAGTGCATTAGAAAAGGTGTGATGCCTAAGCAGTGGAATAATGCAATCATAGTTTTGCTGCATAAGAAAGGAGATAAATCAGAAATTGGAAATTATAGACCAATTAGCTTGTTATCCCATATCTACAAGTTGTTCACAAGGGTCATTACTAACAGATTAGAAAGAATACTTGATGGGAATCAACCGAAAGAGCAAGCTGGCTTTAGGACAGGATTCTCAACTATGGATCACCTTCACGTAATATCACAGCTAATGGAGAAAGCAAATGAATATAAAACACCATTATGCCTGGCATTTGTGGATTATGAAAAGGCATTTGACTCCATACAGCATAAGGCAATGTTTCGGGCACTGGAAAGACAAGGCATAGATACTCCATATATTATGATTTTGAAGAAAATATATGAGAGTGCTACATCCTTTATTAGACTAGACAAAGACAGTAGGAAATTTAAAATCGAGAAAGGAGTTCGACAAGAAGACACAATATCTCCGAAGCTGTTTACTGCTGCCCTTGAGGAAGCTTTCAGAAGATTAGACTGGTCGCAGAAAGGAGTCAATGTGAACGGAGAATACCTAAACCATTTACGATTTGCAGATGACATTGTGGTCATAAGCCACGATCCCAAAGATTAGAGGAAAATCTTAATCAGTTATGCACAGTTAGTAAGGATTTTGGACTAAAGATGAATATGGCTAAAACAAAGGTAATGATGAACAAGTATGCCACGGAAAGGGAAATAATGATTGAAGGAGCAGTAATTGAAAAGGTGGAGTCATATACTTATTTGGGACAAGTTATTAGCTGTAATAATGATAAATGGCTGGAAGTCAAGAGAAGAATAAATTTTGGATGGATAGCATTCAGAAAATATAGTCACATACTGAAGAGCAATATCCCAGTTTGTCTGAAACGTAAAATAATGAATCAATGTATACTCCCCACCATGACTTATGGAAGTGAAACTTGGGCACTCACCAAAAGAATGGAAGAGAAGCTAAGAACTACACAGCGAAGAATGGAACGAATTATATTGGGAATCAGACTGTTAGATAAGAAGAGAAACACATGGATTAGGCAGCAAACTCAAGTAAAGGACATTCTTATCAAAACTAAAGAACTAAAATGGTCTTGGGCAGGACACATAGCTCGAAGACATGATGACAGATGGACTAAGAAAATAACAGAATGGTACCCAAGAGGAGCTAGAAGAAAACCTGGAAGACAAAGGCGGAGATGGATAGATGAAATTCATGAGTTTTTGAGTAGTAAATGGATGGCCAGTGCTCAAAACAGAAGGAACTGGAAAGTTGCTGGTGAGGCCTTCATCCTGCAGTGGATTGAAAATGGCTGATGATGAGGATCTATAATTTTCCCATGCTTACTTTTCGGTCAAATTCTTAATCTCACCTCTCATCCATATTGACATATTAAGTTAATAGGATTTAACCACCGCTCTCTTCATAGAATATAACCGTTTAATTTGATACTCAACTCATTCCATTATAGTCACCTCTTTTGAAATTGGTTGGTTGGTAAGTTGTAGGGTTTTAAGCGCATCAGCTACTATGGCCATATCGCGAATTAAATATATCAGCAAATTGCATGTGGTCGATTTGCTGTTTACTGGACGAAAAGTCCAAGGTTCTGTGAGGAAAAACATTCTACCCTCACCTAAGGTCGGCAAACTCAGCCATGTTGTGAAAAGACCTATTAATTACGACCAAATATGTCCAAAGGCTACTTGTAGAATTGCATTAAAGTTACTATATCCCTCACACGCAAAGAAGCTCAATTTATATAAATTCTTCGTTTTTTCAATAACACTGATTTCCCGAGAGTTCCATAATCGGATCATTCAAGTTTTTCCCTTTGATCTTGTTTATGGAAACAACAGTTATTGAATCAACAAATTGCTCTTTGGACCAAACGGGCTGTCTAAGATTTTATTCCAAAGATGTTCCAAAATAATCCTTTTGGGTGTCTTGATATTCATCACATCTTCAGCTTCCACTACCTCGAGTTCTCGGGGGGGGGGGGTAGTTTTAGTATTAGTAAAGGCCGCATGGTACAAGAAAGCCTATGGCTTATGCTGCATCAGCCAAAAAGTTTAAAAAAATCCGAACAAAACAATGATAAAAACAATAAATAAATAAATAATAATAATTAATAAAAAAAAAAGGAAATTAAACCTATCATCCTATGCGTTTCCCTCACTCGAAGGTACTATCCAGATGACCTTTGAATTTCCCCAAACTGTTAGCCTCTACCACCCATGTAGGCAACTTAAATCCAATAATTCATAACTCACTGGCTTTAGCATCATAATATACAGCCATTTCTGAATAAACAGAAATTTTTTAAGGCGGCATCGTTTTAGGTTATATCTCATATTGTGAATACCTTCAAAACGAGTTGCCATGATATCAGCACTACTTCGAATACGTAACGCTACACATGAGGAGAAGACTAATGTTACTTATTCTCAGATAGGTACCACCACCCAGACGGCACCGTTTTGAAATATGGTATAGGATAATAGTTCTCTGTTGTGCTCATACTATCCCTATTAGACTAAGAAAAGCAATAAAGATGTAGGAAGGTGATAGTAGGAGAGGTAGAGGAAGGAAATGCCGTAGAAGGAAGAAAGGAACAGTTACTCCTTCGACTCGCACACAAATCTCATATATTCCTCGAATATGCAACACCTCCCCAGTAGAGAAGATTGTTGTTACCTATTCGAGGAAACTCAGTGGCCATCAGGCCCCCCCAGACGGCACCGTTTCAGGGCTATTTGGCTCTTCTTCGGTGAGTGGGTAGGTACCCGAGAGATGCAATGATGGCAAAAACAGTTATGAAGTATAACTCCACAATATGAGAGATGCCGGATGGTGTATGATGTATTTAGACTAAGGCGCATTTAGGGCTAGAGCCTCGAGCTGCAAACAAATTTGGACTATGCATATATAAACTGCTTTCGCATCATAATACACAGCTGTGTATTATGATGCTAAAGCACTTTACATATACCTATTCCAAATCTGTTCGCAGGCTGAGGCTCTAGCCCTAAATGCGCCTTAACTCACTGGCTAAAATAAAACTGCCTGTAGTCCAATCTAAACATTTCCCCCCCGTAACTTGAATTTATGTACCCTAGTTCTAGCATCATTTATAATCTTGAAACTTTCGTCCTCATTCATTTTACTGATGCCTCTCAGAGCCTTAAACACCTCAATCAAATCTCCTCTAAGGTGTCTAGTTTCCAAACTCTGCAACCCACATATTCGAAGTCTTTCCTCATAAGGAAGCCCTTTTGCCGATATCGTCTTTGCATCCTTTGAAGAAGCTCGATGTCTTTCTTTGGGTTCTGTCTCCATATTTGAACACAGTATTCCAAGTGTGGTCTAACATAAGCCTTATATAATGGGATTATCACGTCCCTATCTCTACTTGCAAAAGTTCGATAGATCATCGATAGGACACCATGGGCCTTCCTTGCAAACTGATTACAATGCTCAGAGAATTTCATGTCTGACCGTATCGTAACACCCAAGTCCCTTTCCTCCAGTACTGGGTTTAGTTGAACTCCACCAAGTGAATAAGTTATTTTGGGATTACTGTTTCCCAGGTGTAATACCTTACACTTTGTTGGATTAAAGAATAGCTGCCATTTCTCTGACCATTCCTGAAGTCTATCTAGGTCTCTCTGAAGAAGCTCAGCTTGACAGTGATCATTAACTACTCTACCAATTTTAACATCATCTGCAAATTTAGACATCACGCCCTCTATCCCTTCATCAATGTCGTTTATGAAAATTAAAAACAACAGTGGTCCTAATACTGATCCTTGGGGAACCCCACTTCTTACATCAACCCAATCTGAGGAATAGCCATTTATCACAACACCCTCTGCCTCCTGCTCTGAAGCCATCCTTCTATCCATCTAAAGATTTTCCCAGTGCGTCCAACCTGTTCCAGCTTATAAGGCAACCACTCATGTGGGACTGAGTCAAAAGCTTTGCTGAAATCTAAATAAACAATGTCGAAATTATTCCCTAAATCCAGCTGGTGAGTGACCCTTTCAAAATAGCGAACCAGATTTTTTAAACATGATTTTCCCTTTACAAAACCATGCTGAGTATCCTTGAGAATTTCAATTCGATCCAAGTTATCCTGAATTCCACCCTTCCATGATTTTCCCTACTACTGAAGTCAGACTGCCAGGTCAAAAATTTGCAATTTCACTATTAGAGCCACCCTTATTAATGGGAGATACATTTGCACTTTTCCAATCCAAGGGAATCTCCCCAGAGTCTCGTGATGCTCGCATAATTAGCCTCAATGGTTCAATGCACTCACTTGCCGCCTCCCTTAAGATTATAGGGTATATTCCATCAACTCCAGGAGCATTACTGGCCTGTAGGCTGGAAAGTTTCTTCATTAAATAATCTTGCGAAATTTCAATATCATTAATTACGTATTTTTCAACTTCGCTCCCACAATTTCCCATTGTCACAGAAGGTTTTTCATTTGTAAATATCGATGTAAAATAACTGTTGAGTTCATCTGCAATGGCAGCTGGTGTATTTAATACTATCCCCTTTTCCTTACGTAAAGGTCCGATCTGGTTTGTCCTGCTCTTCTTGGCATTTATATATGTGAAGAATTCTTTATCCCCCCTCTTTGCTCTGTTTGCTAGTGATTTCTCATAAAATGCCTTTGCCTGTCGAACCTTTTCTGTGGCTCTATTACACATCATCTTGTAACTGTTATAGGCTTCAGTACTTTTTATTGTTCATTCTGTAACCTTTCCATGCCACATTTTTCTGCTCAAATAATGTGGCAACTTCACTATTCATCCAACTTGGAACTCTCCTCGTGGAGTATTTTTTAATGGTAAATACGCATTCAAGGTATCTGTGATTAATGTTTTAAAAGTGTACCAGAGTTCAAATGTATTCATTTTCTGCACGATATCTACCCAGTTAATAGAGGCCATGTAGTACCTTAAGGCATCGTAATTTCCTTTTCTGAAATTAAAACCCATTCCTTTGCCTTTTACTTCTGCTACCTCTCTCGTCATCATCCACCGTAGAACTCCGTGATCACTTCCTGCTACTGGTTCCTCTACTGTCAGCCCTGTTATGTCATCTGATTCATGTGTGATGATGAGGTCTAGGATATTCTTTTCTCTAGTACTTTCCTTGACATGTTGATACAAATAACAGTCATCTAGTTGGTTTAAAAATTTTGTTCCCCATGTCGAGTTTCCTTCCCATTTACTCCAATGAATTAGAGGCAAATTGAAATCTCCCATAATAAGGCATTGACGCTTACTTGCCCATTCCATTTGCATGTAGAGGCTTTCGTCATAATCTTGACAATCACCTGGTCTGTAGATTACTCCTACTCGCATTCTACCTTTGTTTCCAACTATCTCACACCATACAGACTCTATACTAGCATGTGAAATGTCTGAATCCTGGAAAGGTATCGTCGCACTCAGGCTGCTTCTGATAAGAAGCATTACTCCACCACCCCTTCTATCTACCCTATCCTTCCTAAATACATTATACAAGCCGTACTGAAACTCGTCCTCCCCAATTTCCGCGTGGCACCACGTCTCTGTAAGCCCTATTATGTCCGCGTTACTTGTCATCAATAAAACATCATTTTATTGATGACACTTCTAACATTACTGTTCTTGTATATTTAACAACCCTAACACAACCCTTGAAGTTGTTTAGGCTCTCCTCCCTGATATTAGCTACCCGCTCACGTGAAACGTTTCTGCCCCCAGAACATCTAGATAATACGTCCAGTTGGGGTAATAGATAAGAACTCTTAAGGTATGTGCAAGAGTTACTTTGACCAGGGAGTCAGTGTTGGCATTCGAGGTGAGCGGACGCGCTTAGTCAGGGTTCCTCAGTTAAGTCGTTTACTTTTGGATAGTGCTTTTAAATATTTGATTTATTTAGATATTGTTGGATTATTTTGTTATTGCTTTTCCTGTAACAGTTTGATTTTAATAATATTATAGATATAATTTTTGAAAGTTAACTTTCATTGATATTTATTTAATTTTATAATGGTAGTTAGGAGATCTGCCTTAAACACGTCACAGGGTATCTTGACTCACACGGAAGTGGCCAATGGCCACTTCCTTGTGAGTCAGGATACCCTTCAGTCAGGGTATCCGTTGAGTCATGATTTAATATGTTGTGGAACCTGTGGAATGTTTTCCAAGGTCGACCTGGTGACCTGGTGACTAATCCTACCTCACCTGGGGATTCTTTTCTTTGGGATCGATGTAAGGAGTGCACTGATCTTAAATTACAATTTTGTGCACTGATGGAACAATTTTAGATCCAAGTATTCCTTGAATACTTAGATCTAACTCCTGAAAATTATTACATTTAACTATGTTATCAATGTCAATTTGAGTGTGTTCCCTTTCTATTCAGGTCTATCACATTCCTGTAGACACAGTCTTTTCTATTAAAATGCAAAGACCACGCTGAAAAATATTCTACCCCATGAGCTTACCCAATCTCTCCAGGGCCGAATTGATTTGCAGGGCTCTTATCATATACTCCCTCCTATCGTGTCTGGGCAGAACTGCAAACACCTTTAAATTTAACCTTAAATCGTTACTTATTTTTGACATTGACCTATTTGTTAAGGAAGTCCCCAGATCTCCTGTTCTTAATATCATTAGTGGCAACGTGTACAACAATATCATCAGTTGTGCCCTTAAAAGATGTTATCTGCTCTGCAACGTCAACTTATCTTTTAACAGCAAACCAGTTTGTGTGACTGAAAAAAAACAGTTTTTTTTTTTTTTGGTTTTAGGGTTAATTTATTACCTCTTAAACCGCACAGCCTCAAAGAACAATAAACGATATTTATTCTGTTGTTACCAAGGTTACACGTGTTTGTGTTATCAGTTCAGTTGGACGATTTCTGTGGAATTGTTTTGTTTTATGTTTTATTTCTTTATCACGACTGTTATCACGATCTGCCATTCTAATCTATCAATATCTACGTCATTTTTTACGTTGTTACATCGCTCGTCTATGATTTCTCCCCTCTGAGTTCCAATTTTGTGAGTTTATTAACAGTTTCTTATCGATTTCTCTTATTATTTAAAATACTGAGCGTTACATGTCCTCTTGAGTAGCAGTCGCTCTGATCATCGTCCACAGCGAGTGGAAAAGACCTGAGTTCGAATCCCGTGAATGAAGTAAGGAATTTTAGGGATTTTGTTCATACCTGAATAAGTTGGTCTCACAATAGGGTAATACGGTTTCTTCACTAGAAAATTCGGGTTTTTTGTCCTGGAAACAGATATCGACCAGTTGTTGGGGGTTTTAAACGCATCAGCAACTTAAAATCCTCAACAATCAACTAACAGTTACTGATATTAAGTTTCTTACTACACATTGAACCAAACATTTCTTGCCAATAGTACAAAGATTTGATCTTTTAAGACTCTGACGTTATGTACTGTCAGGATTATTTATCTGCTTAATTATGCCTAAAGAAGTCAGCACCTATTTTAGGTGATCACAGTGTTCTCTCCTAATATGCTACACCTAGAATCAGAATTAGATGGCAATTGTTTATCTGGATATCCAATGTGCATTCGACTGCATAGACATCCAAGCCCTCCTGCAACTTTTTGAGGATGGATACCAGATAAAAGGCAATATAGTGGAATTCTTGATGTCGCTACTTACGACCAGGGTTCTTCACTTTACTGTGAATAAAAAATCTTGCACAAGGAAAGTTTGTGTAGGTGTACCCCAGAGCGGAGTTCTCTCAGGGCTCCTCTTTACAGTTGCTATCGACCCATTCCTGTGTCAGCGAACAGAATTTATCAGTTATGCAGACGACTTGAAGCTCTTCTATCGGATCAACGGGACCGCCCGACCTGATTCTGTTTCTGAAAACATTTTCAGCAGCTTCAAGAATCTGATTACATACTTGACACAGTTCTCTCAGATAAATCCAAAAAAATCTGCACAAATGGTATTTTCCCTCAAATCAAACCCAACGCAACTAAACCTGGAAATCCACGGAACACCATCACCCCAGTCATCAAGCACAAAGATCTCGGCGTTATATTCGACCCTAAACTCGGTTTCAAACACCATGTTGCAGACATTCACAACAAGGTCTGCAGAGCCATCACCTAAGGGTAAGAAATCTGGGCGTCGGCAACGAAAACCACGCTAAAAACCATTGCATCTGATGAGTACTGGTTTCTTCGGTGGACACTCTTCAAGCATAAACTGCCACCACTCATACATACTTCAGATATCACCCAACTTCTAAATTACAGAAAAGTCTCCAAACGGATATTTGCCCTCCGCTTGCTTGTGTCAATTAAAATGATAGCGGGTGAAGTCAATACGCCAAATTTTTGGCAGATGTGCAATTGGAGGATCCCCTCAAAACCCTTAAGAGCCCTCCCCTCTCTACAGTCTGTGGCGTGGAGGCTCAGAATAGGGGATAGATTCCTGCCCATGGAGATGCTCCACAACGTCCAGGAGATGGAAGTGGACTACAAAAAGGTTCATAGAGGACAAATCGTACAGAAGACGCATCATCAGGGACCAGCTTTCGTCTTCAACCGAATGACTGTCATCGTCCTTTCATCGCTTTTCATGTGTCTTCATTTAACATGTTAATATTAATTTTATATGTAAAATATGTAAATATACGTTTTATGTCCTAATATATGTTTTAAGTAATTTTTCTTGTATTAGTTATTTAAGGTTAAACCCCTAGCATTGTCGCTGTTGTGGGTATTATTGCATCAGGCAATAATGTAACCAATCACTGCCTGCAATAAAGATATTTATTTATTTATTTATTATCGAACAGGAAGTCTCACGGGAATTTTTTCCATCAAGAGGAGTACCACAGGGATCATCTCTTGGGCCTCTTTTATTCACCATCTTTATCAACGATCTACCGCAATTTGTTGAGAGAGGTGGTATTAGGTTACTAATGTTTGCCGATGATGTGAAACTGTATTCGAGTAACAGCAGTCAAGATGATGCAGTTCACCTTCAGGCTACTCTCAACTCTTTTTGCTGATTGGGTTGCTTTGAATGGCTTGGAGGTTAATCCTAAGAAATGCAGCTCTATTTCCTTTGCAGCTTCGAGGAAAACGAAGGCTTTAGTTAATCAATATTACATCAAGGAGATGCCGATTTCCAGAGTTGACGAAGTTAAAGATCTGGGAGTTACTTTTGCCGCTGCATGTGGGTTTGATAAACATGTTAGGAATATATTAAACCAAGCGAAAAAACCAACTGACTTCATTAAACGTCAGACGTACAGATTTCAAGATCCTCAGTTTTCTGTGCTCCTATTCAAGACAACTATACTCCCTATACTGGAGTTTGCTTCTCCTATATGGAACCCACACTATGCATACTTGATACGGCAAATAGAATCGCTCCAGATGAAATTTATCCACTATCTTTCCAAACGTAACCCCATGTTTTACCACAGAATCTTCTACCGGAATCTCTGTTCCTACTTCAATCTTCAATCTCTGGAAATTCGGCGAACTGCTCTTGATTTCAAACTGTTGTCCCATATCTTCGCTGGTTGAAACTACCTGTCGGATCTTCTATGCCATATTGACCTTCACGCTTCATCGGTAGCTACTACACAGAAGACTGCATTTCACATCGATAATTCTAGAGTAGAGATATCCAGGAACTCCTTCTTCAGAAGAACATTGGCACTCATGAACAAGTTTGACTTAGATATGACTGTGAACAAGAAACAGTTTCACAGAACTGTTTGGAGTAGGTTGACTGATTGACGGATGAGTTCTGGACTAAAAATGTCCTCATTAATTCTTATGTGTGTGATGATGTCTCCTGCAGCAACCTGCTCTCTGCGATTTTTCATGGCGCTGTACATGACGTCATTGAATACCTTTTTGTTATTTCCTTGAATTGGACTTTTCCTGTTTGAATGAACTTTCATTGTACAAAGTGTATTTTTATTTATATTTTATTTATTTATTTTTATTTATTTTTTATTTTTTTTTATTATTTATTTTATTTTTTTTGTTATCTTAGTTAATTATTTTTATTCTTTTTCTTTCTCTTCCTTTCGGGTTTCTTTTTCTTTTTTTTTCCCCCTCTGGAGTGGGCCCATAGAAGGAATATTTCTTTTTATTTTTGTTGTTGTTGTCTCATACTCTGAGACTATAGGTGTCCCATCTTCTAGAACTGGCTCACCTTCCTGTGGTGTGGACGAGTACCCAGAATCATCTGTCCAGGTGATTGATGCTTATGGGTAGACAAGTGGCCAGAACATAACAACAGAACACAAAAACCTCCGTCACCCACATATCTGGCCCATTTGTAGTGATACTGTTCTTCACAGAGATATTAGGCGGAGTTGAACTGACGTTCTAGGAGCCGCCCCTTACATAAACACACGTCCACATGTACAAAGTGTATTATTCTACTAGTTATTTTTATGTTTTGTACAATCTTTGTTCTGTTATACAAGTTATTTTTATGTTTTGTACAATCTTTGTTCTGTTATACACTTTAAGGTATATTTAGTGTCAGACGGCACCAGGGGTTTCCTCCATCTCTGCGTTACTTTCATTGTGGGTGTACCAGTTTGCTGGAAATGCCAGAGATTTAAAAGTGCATGGATATTGTATATATGTAGTGTCATGTACCGTTGTTCATCTGGTCGTTTAGCCCCTGTACCCGTGCTGAGGCCCAACGTTGCCCCACCTTCGCCCTGTGGAGGCAGACCAGGAACCCAGTAGTTTTAGTTTCACTCTGGCATGTACTGCCACCTAATTTCCTGAGATTTCAGTGGCTAGGACCTAAAAAAAAACGCGCGCGCTCATTTATAGGCACGTACGTACAGACATATCCATATACAGGGTGTCTCAAAAATATTGGTACAAACGTTTAGGGGAGGTAGGTAACATCTAAAGGAATGCGAATTGCATAGGAACCCATAACCGGAAACGTCACGGGAAAGTAGTAGCAGAGGTACCAGAAGCAGAAATGACACAAGACAGTAATTAGTGGCAAACATTTATTTGACATAATATTAACGATGGAGTACGAGATAGATGCATTTCATGATGTGACAACAGATGCTCGAAGGTTCCACCATAAGATGCGATGCATGCGTCACACCGACGCATCATGGATTGGTGGACACGGTCGAAAACACCTGGAGTTTCTTTGACAGTAGCAGCAGTGCAGACGAGTCTCGCCACGGGATCCATTTCCGTCTCCACAGGCGATTCATACACGATAGATTTGAGAGCCCCACCACAGAAAGAAATCAAGGCTCGATAAATCAGATGAGTGTATAGGGGCCAGGCAACGGGTCCACCACGGCCAATCCATCGACGCCCAAAACGCCTGTTCAAATGGTCACGAACACACCTTCCATAATGGGTAGGCGCCCCGTCATGTTGAAACCAAATGTTGTGTCTCACATTTGCTGGAACATCGTCAAGTAACCCTAACCCTGGTAGAACTTGTTCAAGAAAGATCCGATATTTAATGGAGTTCATGGGGGATGGTAAGAGGTATGGGCCGACTAATCAGTCACCGACCATGCCTGCCCACACATTTATTGCGAAGCGATGTTGTGCCGCATGGGGGCGCACACCGTGTGGGTTGTCGTGAGCCCACACATGAGCATTGTGCTGATTGAATAAGCCTCATCCATGAACAAAACATAGACTGGAAAATTCACGTCTTGAACACTTTCTTGGAGAAACCACTGCGTAAAAGCCACACGTGCAGGATGATCTTGGGGGAGCAGTAACTGAACCCTTTTGAGATGAAAGGGGTGTAAGGAATCGTCGTTCCACACACGCTGTACACTGCAACGAGACACTCCTAAGACAGAGGCAACGGCACGTGTGCTGGTAGTAGGATTATTCTGGACGGCATTCAACACACTTTCTTCCATGGCGGGAGTTCGCGTCGAACATGGTCTGCCCGCACTACTCCTGTTACCTCTAAATAACCCATAATCGCACAAATTTTAATGCACACGCGCAAACAAACGGTGGTCCGGTATATGTCTGTCTGGGAAGCGTTCTCCCTAAATTCGTTGAGCGGCTTGTCCATTGCCCTCTGCTAATCCATACACTACATGCATGTCTGCCAGCTCACAGTTCGTATATCGATGCATGCTCTTCGTGCGGCGACTACTCCTTGAATGAGTAAACCAGAAATTTTCCCTCTCGCGAACTGATGAACAGCTCCGTGTACCGACTTACGGTGAGGTTTCCGGTTATGGGTTCCTATGTGATTCACATTCCTTTAGATGTTACCTACCTCCCCTAAACGTTTGTACCAATATTTTTGAGACTCCCTGTATATGCGATACATATATCCATCATCGTCTGTTTTGATGATCGTTAGGTGAGGGGGATAACGCTTGCATAATAAAAAGCCGAAGAAATGGGTGAACGGTAATTTTGACATAAGTTTTTGTGGGGGGGCATTCTCTGGCATAAAGATAGAGTGGGTAGGGGACTGAAGACTGGGAGTGGTTAAGGTAGAAATATGTGGATGATAGTGTAGGCAACCCCAAAAATCAGTGAAGCAGGCCCATTTTATACACTTTAACTGGGCGCATGCCTGCTGTGTATATTATATGTTAAAAATAAAAATAAAGCGTTCCACACGTATTTTTACCCATGTTTGCTGCACTGCTATTCATAATTCCATCGCATTCCTGGATGGAGGATCCAAAGCTCGAACAGACATTTCCACAGCATCCCAAAGATGCTCCACAAGGTTACGACGGCTCTATGGGGAGGCTCATTGTCCTGCTGGATGAGTCCATTGCCTTGTGTGTGCACGATGACCATAAAGTGATGCAGATGGTCTGCAACGATGGTTACATAACCTGGATCGTTCAAAGATGCGTCAAGACGTACCAGAGTCCCAACGTGTGCCAGTTCAACACGCCCCAGACCATTATCGACCGTTCACCTGCCTGAACAGTTCCTTGTTGACATGACGGGTGCATAGCTTCGTGCGGTTTCCGCCAGATACCCACCCACCCACCCGTCCGCTCGAAATAACTGAAATTGGCACTCATCGGACCAGGAGACCCGTCTCCAATCATCCAAGGTCCAGTCCCGATGTTCTTTCGTCCAGTTGAGGTGTAGAGTCCCGTGTCGTGGGGTTAGGAATGGAACTCTGGTGGTTATGGGGCTTTCATAACTTATTGCGGCTAATGATTGCCTGATGGTCTTGCTGGAGAATAGAATAGAATAGAATAGAATTGAATCTTTAATTGCAGCATGATAGACATACAATTAGTTCCGTCACGGCATGGTGGTGCCAGGGGTTTACAAAACATATTTTCAAAAGAGATATACATGAAAAAAACATATAAGTTACTTCAGATTATTGGAAGGCAACAAAGCACAGTTTTACATTTTCAGTTCGATGAGGATTCCCTTCCTGTATTTTTTATTGTTGACCACTTCTAGGAGGTCCCCGTCGTTGGTTTGCAAAGAGGGCAGCATTTGCTTTGACAGGAATCTGTCGATTAGTTCTAGCCGGTTATGGTTTGCTAGCAGCTGTGCTGAAGACCAGAGAATAGGGGGAGGAACGCGCCAAGAGTAGTGATCCCAGAAGTTCGGCTCTGTAATTTTACCGGTGGCCATCTTGATTGTGAACAGCAGCCTTCTTTCTCCGATGTTGGATCGGAGCCTGCGTAGTTGAAGGGTTTCTGCTAACTGCGTTGATCTGAGAGCTGGGGAATAGTGGAGTTTGCTGTTGGCCCATTTTAGAAGCCAGCATTCGGCAGAGAATATTCTTTTAATGTTGGATTCGGCAGCCGAGGCCCATATCTCTGAAGCATACAGTATTGTCGGGTAAAGGATTGATACGATGTATCTTTTTACCAGTTGTGGGTCGGTGGTGTGGAGCAGCTGTTGTTTGGCGACCCAGCGTAGTGAATTCAGCCTCGACTATATGAGGTTTACGTGATCGTTGAAAGATAGTTTGGAGTCGAAAACGACCCCCAGATCTTTGTGCGTTTGAACACTTGGAACTGAGGAGCCATTAAACACAGGCTCCAACGTTGTTGGGCTGCCCTTTAGTGAATATATTATTTGTGCCTATTTTAGGGGGTTGATTTGGAGGTTGAAGGTATTGAGGTAGTCAGCCATGTCCTGCAGTTTGCTAGTGATTTGTTCAATGGTTTCGGCTGCTGAGTTGGATGGCGATATCCTAGTAAGGAGCTTGACATCGTCAGCATATGTGATCCAATTGCACTTGTTGGTCACAAACGGCACCATGATTACTGAGAAGAGAATGCCAGACAGGACCCCCCCCTTGAGGCACACCAGCAGTTATGTGACGCGTGAAGGTCTTTGTTCCGATCTTTAGAACAAGGGTCCTCTTCGATAGGAGAGATTCTAGGAACCAGAGAACATCGCCGCGAAAATTGAAGTAGTTTTCTAAGAGACGTAGGAGATTAGGTATATACATATGGCATCAAATGCGGAATGGATGTCAAGATATATAACTGACAATTCCTGTCTTTGTTCAAAGGCTTCTAAGATGTGCAGAGTGGTTGTTCCAAGGTTAGTTATAGTTGACCTTCCTGATATCCCATAGTGTATTTTCTGAGGACTGTCACAGAAAATTTGATGGGTGACAGACGGTAGCAGTGCTTTCTCCAGAATTTTTAGCAATACAGAAACGCAAGCGATGGGCCTATGTTGGCTTGGGAGCGTCGATTGTTTGTGCTTAGGAAGGGGCCAGACAGAGTACCTGTTCCACTGGGGTGGAAAGAAATGAACTTCGAAGCATCTGTTGTATAGGTTGAGGAGTGAATCGATGATGAAGACGTTTCTGGCACCGCCTACGTTGAAGTCGGCGGTGATTTGTGCCATTGTCATCCTCCGGTTGGCTGAAACAATGCGAGACAGACGTCGATGGCCACGTTCATCCATCACATTTCTTCGCCCATGTACTGTCAATGTTCATATGTTATTCCGGAAATGGCGTATTCTCGATACACTCTTGATACTGTCGAACGGGGATAGTGCAATTTCTGTACCACCTCCGCGATTGCACAGGAACCAGAAATCCCATGAATTATGTCCTTTCAGTGTACTCTGGCTGCTCCGTCAGGGGTCGCTGGAGCTTCCTGACAGAGATTTAAAAAAAAAAAACATGAGTGAGGAAGACAGCTGAAGGATGAGAATAAAGAGAGAGAAGGAAGAAGGAAGGATGTGGAAAAAGGCGTCCTCCCTTCCAGTAAAAGCAGTGCAAGATTCTCTTTCACCGCTACCTGCAGCTGTTCCTAATCTATTATTCTGTTTGTCCCCACAAGCTAGCAGTTTTCCAGCATGCCTAACACTGCTTCGATATTTTTTTTTTTAATTATTTATTATACAAGGCGTTCCCTGCCAAAAATTAGTATCTCTGTCATATCATATAATACCGTACTTAGAGACATAGATATATGAATCCACTTGTTCAATGTACAGTGTTTATTATGATATTGTAGAAGGTGTATATTTGGAATACTGTGTTCACGTATGGAGACCTCATCTATAAAAAAAGACACCGAGCTTCTTGAATGGGTCCAATGACGACAACTAAAATGCTGAGATTGGCAAAAGGATGACCGGATGTGGGAAGACGACGATTATTTGGGCTACAGAGCTTGGCAAACAGGCGGCCCTTCAGAGGTGACCCGTTTGAAGTTTATAAGGCTCCGAGAAGGGTTATTAAAAAGAACGAAGGCGGAGTTTTTACTGTTATAGAGAATTACAGAACGGCTGAGCATAATTTCAAATTACTAAGGAAGAAGTTTAGTTAAGATTGTAAGAATTTTTCTTTTAGACAACGAGCCGTTGATCACTGGACAGGTTGTCTTCTCAGGTAGTTGAGGCTGACTGTTTTGAATAAATGAAAAGTTCAACTGAATATATAATTACCGATGTGAGCAGGTAATGAAATAATTTATATTTTCTTATCTATTCCTTTTTTCGGTCCGTGAAGCAGCAAAAGCCTCTGGCTTCCTTAAACTTCGTGGCGTTTACTATTACTATGAGGCTCAATGTAAAAGTTTTCAGATGATACAAAGGTTGGCGGAGTCGTTAATGGGACCTAGAAAAATTATGTTGTTGGGATGAGATATGGCAGTTGAAGTTCAACATTGACAAATGCGTTGTACTGCATATGGATAAAAGTAATCCCAGATTAACTGTGTGGGGTTCCACATCTCTCCAGTCAGATATGAAGTTCTCTGAGCAGCGCAGACAGTCCACCAGAAAAATACACCAACTCATCGGAAAATTTTGCCTGCAAGGATGAAGAGCTTATTGTCTCATGTACAAGGCAATGGTTAGGTTTCTTCTTGAATACCATATACAGGTCTGGTGGCCTCGTTTCAATGTGTGGCTGCTGGAAAGGGTGCATAGAAGAGCAACAAAATTGGTGAGCCAAACAAAAGGATCGGCTTCAGTTGTGCAATTTGCAGCGTCTGGACTCGAGATATTTATGAGGTGATCTGATTGAAGTGTTTAAGGATTTAAATAACTTGCTTTCTTGCATCATTTCCCACTACTAATATTAACAGTAATACAAGAAGAGGACATACCCATTATACTCTTGTGAGTAGCACAGATGGTATAATCACTTTTTTCCCCACTCAGCGTGGAAAAGATATGAGTTCAAATCCCATCAATCAATCGTTTTCACAACGTGGCTCAGTTACTCGGTCTCAGGCGGATGTGGGATGGTTTTTTCTCGGCTTCCAGGGATTAAGGGCACATGAAATTTACAGATATATATTGCAGTATGGTCTTAGTAACTGATGCGTTTAAAGCCGTGCAACAACCAAACTTATTCTAATATTAGGCAAGTGATCATAATATTTTGTGTGGACAATGTAGATGGCCAGTTACCAGTTACAGATTACCAGCAGGCTCGCCCTGAAATGCCGTTTCCTTTTAAATTACCTCTTCCATTCTATGCTCAGACTCCATCAGGGTTCGCTTGAGCTTTCTGATGGGGAACAACAGCACCCACTAGAGGTTGTACTAAACCAGTGGATGCTAATCCCATTTACACAGGTTGCCCAGACCTGTGTACTAAAAAAACAAAGAGAGAAAAAAAAAAAAAACATCAGCTGTGAATGCTAAAGCCTACACTAAGGCATAGAGAATTTCCCACTAGATTCATAACATTTTCGGCAAACTGAGTGCCTTCACAAACAAATTATCTAAGACGAGATGTCAGGTTTCACATTAGACTTTTAAAATGATTTAGCTCTCATCATTTTGCATGTTTTAAATAATGTTAATAAGCTGAAATACTTATAATGAAATGTGCTGCTTGATCACTTTTTTTTGCCACTTAATCTTGAAACATTGAGGGTGCAATAAATATCAAAAGAGAAAATTAACCTTGTCTGATATCATGTGTTCAATTTCTGAAGAAGAACCAGAAAGTGGAGGTATTGCGTTCATTTCCAGTTTTCGCCAAGGTCAAACATGTTTTTCGTTATGCTGACTAAGAGCAACGCAAAACAGAGCCAGTTGACACCAATACCGTAATCAGTCGACAAGAATTCTTGCAATCAGCCAGAATTACACAGGTTGGAGTGGAGATAAATATTTGATCACAGTGTAACGATCTGCTCTAAAGAGGTCTTCAGTTGAACTGTGCAAGGTAAGATTACTCTTTTAATCAAGCCGTTTTATGTACTTTTCTCAGATCACATAAAAATGCATTCTTGCATTTTTTAAATAATATTAATGAGCTGAAATACTTAATGAAATGTGCGTTTGATGCTGCTTGATTTTATTTTATTTTTTTTTTTTTTGCCACTTAATCTTGAAACATTATCTTGTTCTTGGCCTTCAGTACAGCCGTTGGAATTTTATACGTTTATTACCCCCACAGACAGTTTCATAATAATTTTCATTTTCAAGAACGCACTAGATGCAAAGTTTTGCAATGCATTATAAGTGTTTTGCGAGCTCAGGAGAACAAACACATTATCTTCACGTAAATCAGGTACAGCTGTAAATAAGAAAGATTTTCAGCATTAATGCTAATTTTTCAGCATTATTTTCAGCATTAATGCACGAGAGAAGACTCATCTTCACCGTAAAAATGATTTCCGGGAGAGTCTCAGCACCCAACGTTTGGGACACCGTGTGCTGGCGGATTCCCCAACCAGGTCTCCGCTCCACTCCCAAGCTTCTTGCTCTTCCTTCGAGACTACATTTGAAAGATCGGTTCCTCCCTTATCAGAAGCTCCACCTGGTTCAATCCTTGGATGCTGACTTATTTAAAATCATAGATGATAAAAAGTATAGACGGATCATCCTAGATCTGCACGTGGTCTCCACAACTACCAACTGATCTCAGATCGGTTTGGCGGGGCAAGAGACTCTCAGAAAACTGGACTCGAGGAAAATCTTTTGTTATCACAACTTGTTATTTTTGTATTAGTTTTCCTTTCAAGTCAATGTTATCTGCTATGAGTACTTTTTTTTTTTTTTTTATTAATTAATCTTTTAATTTTAATTAATATTTTAATTTTTTAATTTTAATTAATTTTTTAAAAATTAATCTTTATAATTCCGGCGAGGTTATCTCTGCCGTTTGTTAACCCCTGGCATGGTGCCGTGAAGGGTATTGTATGGTCGTGGTACCTGCGTGTACCGATGTACTGTACAATAAAGATCTTATTTATTTATTTATTTATTTATATATTCACCTCATATACAGGACAGTAAAGAAAAATATGCAACCAGTTTTATACTTCACCAAAAGTACAGAAAAGATCTGATTCTAAATTAAATCGACGCAGATTTTCTTTAATACATTGTAAGTAAAAAAGATGTAAACATTCTAGGGAAAAACCAAGAATTCTTCTTATCTGCATTGAAGTTAACATCTTTAAAGAAAAGACAAGACGGGTAACCAGAATCACTCGAATCCCACCTGTTTTGCCAAACAGTAACAAACGTGTTCCAAATAATCGTTTATTAATTTTAAATTGGAATTGACGATCTCCAGATATGTCCATAATTGATAGAGACTTCATTTTTTAATCAAAAAAAAAAAAAAAAATCTTCAAATTATTATTATACAGTGCCACCTGTAATTTCTTACATATACCCGTACATGTTGTTGTTCTTTAGTTTTTTAGGATCATTAGCAACTAAGGCCATATTGCTCCGAGGATATGCGATGATCATTCCCTGACCTTTCCGCATCCTCCGTATTTGGTGGACACGGGCTCGAACCCCGGTCTAATCAAGAAGCGTGGCTACGCACTGCTGCTCCTGCCCACCTGGCTACGGAGGCGCCTTGCGTACATGTATACTGTCTGTAACTTGCGTGTGTTCTGTGGTCGGTTTGCCTGTTTTTCTGAACGAAAACAACCTCATTTTCTGGGGGGATAACCTTTCTCTCTACGCCTGAGACCGACTAACTCAGTCACGGAGTGAAAAAAGCCCATTAAAGTTCCTTGCATCATCAACAGGATGGATTCGAACCTGGGCCTTTTCCACCCGGTGTTGTGACCATATCACAGTGCTACTCGCGCAGACGCTTATTTAACCGCTACAAAATTCCTCTATATGCAATATACATATCTAAAGGAATTGCACCAGCCATCACCTATAATGCATTATTGGACACCGTTCTTGCTACTCTTGTTATGGCCAATAACATTGACCGCTGTAAGGAAATCAGTTTGTTCCTCGTTCTAACGATAGCAATTCTGTGCTCCCACACTCTAGAGGCATAAGGCACGGTTGGTAGAAATACTGCAGTATAACATAATCGAAGACTTCTTTTATTTAGTCTCAAGTCAAACCTGGATACCCTGAAGAGAGTATCAGTAAAATTTCTGACTTTTTCAACAGGATTATTCACATGCAAGCTGAAATTTAACTAATCATCCAGACTGCTTTCCAAATATTTCAGATTTTGCATATAGGGAATCAACTTATTTGAAACAAAAACCCTAGGTGGTCGGAGAATATCAACTCTTTTCCTAAAAACCATTATCTTTGTTTTAGATGTTGATAGTTTAAGCTTATTTATTGACGCCAAATTTAGCTAATTCTTCCAAATTATTTCTAGATATTCCTGGTATACAAACCACAGGATCATCTGCATATGCCAAGGAATAAATAGATTCAAAATCTTTTATAAGCCACTGATCCAGTACAATATTCCAAAAGATAGGACCAAGAACTGATCTCTGCAGACACCGTCTATAAACAGTCTTCTTATAAGTCTGAGTTTGAGCTCTGACCATAATATAATTACGCTTCAAATACGATCTAATCACTGAATAAACATAATTATCACACTTAGCCAATCTTAGGGACCCGAGGGCACTCTCCCACCACAAGGTGTGGAAAGCATCCTCAAAGTCCACATTTCAAATTGTGAAGATCTGCAGTCTTCTCAAATCAACAATAGCATTTTCTGCGGAAGATCCTTTCTTACAACCATATTAACGTGCAGAGCTTAAATCCTGTGTCAACAACTTATCATATATTCTTGGAACCAAAAGTCTCTCAATTAGTTTCCCATATTTGATAGCAATGAAATAGGACAGTATGCCCTAGGATCAGATGTCAGCTTTCCAGGTTTTTGTATAATCTTCAGTAATGCTATCTTCCACACATTTCGGATAACTCCTGCCAATAAACATTTGTTAAAAATATTTAACAGAATATCAGGATTAAATTAGAAGAATTTTATAATCGCCGTAATTTCAACAAGATCAAATGCCTGGACATCTATTAACTTTTAATTTTGCAACTGCAGCTGATAATTCCGTCCAAGAGAAAAGTTCAACAGTGAAATCATCAACGTATGAACTATTATCCTGATGGATCTTGACCTGATCAGTATTCTCTAATTCTAAATTATCTTCTGGAAACAAATGCTTAGTTATAAATTTAATTGTAACATATCAATCAACTGACTCAGCTTGACCAGATGTTACTGCATAATATACATCATTACCAATTAATTTGTTACGATTCACGCGATAAATAAGTCCCCAAGGTTCCGTGTTTCCAACAGTAGAGACCAAATTTCTCTAAATTGTTAATTTTTGTTACCTTATCTCCTTATGATAAATTTTTCGTTTTTCCATATACTCACGTCTAAACATATCAACCTCCTGGGTATTCCAGTCCCTGTGCCTTTGAAAATTTCGCCTGGAAATGTATACCTGGGGTCTCATTCTACTCAATTCCTGAGGCCACCAATTAACAATCTTAGATCTACTTAATTTCCTACGTGCAGACAAGCCCTAAAAATAGATGAATGAATATAGTGAACATATTCTTCTACATTTAATGAATTGAGATCAATAATGGTAGACTGATTGAAATCGAATTCTAATGAAGATTTGAAATTTTTTTACATTTAACAGTTTTAATTGAAAATCTCCTGAAGCCAGAAAGGAACTCACATTCAGAAGTACAAGGAGTATTATATACTATAAATGTAACCTTCCGTCCTATCTCAAACCGAGCAAGTAGGATTCTCCTCTTAATTATTTCCGGATTTTTCTTCCAAAAATAGTTCCTTGAATATACAAACACAGTGGTACAGACATGTACACTCAGTGATCAATGAATTATAACCACCTACCTAATACATCGCAGGTCCTCCTTTTGCGCTCAGTACAGCAACTATCTGACGTGGCATTGATTCAACAAGGTGTCGGAAGCGTTCGGGAGGTATGGCCAACCAAGCTGTGTGTAATGCGGACAGCAATGCAGGTATGGGGGTGATTGGAGTATCCAGACGCTTGATATGCCTTTACATAGTGTCCCACAACTGCTCTATGGGATTGATATTGGTGAAATTCGGAGGCCAATCGATATGCTGGGAGTTTTACGGTGGATGATGACGAGAGAGGTAACAGAAGTAAAAGGCAAAGGAATGGGTTTTAATTTCAGAAAAGGAAATTACGATGCCTTAAGGTACTACATGGCCTCTATTAACTGGGTAGATATCGCGCAGAGAATGAATACAATTGAACTGTGGTACGCTTTTAAAACATTAATCACAGATGCCTTGAATGCGTATATACCATTAAAAAAATACTCCACGAGAAGAATTCCAAGTTGGGTGAATATAGAATTCCAAGTTGGACGTGATAATCCCATTATATGAGTTTTATGTTAGACCACACTTGGAATACTGTGTTCAAGTAGGAAGACCGCACCTAAAGAAAGACATCGAGCTTCTTGAAAGGGTGCAAAGAAGGGTAACTCGCCTGGTGAGATCGGCAAAAGGGCGTCCTTATGAAGAAAGACTTCGAATATGTGGGTTGCAGAGTTTGGAAACTAGACACCTTAGAGGAGATTTGATTGAGGTGTTTAAGGCTCTGAGAGGCATCAGTAAAATGAATGAGGACAAAATTTTCAAGATTATAAATGATGTTAGAAGTAGGGGACATAAATTCAAGTTACGGGGGGAAATGTTTAGATTGGACTGCAGGAAGTTTTATTTTCGCCAGCGAGTTATAAATTATTGGAATAAGTTGCCTTCATGGGTGGTAGAGGCCGACAGTTTGGGGAAATTCAAAGGTCATCTGGATAGTACTTTCGGGTAAGGGAAGCGCATAGGTTTAATTTCCTTTTTATTTATTTTTTATTTTATTTTTTTATTTATTAATTATTGTTATTTAGTTATTTATTTTATTTATTAATTTTTTTTATTATTATTTTTTTTTGTTTTTATCATTGTTTTGTTCGGATTTTTTTTTTTTTGGCTGGTGCAGCATAAGCCATAGGCTTTCTTGCACCATGCGGCCGTTACTAATACTAATACTATTATGCCGGCGTTGTCTGCGCGGGTTATACAGTTGTTATAACCAGCGTAACTCAATTTCGGGGCTACGAATCCCGTCAATCACCTGAGGAAATTTCATTGGCTTTTTTTTTTTTTTTCGTGCCTAAGTTAATCGATTTCAGGCATTGATAGCAAGGATTTGTCTCCCCGAAAACTTGAATTTCGCGTACAGTAAAGCAGGCAAATCGACCACAGAACGCAAGAGATTGATGGACATATCACACATGGGCAGATTTAGATCTTGGGTGGCCCTAATGTGATACTAGTTTGAATTTCTTTTCACGTTCTTTGTGGTTATTGTAGGAATTTTAGGTACATCATCAACCTAGGCCATATTGCGTCGAGTATAATATGTCTGTAAATTGCGTGTGTTCTGTGGTCGATTTGCAGTTTGCGAACGAAAAACCCGAGTTTCTGTCAGAAAGTAAAATCGTTGCTGCCTCGCCTGAGACCGACTAACGAAGTGAAAAAGGCTTTGTTAAAAAAGCTTTGTCAAAAAGGATCATAAAAATTCATCGAGTAATCGATGAGATTCAAATTCATGTCTTTCCCACCCAATGTAGGGAGGACAGTGATTCAATGAACTGTGCTACCCACGAGCTCTAAGGATCATTGTTACCCTAACACATCCAACGTTGTTACTATGATTATTTGTTAGTGTGCATCTGAAGTGAATAAAAGAATCTTATGGACAATCCAGCATAGCATCTTGCTCACAACCACGAGGGCGTGCAGCAAGGTGAGCACGTAAGCATTACAGGTACTGGCAGAGGTCCTCCCGATATATCTTGAGGTGACCCGCTGCGGACTCACGTACCTACTGTCAAAAGCAACACCAGCCTCCATGAGCGGCTTCATTATAGACGTTACCAACACTCTTAAGAATGAGAAACAGGAAAGCGGTTCACCTGCTGCAAACCTGGCAGAATAGATGGACTGAGTCGGACAAAGGAGAAATAACGCGGAAATTCATCACGCAGTTCAGTAGAATACATCCAATGGTTCTACCAGGACCTAAACACAACATACCTTCTCACAGGCTATGGGCCCTGTCAGGCAAAATTAAACGCGATGGGAATTATTGAAGAATCCAATTATGCCTGCGGAGAGCAGGAAACATCTCATGCATGAGGCGAACTGTACGAAGATCTGAGAAGCCTACTAATTGCAAGGGTTAAATATTTACCAAGCAGTCAAGAACATCTCTTGGACACCGCTGAGGAATATATAGCCTTCAGCTGCTAAGCGTAAGACCTGTTCTCAAGAAGAAGAACAGAAATAGCATTCCAACAAAATGGACCAAACCAAAGAAAATAGTGCCTGATTGGACTCAATATGACAACTAAATAACAACAGATGAAGAAGAATTCCTGACAGAGCACGGTAGATGAATTTAATTATTCGGGTGGCCGAAATATAATTATTCGGGTGGAGTAAAATAACAGTTTTGTAGAGTGACTGTTAACAAGTGTGGATATGTTGTCGACTGTCCAGTTATCAACCAGGAAATGACAATCAACAGGGAGTCAATTTCCGATTACCGTCCTTGCCAGGAGGAAGCCGGTCGCTACTGAATACGTACTGATTAGAATCAGAGTGCACGGTAGAGCAATTTGTACAGGCTTAGCCAGCGCGAGCGCACAAGACTCATTCATCCTTTCACATGGAATTAATTAGTATTAGTATTAGTATTAGTAACGGCCGCTTGGTGCAAGAAAGCCTATGGCTTATGCTGCACCAGCCAAAAAAAAAAAAAAAAAAATCCGAACAAAACAATGATAAAAACAAAAAAAAATAATAATAAAAAAAATTAATAAATAAAATAAATAACTAAATAACAATAATTAATAAATAAAAAAAATAAAATAAAAAATAAATAAAAAGGAAATTAAACCTATCATCCTATGTGCTTCCCTTACCCGAAAGTACTATGCAGATGACCTTTGAATTTCCCCAAACTGTCGGCCTCTACCACCCATGAAGGCAACTTATTCCAGTAATTTATAACTCGCTGGCTAAAATAGAACTTCCTGCAATCCAATCTAAACATTTCCCCCCGTAACTTGAATTTATGTCCCCTAGTTCTAGCATCATGTATAATCTTGAAAATTTTGTCCTCATTCATTTTACTGATGCCTCTCAGAGCCTTAAACACCTCAATCAAATCTCCTCTAAGGTGTCTAGTTTCCAAACTCTGCAACCCACATATTCGAAGTCTTTCTTCATAAGGCCGCCCTTTTGCCGATCTCACCAGGCGAGTTACCCTTCTTTGCACCCTTTCAAGAAGTTCGATGTCTTTCTTTAGGTGCGGTCTCCATACTTGAACACAGTATTCCAAGTGTGGTCTAACATAAGCCTTATATAATGGGATTATCACGTCCCTATCTCTACTTGCAAAAGTTCGATAGATCATCGATAGGACACCATGGGCCTTCCTTGCAACCTGTTTACAATGCTCAGAGAATTTCATGTCTGACCGTATCGTAACACCCAAGTCCCTTTCCTCCAGTACTGGCTTTAGCTGAACTCCACCAAGTGAATAAGTTTTTTTGGGATTACTGTTTCCCAGGTGTAATACCTTACACTTTGTTGGATTAAAGCACAGCTGCCATTTTTCTGACCATTCCTGAAATCTATCTAGGTCTCTCTGAAGAAGCCCAGCTTGACAGTGATCATTAACTACTCTCCCAATTTTAACATCATCTGCAAATTTAGACATCACGCCCTCTATCCCTTCATCAATGTCGTTTATGAAAATTAAAAACAACAGTGGTCCTAATACTGATCCTTGGGGAACCCCACTTCTTACATCAACCCAATCTGAGGAATAGCCATTTATCACAACCCTCTGCCTCCTGCCCTGAAGCCATCCTTCTATCCATCTAAGGATTTTCCCAGTTATGGTGGAGTATTTTTTTTATATTGATGGAATATTCAGGATTTGAGATGGAGTATTCAGGAATGCTGTCCGTGCTCTAGAACACTGCAGTAATTAATTAGCTAATTAATTTATTAATAAATATATATATATTTATTTATGTATTTGGAGATCGCTACAGCCGTTGTATGTACAGTGCGAGAAGTTGAATTCAGTTTTCATAACATTCCCAAATGGACAGTTTCATCAAATACTGTTGGAAATCCTTTTTAAAAGGAGGAATGAGATAAGCGGGCACATTTCCATAGAACGAAAATCGATGCTACGAATCGAGCATACTAAAATTCTCATCAAGGCTGTATAATTGTTTACCTTGCAATTTCAAGTAAATGGCTCAAAGTTGTCCTTACTGCTTCCCTTAATTATCGTCGCGTTCTCTTTCAAATACGCAGGTTTTCCCTTTATTTTCTATTTCTGCATTTTTTCCCCTTTTGATGGTTCGTTGTTAAAACGCTTAAATTTCTTTACGGTTTGTGTGTAATTCAATTTTTCCCCCTCTAAGTACGCCATCAGGCCTAAATAACAGGTATAACAGGTTTCACTTCACGAAAAGAAACTTTTAATTCGTTTATCTTCTTAATTTTTAAATCGGATGAAAATGCGTGGCTTAGTTTTGCTGCTTTTGTTGGAGGGCATATAATGAAATCAAAACAAGCTTTCCAGTTCGTTTGACCTCGATATTCAAATAATCTGCAGAAAATAATTTAATGCTGCAGCGGTAAATTTTGAATGATTCCGTGATGAATTGTTTGTAAGGCATGATAACCCTGAAATATGGTCATGGTTCTAATGTTGTCCTTAATTGGTTCCTATTGAAGCGGGAGTTTGGTTTCAGAATTTGAGAAAACCCAGACAGCCGCAAGGCACTTCTAAACACAAGAGTTTATAAACGTTGATTACCTCAAAGCCGTTTTCAAGTTTTCTGGAAATGTTCAGTAAGGCTAGAAAAAGATAAATACAAAATAATAATTAATGTCCCAAAATTCCCAAGATCAAAAAAGTGTTCTGAGGAGGTGATTCTGGAAAGAGGATCCGTTCATTATCAACGGATCCTCTTTAGTACCTAGAGAGGACCCGTTCATAATTAACAACAATAAACGGCATTCTTTAAGGGTCTTTTAAAACCAGAGAAACTTCAAAAATTTAACTGCTTCTTGGTGATTTATTGATGGAGTAGCAAGAAGCTACACCATCAATAAATAGAATGTAATAATGTATTAACTGTTATATTAGGGCCCCTTCAAAATTATCTAAATTATTCGTGTATATTATGCCTGTAAATTGCGTGTTCTCTGATTCGTTTGCCTGTTTCTGCACGACAAACCCGAGTTTCCCCGGAGGAAAGCCTGCTGTCTTTGCCTGAGACCGACTAACTCAGCTCCAGATTAAAAAATACCCATAAAAGTTCCTCGCATCATTGACAGGTTGGAATCAGAGCTTTTTCCACCGGTGTAGAGAGGACAGTGATTATAACCACTGCGCTACCTACAGGTTAAGACAGAATAATATATTGAGAAAAATATATGAAGAGTGGAATATACAGAAACAGTATGCGTGTCACTCCAGAATCCACCATGCTTGAGCAATTGCTGAACATGAATTCCATCTTGAAGATATGGATCATGCGAAACGAAATAACCACGGTAAACCTCAGAAAACAGCTAATCTAAAGGAGATCTAGGCAATTCTCAAATAGGAGTGTTAAAATACTATCTCAATGAATTCCTGCGCTCAACAGGTCGAATTCATGCCATGCAGGAATGCTGTTTCCATCGTTTCTAAATTTTGATTTACAGATTCAAACAGCATAGAATCGTCATAGTTTGGCATTCCTAATATTGAGCTTTGGTGTCGTGTCACCTGCCAAAAGATGTCGCCATGGCATGAAATCAGCATTGCTTCCCTTCCTTTTTCCTTTTTGGTGTATTGAAATTGCTGGCCACCCTTTTACTATCTCAAGGGCCATTCTCTACTCAAACCTTAACATCACACCCTGGATGCAGCGGACAATTAACAGGAACATACACACTCTCGCACAAATGCTCACAGGCAGAGTGGATGCTCCAGTCCTGGATAATATTCTAGTCAAACCGCGTGCCACTGCTAGACGTTGCGGGGAAGTAAATAATCCACTGCGTCCAGTCCTGAACAATCTTAGTAGCCTGCAAAGATTCTTCCCGTCAAATGCAGCGAAAATATTTAACTCACTACACATAGATGCCGAAAAACTGTGTGAGGATGCAACATACCGGAAAGAGATCTTCCAGGATTCGTATAGACTTACCGAAATATGAATCGGCTGCAAAGTACCAAAGAATTTAGAGTAAAAGAGAAACTTTCTGCTTTAAGAACAATAATAATTTGTTGACTGTAAAAATATACCTTCTGTAACAGTTATGTAAATATGTAATTTATAGATGGAATTATTAGTGAATTGTAAATATATCAGTTGTATAATGTATGTACAGAATCATCAATGTGTAAATACTATATATATTAAACATAAAATGTGTATAAAATGTATTTCGGGACGAGACTACGTGTTCAGTATATGTAACCCACTGCACGTAGTATCTCGTACCCTGATATGTACTTAGCACCCTCCTGGCACTTTGCCGTCCCGGGGTGGTTTCCTTATGGAAATAAACGGATAATAATAATAATAATAAAATAAAAAATACAATTATTGAGTAATAATTAAAATGCCAAGACATTATTTCTTCACGTGCTTCATACACTGCAGCCGGTGAGCCTGGACATACCCTTTCTCTGAAAGCAAATAGCTGCCGATTTCAAATTTCAGATAACCATGGTTAACTTGTACTACTACTGAGCATGATAGTATAAATAGTTACTGTTGACTTCTGCAGCTGCTCAAGTTGACTGTCGGATTACCTACTATTATTAGGGAGTTTGAGGCCATCTCCTGCATTACATTTGGTAGTCTCGCCTGCATGAATTTGGTGATTCTGTAGAGCTCTTTTTAGGTGCGGTTTTTAGGGAGGTTGCCCTGTTGGAGATTTTGTTTGCAGAATCTGTTGCCATTTTGTCTTGGATCCATGTTGATGCTGTGAATACTTAATACTTGTATTAATATGGCCACCCTCTAAGTGTTATTGTGTTTTCTTAAGTGATATTCATTTTCCTCTGTCACCTCCAAAATGAAATAAATATTCGTCATTGCTATTGAGGAATTTTTATTGTATTTTACAACTGTTATAATTAGTTTTTTTATTTCTTCGATTGCTTCTTCGTAGACACTAAGTATCTTGGCAGGAACTTGTAGTTTTGTGGTGGGACACTTGTTTCAGTAAGTTGCCATTTCTCTACTGTGAGACGGCTAGTGATAGAGTAAATGTGGTCCCTAAAACGACTGATGCCAGCCTGCAAATAGTTTTTAATTTTCTGGCCAATGAATGTGGTACCCAGTAATATATGTATGAGAAAAGAGGAAGGCACTGCCACAACTCTTATTTGCAACAACGTTGCTGCAGTCCCTCATAGCTGTACGTTTTCAATTTGAGTCATATGCTGAAGGGTCCCTCAGAGCTGTACGTTCTCAAGTCGAGTCATACGCTGAAGGGTCAAAATATCATATATGCATCAAAGGACACAGCAACAAATAAGAAAACAAGCAAAGAAATCAAATCAAAGACAGCAAACAATACATCAGATGGAAAATCGAAGTCTGCAGAAATAACATTTAGAAAAGTGGAAAAGAGAAGTGACATCCTCTTTATCAACCGATAATGTGTAACGAAAAAGTTGAACACCACGAAAATCTCGGGTTAGCATGAAATAAAGTTCGATAAAAGATAATTTTTGTGAAATGCCATCGTTTCTTTTTTTTTTTTTTTTTTTCACTTAATGGGCAATATTTTCACAACACGGTCACTTCATAGATCGATCAACAACCTATTTGGTTGGTTGGTTTCCAGTGAACATCTTAAACTTGAAATAAAATTATATTAATAAGAACCTTAAGAGTTAGTCGCAGGCCATATCCTGATAAGCATCAACTATTTGCGCAATGATCTACGCGTACGTATATACCACCTACCCTTCCAGCCAGGTGGTTGTAAATTGGTGACACGTAAATAAACAAATATTTCATTCAAATTACGCAAACCATGTAAATAAACAGATATTTCGTACATTCAATTTCGGTAGGCCTAAATAATGGTAATGCAGAGTACAAGAACACAGGTGTAGGTCTGAAATTTATGGAATAAAAATATTAAAAATTAAAGAATCAAAATATTCAGCCTCACAGTTCAGTACACTCCAGAAGCTTCACACTCCAGAAGCCTCACACTCCAGAAGCTTCAACTAAGTTTAATTACATACACTGGTGTGCAACACGTAAGGACCAACACTATTTCTAAAGGTTACAGCCACAAAATCTTTACTTAAGGTACTCTTTACTGATGAGAGCAGATTCAGTCTCAGCAGTGATTCTGGACGTCAACTAATCTGGCGAGAAGTTGACATATTACCCTGCAAACATCACGGAAACGGATCTATATGGCGGTCGAGGTGTTCTGGGGAGGCGTTATCTTGGATGGACGTACACAACTCCAGATACTGGAAGGCGGTACTGTAACCGGTGCACGCTACTTTACTGAGGTAATCCTTCCCCATATGTGTCTGTTACGAGGTGTCATTGGCTCCGAGTTCGTGTTTATGGATGATAACGCCACACCCCATCGCACTGCAGCTGTTGATATGCTTTTGGAAAGTGAGGACATTGTTCGTTTGGATTGGCCTGCCAGTTCCATCGATCTAAATCCTATCGAACACATATGGGACGGTCTGGGGAGACGCCTAGCGACACGTCCACACCCACCAGAAAATGTTCACCAGCTGAAAATGGCGCTGACTGAGGAATGGACAATGTTATCGCAAGAACTTATCAACAACATTGTTTTAAGTATGGACAGGCTGTGCAAAGCCTGCATCGACGTTAGGGTAGCCATATCTCCTACTGAGGACCACCTCTTCCCTTTGTTCCATCTTTATCAGTGATCCATTTGTATCATAGCAGACAGTGCTATGTTGCCATTTTTGAATAACGTCCCTCTGTACCGTTTAGTCTCCGTTGTTGTGTCGGTGTTGTTTCGCTCATCATTTGTGTACCTCACAATGTTCTTTTGGTATGCCGTTCCCTTATCCAGGCGACTCCTATGAGAAGCTACAAGTGAAAACCTGACTGGTCCTTAAATTTTGCACACCAGTGTATAACTGGATCGATCCCAGGGCTTTGCCAGAAGTCAATGAGAACAACGAGGGAAGCAATTTTATTCTATTCTGACATTCCTTTAGTCTGACTTCATCCTCGTTTTTTTCAGACAATAGCTAGAAAAACAATGTCGACCCATTGTTTCCACTATGAGTCAGCCACGGTGCCTTTTACGAAAATGAGAAAACTTAAATTATATTTAAACCGATATTTTAAACATAATTTGGAAAGCATATTATACTTTTCTACGGTTTCGATCTATTGTAGTTCCATCCATATATCATTTCTGCCATTACTGATATTCATCGTTCTTTTTCTCATAGTGTTCAATGGCGTGCAGAGGGATTTCGTTCAAGCCACTTTCTGAGGACCATTTTCTGACGGACAAAGATATCGACAGAGAAGTGAAAGAGGTATGTGAGAACTCCGAAAAAAGAGATTCCTACTTGAAACAACTGAGCCAAACAGCGTCTGGTAAGTTTACTCTTAATTTACGAAATCACAAATGACCTTTGAATGCCATAGAATTATGATTGACCAGTTAAGATACTATATGTACGTTGAAATTATTTTGTTATCGAAATGGAATTTTTTTGAAACTGTAATTATTTGGATAAATAATTTCAGTAAATATTTGGATAAATAATTTCAGTAAGCGAAGATAATATTAGCCACTTTACCAACGTCCAATAGAGCGGTTCAGGGGAGAAGGTCGGTGGACATCTTGTCAGCAGTGAACACCACCCTCGTCGAATATTCGGAGGTGGCTAGTGAGTATCCAAAACGCTCATATTACTCGAAACTAAAACTCCCTTAGAAATCCTCTGAATCTCTTACAAAACTTCAAACAGTAAAATTACCCAGAATAAATACCAGTTTAGATGAGAGTTTGTGCTTGCTTGTCAACATTTGCTAGTTTGAAAATTCAGGATTCCTTTCTTCGACAAGTGAATAATAATGACTGGTCTAGCTGTAATAAACTTTCTTTTTGTCCTCTTGCTTCTGTTTTCTTATCGAATGAGTTGTTACATTGCCACAGTTGCTTTGGTGGGATGAAAAACTAATTGTTCTTCTTCTTCAAGAGGAATGTTTCCATTTACAATGGGTGTTTTCTCAGTCTACAAGTTATTTTTTGTAAGAAATTTTTCCCGCTATAAAGTGTGGTTCAAGGTGTCTTCCAATAAAAGATTTTGGTGTCCAAACGCCTTTACCATTCTAAGAACGATTACGAAAAATCAGTATTTTTTTCTGATTTTTCCTTTAAAGCTTCTGATTTAAAAATAA